>NW_024749657.1:9176394-9226339 GCF_018991925.1 Homarus americanus
ATAAAGGATTACATACTTGACACCTCAGTCTGACCACTACAGTATTAAGAGGTTGTCTCAAGCCCCGCAGCCAGATATAACTCGACGTAAACAAACACATAGCTGCCACATCTCAGATAACGCGCCAGATGTGCAGGCAACTGTGAGTAGTGTACACAGTGACAAGTACACGAGACAGTACACTTGGTAGGTGCACATAAATACAGCTGTACATGACAAATTGGCGTGTGGAGCAGCACCTGTTAAGGCAGAGGCAGGTACAGGTGTTGACAGGTGAGGAACCATTTATTTTGGTGGAAGGTTATTATTTTTTTTTTTTTTTATTATTATTATTATTATTATTTTTTTTTTTTATTATTATTATTATTATTATTATTATTTTATTATTTTACTATTATTATTATCTTAACCTAACCTAAGATTACACTGCTCCTCTTCCTCTCCTCATCCTTCCCTACCCCTCTCTCCCTCTGTCAATCCTCCTTCCCCTCTACTTCTCACCTCTACCCCCTTCCCCATCCTCCAATAAAACCAATTATTTTGCTGGCGATATTTTTAGAGAAGAGGGTGGGGAGGGTGTCACCTTCATAGTATAGTACTGGCGAGAAATAGAGGTGAGTGTGTGATGACCCCCTCCCCACACACCCCTCCCCATACACATGCATTTTGGGTGTACACGAATCGACTACATACAAGATTTATTTCTTTATTTTAATTTATCGACGTTTAGTTACCCTCTGTAACACATTGGCGGTAAATATAGGGCAGACCCATGAGTTTAAAGATAAGATAAGTGGTGGTTTATAGTTCCTTTGTGTTATATACTGGCGGTAAATATAGGCAGACCCATACAGGTAGGGGCATAGGAAAGTTATCTAGTTCCTTGGTATGATATACTGGCGATATATAGAGGTCAGAGCCATAGAGCTTATAAATACTTTACTGATGTCTTATAACACTGAATCGTCATCACCATTAGCTTCATCACTAAGAGTGTTTGTGGTGATGTCCAGTTGTCTTGAGGCTGCACACTTACAACACAACACACAATAATCATCACACACCTGTTCACCACACACTACGTAACACATATTACACATCTGTCAATTACACCTTCATATCACAATACACCACAGGTTGTAGGTAGTAGGCAGCTACCAAACTGGGAGGTACTACCGCCTGGGAAGATATTGGAAGCATAATGTGTTGTTGTCTAATGGTAGACCCTGCTGCCATATGTGACCAAGTCCCAGGTTGCTGATCTGACTTTCTGCCTCATTTACACACAATTGCAGGGTCTCAATTGTTTCTCTTACCATTGACAACACAACATACAATATATTGTTTCTCACTATTAATTTATTTTTTCATTTTGTATTTCTTTATGATTCTTTATTATTGTCATTAGGGGTTGTTATTATTAATATTGATATCATTATTATTTTATTTTATTTTTTAATTTTGTATTTTTATAAATTTCTTTTACTATGAATTATTATTATTATTATTATTATTATTATCATTATTATTTATTATTATTACTTTTCGCCCCAGGCTGTTGTGGGTCAGTAACCTGTGCCCGGTTGGCTGATCCCGTATAAAAATAATAATAATTAAAAAACCCACACCACACACGCCACACACCTGTATATCCTCCCACACACCTGTATATCACACCACACACCTGTATATCACTCCACACACTTGCATATCACTCCACACACCTGCATATCACACCACACACCTGTTTATCACACCACATACCTGTACACCACACAGGTAAGTCTAATCTATAATCTTCCCAATATTAATCACATTTCTGTGTTCACCTGTGCTTCTCTGTGCATGATTTTAATTTACCTGTTCATCACTTATCCATCTTATAAATCTCATATAATCTTGCTTACATGACTGTCATATAATTCTCCATTAACTTAACTGTTATAATTAATGTCCTATGATCATGTATATAGTCAGTTATAAGTGTTATAGAATTTCCTTTATTATGAGTTAACTATATAATATACATCTATATAAACTTAGCCTTTAAAACTTCTGTGTATATGGTGAGATAAAATACCACTTGATATATAAATCATAAAATGTGTATGTATATAAATTCTACTTTACTATTAAATGATATTAATTATGAAGAAACATCACCTTTAAATTGTTATAGGTAATACAAATGAAATATATATATATCTATATTTATAATGGAATATAACACATCTATAATTCTCTATAATTAAATGTTTTAGTGACGAATAGATTAATTAGAAGGAATTATATATATAGGAAGATTTTTTTTATTTTGCTGGACATTTTTGTTAGTTTTTGCTCCTCCTACTGATGAAAGAGAGAGAGAGAGAGAGAAAGAGAGAGACAGACAGACAGACACCCCTTAAAACAGCGAACAGACAGACAGACAGACAGACAGACAGACAGAAGAGGATTAAGCAGTAATTAGACGAGACTGGTGTGGCTATCAAGTGACCTTAACGTGAACTGAAGGTCTTGAAGAGGGTGAAAAGCCTATTACCCTAATGAAGACTCGAGACTATTTTATTGGCTAGTAGGAGGGAGGAGGAGGAGAAGAAGAGGAGGGAGGAGGAGGAGGAGGAGGAGGGAGGGAGGGAAGAGAGGAGGGAAGAAAGAGGAGGAGGAAGAGGAGGAGGAAAGAAGAGGAGGAGGAAGGAAAGGAAGAAGGGGAGAAAGAGGAGGAGGAAGGATGGAGAAAGAGGGGAGAAGAGAGGAGGGAGGAGGGAGGAGGAGGAGGGGAGAAGAAGAGGAGGGAGGAGGAGGAGGAGGAGAAGAAGAGGAGGGGAGGAGGAGGAGGAGGAGAAGAGGAGGAGGAAGAGGAGGAGGAAAGGAAGAAGGGGGAGAGGAAGAGGAAGGGGTTGGAGAAAGAGGGGGAAGAAGAAAAGAGGGAGAGAGGGAGGGAGAGGAGGTATAGAGAAATAGGGAAGGAGTAAGTTGGGAAAGAGGAGGACGAAGAATAAGAGAGGGAAAAGAAGAAAATAAGGAAAGAGGAAGGTATAAAAAGAAGAGGAGGAGAAGGAGAAGGTGTACAGGGGAGGGGAGAAGGAAGGAAAGGAGAGTAGAAAAGGAGGAGGAAAAAGGAAGTGTGCTCAACCCTCACTGATAAAGTCACAAGCTTAGGAGGAGGAGGAGATGGAAGAAGAAGAAGAAGAAGAAGAAAGAAGAAGAAGAAGAAGAAGAAGAAGAAGAAGCAGAAGAAAGGAGGGAAGAATAAGAAGAAGGAGAAGAATAAGAAGAAGAAGAAGAAGAAGAAGAAGAAGAAGAAGAAGAAGAAGAAAGAAGAAGAGACAAGAAGAAGAAGAAGGAAAAAAAGAAGAGAAAGAAGAGAAGAAGAAGAAGGAAAACAAAGCAGAAGAAGGAGAAGAATAAGAAGAAGGAGAAGAAAGAAGAAGAAGAAGAAGAAGAAGAGAGAAGAAAAGAAGAAGAAGAAGAAGAAGGAACAAGAGTATCACCCAAACAAAACACAAATGGGGCCCAAGTCATAACCTAACTACCTAATCATCTCGTTTACACAATTACGGTCCAGCTTAATGACGTAGACAGTATTAATGACCCTTATGACGTCCACCAAATGACCTAAATGACTCGTTAACTTCGTATAAACAGACAACCTATCCCAACCTAACCTAACCTAACCTAACCTAACCTAACCTAGCCTATCCCAACCTAACCTAACCAAACCTAACCTAACACGTAAATACTCCTATATATATAATTTATACCTGAGAAATAAATCTATAATCTAAACTATATTACATTAACTTCTATAATCTCTCGTATAGTAAGTTATAGAAATAAACTACATTAACCTATAGTGTATTATATATATTCCAAGTATTCCTATTATAGAGCAATATCTTATCTCCTATTTAAAAATCCATTCTTAATTACCTAGAGGCAATTATATCCTAATCACCTAATTAGCCGTAGTTAAATCATTTCCTGGTCTTTTATAGTAAACTGTAATGGTTATATCATATTCCTAATAATCCACCATGAAAGTATACATTCCTAATCCACCATGAAAGTATACATTCCTTATCCACCATGAAAGTATACATTCCTAATCTGTCACGTCAAAAGGTAACATCATAACCAAGTGTGTGATGTGCCATAAACAGCTCCTCTGATTCCTAACAATTCCCATTCGTATTCCTAACAATTCCAATTCGTATTCCTAACAATTCCCATTCGTATTCCTAACAATTCCCATTCGTATTCTAACAATTCCCATTCACATTCCTAACAATTCCACATTCGTATTCCTAACAATTCCATTCCATTCCTAACAATTCACATTCATATTCCTAACAATTCCCATTCCATTCCTAACAATTCACATTCGTATTCCTAACAATTCCGATTCATATTCTAACAATTCACATTGATATTCCTAACAATTCACATTGATATTCCTAACAATTCCCATTCCCATTCCTAACAATTCCCATTCGTATTCCTAACAATTCCCATTCACAATTCTAACAATTCCATTCATATTCCTAACAATTCCCATTCATATTCCTAACAATTCACATTGATATTCCTAACAATTCCCATTCATATTCCTAACAATTCCCATTCCCATTCCTAACAATTCCCATTCGACGCCTTCAGCAGAAACTCCAGAAGAGCGAGGAGGAAGACATCGCTGGTAACTACTTCAGCCCAAGAAACGAGCCAACGAGCTCTAGTGAGGTTCAGGATGACGGTAACTTAGTGGAGTCTTGTGTCTTTGTTCTCACCTGTTGATTGGGAAGAAGACGGGGTTCCTGTTTGTCTGTCTGTCTCTCTGTCTGTTTTATAGGTTCTGTGGCTACTGGGCCTAATCTCATAACCTAACCTGACCTGATTTATTTAAACCTACTCTGACCTAACCTAATCTAACCTAACCTGACCTGATTTATTTAAACCTACCCTGACCTAACCTAATCTGACCCGACCTAACCTACCCAAATCTAACCTAACCTAACCTATCCAAACCTAACTTAATCTAGTCTAACCTAACCTAACCTGACCTGTCCTAACCTAACCTAACCTAACCCAACCTAACCCAACCTAACCTAACCTAACCTAACCTAACCTAACCTAACCTAACCCAACCTAACCCAACCTAACCTAACCCAACCTAACCCAACCTAACCTAACCTAACCTGCCCTATCTAAACTTTAAAAATTGGGTTCATTTGATGAGGGATTTCAACCTTAATGGTCAGGTTAGGTGGGGCCCAGTAGGATGTATGGGGCCCAGTAGGATGTATGGGGCCTAGTAGGATGTATGGGGCCTATTCGACCTTTATCACTAACGCACGACTTTGGTGTTTGGCGTGTCCTAGCTGAGGGGGTGAGGGGGTTAGGGGGTGAGGGGAGAGGGGTGAGGGGGAGAGGGGGAGAGGGGGTGAGGGGAAGGGAATGGGGGGAGGGAGTGAGAGGAAGACAATAAGAGGAAGAGGAAGAGGGTGAGGGGAAGGGGGGTACAGAGAAGGAAGTGAGGGGGAAGAAAATGAAAGAAAGAATAGGAAGTGAGAGGAACGAGGAGATGAGAGAGAGAGAGAGAGAGAGAGAGAGAGAGAGAGAGAGAGAGAGAGAGAGAGAGAGAGAGAGAGAGAGAGAGAGAGAGAGATTAGAATCACTGTATATATATATCAATGTTAGATTTTCTTTTCTATACATATATACAACTTATAGCAATGTTTTTTTTATACCTATATTATATATTTTGCACTGCACTTACTGTAACCCATATGAAGATAAGAGTAGGATTTGTCATAGCTTGTTAGGGAGAATCTGAATAGGGTAATTAAGACTGGATAAGGATAATGGTAGTAGTTTAGATTGGTTGTTATGGTTGGATTGTAATGATGGTACGGTAGTTTAAGTAGCTCCAATGTGTTAAGTGTGAGTAGGTGATGATGGATAGACGGGTAGACGGGTAGACAGGTAGAGACAGACAGGTAGAGGTTGACAGACAGATATAGAGATGAATCAGCAGAAAAACAATCAGACAGACATTTCGACGTATTAGCAGTGACAGAGGCAAAGAGACAGAGAGACAGGGAGACAGACAAGAAGACGGGCAGATAAACAGGCAGAAAGACGCAGAGAGACAGCGAGACAAGAGACACAGATAAACAGAGAGACAGAGACAAGACAGACAGACAGATGAACAGAGACAGAGATAAGACACACAGACAGATGAAGAGACAGAGAAACAGAGAGACGAGACACACAGATTAACAAAGAGACAGACAAGATGAACAGAGAGATAGACAGACAGATAAACAAAGAGACAGAGAAACAAGATAAACACACAGATAAACAAAGAGACAGACAGACAGACAAGATGAACAGAGATACAGACAGAGATACAGACAGACATAGAGACAGACATTACCCTCCCTCTTATACATAGACCAAGTGAGCCTAAACGCCATCCTCCTCACCCCTCCCTCCCCAGGTAAGGCCACCACTAAGAAGAACAGCACCAGCAACAATGCTCTCAACATGAGCATGAGTCAGAGCATGTGGGGCAACACTCTCAATCTCAACTCCTCCTACAACAACTCCCAAGGATCTAGCTCCTACAACTCTTCTTGGGGCTCGAACTCCTCCTCCTCCTCGAGTGGAGGAGGAGGAGGTGGTGGAGGCGGAGGAGGAGGAGGAGGAGGAGGAGGAGGAGGAGGAGGAGGAGGAGGAGGATCAGGAGGAGTCATAAGTAACGGTTGGTTAGGTAGGTGAAGCACCGTCACTTGTTGTAGAGCTTCTCCCTCACTTCTCCCTCACTTCTCCCTCACTTCTCCCTCACCTCACCACGCTAACTCACTTCCTGGCAACATGTACAGCACAAGGGAGTCATTAATCCTTGGATCACAACTCTAATCTAGGCTAATCTACTGTAACATCTATTTAATCCATCCCTAAATTATCCTACCTCTAACCTAACCTAACATGACCTATTCCTAACCTAATCTAACCTAACCTACCGCTAATATAACCTAACATGTCCTATTCCTAACCTAATCTAACCTAACCTACCTCTAATATAACCTAACATGTCCTATTCCTAACCTAATCTAACCTTACCTACCTCTAATATAACCTAACCTAACATGACCTATACCTAACCTAACCTAACCTAACGCGTTGTAGTGTGTTTATAAAAGGATGGTCTGGTTGACGGTTGTTCTATACAATAACAATGGAAGGAGCTCAATTGACCTATCGTCCTTAAAGGGTTAATTAAACTAACGTCCTTAAATACTCAATTAAACTATCGTCCTTAAAGACTCAATTAAACTATCGTCCCTAAAGACTCAATTAAACTATCGTCCTCAAAGGCTCCATTAAACTATCGTCCTCAAAGGCTCCATTAAACTGTCGTCCTTAAAGACTCAATTAAACTATCGTCCTTAAAGGCTCAATTAAACTATCGTCCTCAAAGGCTCAATTAAACTATCGTCCTCAAAGGCTCAATTAAACTATCGTCCTCAAAGGCTCAATTAAACTATCGTCCTCAAAGGCTCAATTAAACTATCGTCCTTAAAGACTCAATCAAACTATCGTCCTTAAAGACTCAATTAAACTATCGTCCTTAAAGACTCAATTAAACTATCGTCCTTAAAGACTCAATTAAACTATCGTCCTTAAAGACTCAATTAAACTATCGTCCTTAAAGTCTCAATTAAACTATCGTCCTTAAAGACTCAATTAAACTATCTGGAAGGACAGATTAAGTTGGTTTACTCAATGACTATTTATTTACGAACATTCATATTTATTGTGTGTGTGTGTGTGTGTGTGTGTGTGTGTGTGTGTGTGTGTAGTTCATTTATTACTTTCTATCTTTAACAACTTTCTCAACGCACAAACTTCGTCCTTAATGACTCTTACCTTTGACCACTTTCTCACAGTAATTTTTTCTCCCATAAAGCTAATATTTAACTTTAACTTAACCTCTTATATATAAACAACAACAAAATGCATTAAGAACACCATTTTTTTATATATAAACGTTAACCAATAATTAAAGTACGTAATATAGGGTAAAGGATCTAAAGGTATTATAATTACAGGTGTGTACTAATGTGTATACCTGTTCATTAGGTGAAGAACATAATGGTTTACTGATTTACGTGGAGATCAGGTGAATGTTCGTATTACATCAGAAACATTGTCATCACTTGTATGGGAGACCTCGAACAGGAGAGGACAATGTTGATATAATACCATGCCATTACCACGGAACTCTGTAAATGATTGTGTATACTGTTTTTGAGACACCCTGTACTGAAGTGCCTCATGTGGATACAAGATTAGGAGTTATTGGATGATGTCTGGATGATTGGTCGAATCTTTAGTGAGTTTTGTCAAATAACTGTTGTTCACCTAACGTAATCCAACCCAAGAACATAACCTAACCCAATTTAACTTAACCTAATCTAATTTAATACCAAATAAATAACACATAATCTAACCAAATTTAATTTAATTTAACCAATTGTAACCCAACCCAACCAAAAACTAACCTCACTTAAACTAACCTGACTTAAACTGACCTACCTTAACCTAATCCATCTCGTTGGTCTGCTGTAGTCCAATCATTCCAATCTGTCGGTTAAATAGCGGCATCGGAGAGAGAATACCCTTTGACATTTAACCATGGCTTGGCTAGTCAAATAAACCACTGACCTGATAAACCACTGACCTGATAAACCACTGACCTGATAAACCACTGACCTGATAAACCACTGACCTGATAAGCCACTGACCTGATAAACCACGGAATTAATAACCCCCAACCTAACATACCCTACCCTAATAGGACTGGTGCCTATTAAAACCATTGCCTATCAGGACTGGGGCTCGTTTGACCTGCGAGCCATTCAACCCGTATAAACGACCCGTTTTTTTCGTGCATAAATTAAAACCTCGATAAATTTAATATCACACAGTAAAAAACATCGTAGTTTGGTCTACACTTTTAAACTCCATCCCATGTACAGATAAATGATGACCTTTTCCCTTATCACACACACACACACACACACACACACACAGGTGAAGCCTCTAGATAACGAGATCACCCCAGATACCCCTGAATACTTCCCCAGATACCCCTGAATACTTCCCCAGATACCCCTGAATACTTCCCCAGATACCCCTGAATATTTCCCCAGATACCCCTGAATACTTCTCCAGATACCCCTGAATACTTCCCCAGATACCCCTGAATACTTCCCCAGATACCCCTGAATACTTCCCAGATACCCCTGAATACCACCCCCAGATACCCCTGAATACCACCCCTAGATATCCTACCCATGCATTCCCTAAAGGGTTCCTCTCCCCTTTCCCCTAGATGACGGGACCACCCCCAGATGCCCCCAGGCCCCCAATGAAGGGATCCTCTGTCCTCCAGGTAACGGGTTCTCCTCCATCTCTCCGGAAATGTCCATGAGGAGACCGACTAGGCTGGAGGCCCTACCCACTATAGGTCGACGAAGCAGAAAAAAGAGTAAAGATGTTTTGCACACACTGGACCTAATATAGCAGGGTAAGTGATGTTATATTAACTGGTGTATAGCAGGGTAAGTGATGTTATATTAACTGGTGTATAGCAGGGTAAGTGATGATATATTAACTGGTGTATAGCGGGGTAAGTGATGTTATATTAACTGGTGTATAGCGGGGTAAGTGATGTTATATTAACTGGTGTATAGCGGGGTAAGTGATGTTATATTAACTGGTGTATAGCGGGGTAAGTGATGATATATTAACTGGTGTATAGCGGGGTAAGTGATGTTATATTAACTGGTGTATAGCGGGGTAAGTGATGTTATATTAACTGGTGTATAGCGGGGTAAGTGATGTTATATTAACTGGTGTATAGCGGGGTAAGTGATGTTATATTAACTGGTGTATAGCAGGGTAAGTGATGTTATATTAACTGTGTATAGCAGGGTAAGTGTTGCTACATTAACTGTGTATAGCAGGGTAAGTGATGATATATTAACTGTGTATAGCAGGGTAAGTGATGTTATATTAACTGGTTATAGGTGTTAATGGTGTCTGTGTGTTCCTCAGGCCAGGAGTATAACCTCGAGGGCACCATCTGTGATATATCGGCCCAGTTGGCACCGCCGAGCCATCTGGACACACCTCACGCCTTCTGTCAACCCGACCAGGAAGGAGACTTATGTATGTGACTATAAGGAAATATAGCAGTTATATATTAGTGAAGAGTTATGGATTGATGTAATGTGGCACGGGAGAGAGGGTCACTCGTCATGTGGTGAAGGTCACAGTGTTATTGACCTAAGTTGACCTTGTATGGGTCATTATAGTGAAGAAACTCCGAAATATTGGTCAGTCAGGAGATTCTTTGTGTTTCTTTCAAGAGTGAGGTCATGATGCCAGCCCCTGCCCTGGCCTCAGTGGTGGAGTGGAGGCCATGTAGGTTACGGAACCAAGGTTATGACTCGCCTTTCATATATTCGAGCACCAAGTAATGCAGAAATACCTTTCCACGTACTGAGGGATTAACCCAAGACTCATAAGGTTTTCTGACTCGGGGCCCAAAGGCTTGGAAAACTTAAGGTGGGGAACTTAGGGCAGGGTATTCCCTTTGGCTGAAGCCCCGCCGGGTGGCTTCGGGTCCCGGTGAACTGGACTCTCGCTCACATATAGAAATATATTGATTTGATTTTCTATTAAGTGATGTCGATATTAATATGTAATGTATAGTATATAATTCTATCTCATGTAAGTGTCGAAGACTACAGTGCCTAAACCTCTTTCTTAAGGTGAACAAAAATACAATACGAAGCTACAAGTTGTTACCTGACCAAGCCATCCAACTTAACAACGGTAGATAAGGTCATGTTTCTCCGCTGGCAGCCTTCATCAAGTGATCTGAATAATTTACTCCTGGATTACGAGGTCAAACATACATACATACATACATACATACATACATACATACATACATACATACATACATACATACATACACAATTACAGGGGACGTAAGAAAATGTGTACGTACTGATGGTCGCCTGGAAAACACACACACACACACACACACACACACACACACACACACACACACACACACACACACACACACACACACACACACACACACACACACACACACACACACTCACACACACACACACACACACACACACATAATAATATTAACTCTTGATTTACTCCTGACAACTTTAATGAACATATTATTATCCTTTGTATTTCTGAATCAAATCAAATTTATGAACTAAGAGTTTCCTGGATTTTTATTGGCGGGAATGCGTCAAGGAACCACCAATCAAAACAAAGCTTCTCTCACATCAACAGTACAAACGTTTCTGTTACACTCCTGTTCGAAACTGTATCAAACCCGAACGAGACTCAATAGTATGGGCTAACAAACAAATCGGAGACTCATTCCAGCAGTTCGAAGCCTCATGTGTGTATGTCAGGTCAGGGGGTTTATGTCCAAGGATGTAAATATTGTCACCTTTGTTGTATGTCCAGAGTCTACCCTTCTCAGAATCTCAGATTTTTACCTCTCAGAGTGTCAGATTTTACCTCTTGGAGTCTCAGATTTAACCTCTCGGAGTCTCAGATTTTACCTCTCGGAACCTCTGATTTAACCTCAGTCAGATTTAAGCTTTCAGTCTCAGATTTAACCTCTCTGAGTCTCAGATTTAACCTCTCAGATATCAGATTTAACTTCTCGGAGTCTCAGATTTAACCTCTCAGTTTCATATTTAACCTCTCAGTTTCATATTTAACCTCAGTCAGATTTAACCTGTCAGTTTCATATTTAACCTCTCAGAGTCTCAGATTTAACCTCAGTCAGATCTAACCTCTCAGAGACGACTAAAACATCTTGTCCACTAACCCTTCAATTGATGATAAAATTACCACTGTGATAATCTGAAGTATATGCCCTAAGTCTCTCATATATTTCTGATCTTATTCTTAGTATATTTATGTAAGTTATCCATTTTATTATTATTTTTTTATCTCGTAAATGTTGTGGTTAGGAGCCAGTGGGGAAAATACAGGGTGGTTCATAAATCTGATTCGTTTGTGTATGATGGAGTTCACACTTACGTTATCAATTTCTAAGAGAGGAATACAGTGTGAGTCAGGATTAGTGTATGTTGTATTTTGAAATATAAATATTTCTAAATTTATTGCAAAACTTTTATCTTGTATGATTTTTTTTTGTATTTTAATTATAAATGATTAAGACTTATGGGCCACCCTGTATACAGTGAGTGTTCGGTTAACGTATAATATTATGTCCGGTTAATGTACAGGAACGCATCATGTAAACGTTAAGCGGACACTGACGGTACATGACAATAGTAGCAGATATCAGGACAGATGATCAAGGGATTCGCTAATCCTTGGACTCGTAATCTAACCTAACCCAACCTAGCCTAATCTCACTTCTCCTTAACCTAATCTAAACTAAGCTCTCCTACACTTAATCTAACCTAACGTAACGTAACCTAACCTAACCTTATCTACCCTCAACCTAACCTAACCCTATCTACCCTCAACCTAACCTAACCCTATCTACCCTCAACCTAACCTAACCCTATCTACCCTCAACCTAACCTAACCCTATCTACCCTCAACCTAACCTAACCCTATCTACCCTCAACCCAACTCCAACTCCAACCTCTATCTACCCTCAACCTAACCTAACCTAACCCTATCTACCCAACCCAACCTAACCCATCTACCCAACCTAACTCTCTAACCTAACCAACTTCCCCCAACCTAACCAACCTAACCTATCTCCAACCTACCTAACCCTACCGAACCTAACCTAACCCTATACCCGAACCTAACCTAACCTAACCCATTTACCCTCAACCTAACCTAACCAACCATCTACTCAACCCAACCTAACCTAACCCTATCTACCCTCAACCTAACCTAACCCTATCTACCCTCAACCTAACCTAACCTAACCCCATTCTACCAAACCAACCTAACCTAACCTATCTACCAACCTAACCTAACCCTATCTACCCTCAAACTAACCTAACCTAACCCTATCTACCCTAACCTAATCCTATCTACCCTCAACTAATCCAACCTAACCCACTAACTCACTTAACCAGCGTTCAGGTCAGAATACCGGGTCATGGCGTTAGTGTGTCACAATGTTGTCACCAATAATAATATCAGGTAGCTAGTGTGACCTCTCATGTACACACACACACACACACACACACACACACACACACACACATATTGTACATACTAATTATTTATCTATGGTGTGACGTCAGAGATTATCACTTTATAAATAAAAGTCTATGTTTAAATTGTGTGTGTTTTATTCTACCTAATTAATGTGTTTAGTGTTATATTGGTGATTAACATGGTAGTTCCCACCTTTACCTGTGTTAATACCTGTTGTGTTATATTGGGTGATTAACATGTTAGTTCCCACCTTTACCTGTGCGTGGTGTTAATACCTGTTGTGTTATATTGGTGATTAACATGGTAGTTCCCTGTGCGTGGTGTTAATACCTGTTGTGTTATATTGGGTGATTAACATGGTAGTTCCCACCTTTACCTGTGCATGGTGTTAATACCTGTTGTGTTATATTGGGTGATTAACATAGTTCCCTTTTACCTGTGCGGTGTTAATACCTGTTGTGTTATATTGGTGATTAACATGGTAGTTCCCACCTTTACCTGTGCGTGGTGTTAATACCTGTTGTGTTATATTGGGTGATTAACATGTTAGTTCCCACCTTTACCTGTGCGTGGTGTTAATACCTGTTGTGTTATATTGGGTGATTAACATGGTAGTTCCACCTTTACCCGTGGTGTTAATACCTGTTGTGTTATATTGGGTGATTAACATGTTAGTTCCCACCTTTACCTGTGCGTGGTGTTAATACCTGTTGTGTTATATTGGTGATTATGTTGGTTCCACCTTTACCTGTGCATGGTGTTAATACCTGTTGTGTTATATTGGGTGATTAACATGGTAGTTCCCACCTTTACCTGTGCGTGGTGTTAATACTGTTGTGTTATATTGGGTGATTAACATGTTAGTTACCTTTACCTGTGCATGGTGTTAATACCTGTTGTGTTATATTGGTGATTAACATGTTAGTTCCACCTTTACCTGTGCATGGTGTTAATACCTGTTGTGTTATATTGGGTGATTAACATGTTAGTTCCACCTTTACCTGTGCGTGGTGTTAATACCTGTTGTGTTATATTGGGTGATTAACATGTTAGTTCCTACCTTTACCTGTGCATGGTGTTAATACCTGTTGTGTTATATTGGGTGATTAACATGGTAGTTCCCACCTTTACCTGTGTAATTGTGCTTAATTATCTACACCTGTTACATTATATTGAATGATTAACATGATAGCAAGCACCATCCATCCACCCATCCATCATCCACCCACCCACCCACCGACAGCCACCCACCCACCCACCCATCACCCACCCACCCATCCATCAATCACCCAACCACCCACTCATCCAATCATCCAACCACCCAGTAGAGCAATACGTGACCTGCAGAGAGACTGCCTCCTGTTTAGAGTCAAAATTCCCAGATGTTCAACTTTGTCTTGACGCAATTTACCTTTATCTTCGTTCTCTTTCATCACACAAGAGGCGCGAGGGCATTGGTGGCATATACGTAACGTGAACGATAACAGCGGTGACGATAATAGCGGAACGATAACATGATGTGAACGATAACATGACGTGAACGATAACTTGTGACGTGAATGATAACTGTGAACGATAACTTGTAGTAAAGATAACTTGTGAACGATAACTGTGATGTGAACGATAACTTGTGACGTGTACGATAACTTGATGTGAACGATAACTTGACGTGAACGATAACTGTGATGTGAACGATAACGTGACGTGAACGATAACTTGACTCAGATGCATAAGGTATTGAGATGATAAGCTCAGAAGGTATTAACAGATAGATAGATAGATAGATAGATAGATAGATAGATAGATGAATGTCATACAAGTTTTCATTGATATAACATTGTTAGATACGTACACAGGACGGGAATAATATTACACAAGACTGATACGTACACAAGACAGGAATACGTACACAAGACTGATACATACAGACAGGAATACGTACACAAGATTGATACATACACAATACAGGAATACGTACACAAAACAGATACGTACACAGGATTTAGACCAAGGACAGATACGTACACAAGACTGATACGTACACAGACAGGAATACGTACACAAGACTGATACGTACACAGGATTTAGACCAAGGACAGATACGTACACAAGACTGATGCACAACAAAGACACGTACAGAGGATTTAGACACAAAAGCAAAGTACGTACACAAGATTTAAACCAAGGACAAGTACCATACGTTAAATCCAGCAGAGATCTACTAATGCATCGATCGGAAACATTATGCGTCGAGGAGATGTTGAAGGAACGGCGTTAAGACTTCCATATTGAAGTTCTTGGAAAAAGTCAAATACATGTGTTATAATCTTTATTCTCTCTCTCTCTCTCTCTCTTTCTGTTCTCTCTCTCTTTTCTTTCTTTTCTGTTCTCTTTCTCTTTCTTTCGCTCTCTCTCTCTCTTTGATTCTTTGTCTGTCTGTCTCTCTGTCTGTCTGTCTGTCTTTGTCTCTCTCTCTCTCTCTCTCTCTCTCTCTCTCTCTCTCTCTCTCTTCTCTCTCTCTCTCTCTCTTTTCTTTCTTTTCTGCTCTCTTTCTCTTTCTTTCTGCTCTCTCTCTTCTCTCTCTCTCTCTCTCTCTCTCTCTCTCTCTCTCTCTTCCTCTCTCTCTCTCTCTCTCTCTTTCTTATTTAATCTGTATATCTAAAAAGGTGTATAGATATAAGGAGTACAGTAGGGAATGGTATGAGGTTAGATTAGGTTAGGTTTAGGTTAGATTGGGTTAGGTTAGGTTTTGGGTTAGGTTAGGTTAGGTTGGAGTTAGGTTTGGGTGAATTAGGTTGGGTTAGGATTAGGTGGTTGAGTTTAGGTTAGGTTAGGTTAGATTGGGTTAGGTTTAGGTTAGGTTAGGTTAGGTTTAGGTTAAGGTTAGATTAGTTAGGTTTAGATAGGTTAGGTTTAGGTTAGGTTGGTTTAGGTTAGGTTAGGGTTAGGTTAGGTTTAGGTTTGGTTAAGTTAATGTTTAGACTATGTAAAATTCTGCCATTACCATACATTATACATACAATACAACATACACAACATACATAAAACACAACACACATACAGGGGGAGGTTACAAACATACACAGTGTTTAATACTGATAGTACTGCCTATCATGTGTCAGGCATTTCTGGCCCACCCTGTATACATCTGCCCCCCACACCTGTTCTGGCTATAATACCTCCTACACCTGTTCTGGCTATAATACTCACTACACCTGTTCTGGCTATAATACCTCACTACACCTGTTCTGGCTATAATACCTTACTACACCTGTTCTGGCTATAATACTCACTACACCTGTTCTGGCTATATACCTCACTACCTTCGGCTATCCTACACCTGTTCTGGCTGTAATACCTCACTACACCTGTTCTGGCTGTAATACCTCACTACACCTGTTCTGGCTATAATACCTCACTACTGTTCTACCTGTTCTACTACACCTGTTCTGGCTATAATACCTCACACCTGTTCTGGCTATAATACCTCCACTACACCTGTTCTGGCTATGTACACTCACTACACCTGTTCTGGCTGTAATACCTCACTACACCTGTTCTGCTATAATACCTCACTACACCTGTTCTGGCTATAATACCTCACTACACCTGTTCTGGCTATACCTACTACACCTGTTCTGGCTGTAATACCTCACTACACCTGTTCTGGCTATAATACCTCACTACACCCTGTTCTGGCTATAATACCTCACTACACCTGTTCTGGCTATAATACCTCTACACCTGTTCTGGCTATAATACCTCACTACACCTGTTCTGGCTAATACCTCACTACACCTGTTCTGCTATAATACCTCACTACCTGTTCTGGCTATAATACCTCACTACACCTGTTCTGGCTATAATACCTCCTCACCTGTTCTGGCTATAATACCTCACTACACCTGTTCTGGCTATAATACCTCCCACACCTGTTCTGGCTATAATACCTCACTACACCTGTTCTGGCTATAATACTCACAACATAACTAACTAAAAGGTCGTGATGAATAAGTAAATAATAAATAATGGCGAAAACACACACACACACACACACACACACACACACACACACACACACACACACACACACACACACACACACACACACACACACACACACACACACACACATATGTTCTTGGTCGGTAACTAAGTACAGACACAACAACAACAACAACAACACCAAACAACAACAAAAACAACAATATCAATACCCACACAACCACCACACCACCACCACCACCACCACCAACAAACAACAACAACAACAACAACAACGTGACCTGCCTCCCACACCTGTACATTCTGGGGGTCAAAAGGTCAAAGTTCACAGCTCTTGTCAAACACACACCCACCCTCCTAAGCGTGGGTTGTCTCCTCTCCTAGTCAAGTCATCATGTTTATTCCCTGGCATCAGTTAATGAACAAACAAAAAGTTAGTAAGGAAAGTCTTGTGTCAGTCAGTGTGAGGGTGAGGTAGTGTGAGGTAGTGTGAGTGTGAGGTGATGGTGGTGAGTGTGAGGTGAGGTGAGGTGAGGGGAGGGGAGTGTGTGAGTGAGTGTGGTGAGGTGTGGTGATGGGTGAGGTGTGAGGTGAGTGTGGGGTGAGGTTGGGTGTGTGGTGAGGGGTGGTGTGGGGTGGTGTGGGGGTGAGGTGAGGGCGGGGGTGGTGTGGGGTTGGGTGTGTGAGGGTGAGGTGAGGTGAGGTGTGAGGTGTGAGGTGAGGTGTGAGGTGAGGGTTAGTGTGTGAGGTGAGGTGGTGTGAGTGTGGTGTGAGGGTGAGTGTGAGGGTGAGGTGTGGGGGTGGTGTGAGAGGTGTCAGGGGTGAGGTGGGGTGTAGGGTGAGGTGTGGGGTGTGGGGTGAGGTGTGAGTGTGAGGTGTGAGGGGTGAGGTGTGAGGTGAGGTGTGAGGGGGTGAGGTGTGAGATGTGAGTGTGGGGGTGAGGTGTGAGGGTGAGGGGTGAGGTTAGGTTAGGTAAAGTGTCGGGGAGTGAAGTAAACTCGTCATAGTTTTATAATTCTGGTAAATCAAAAATGTTTCTCGAGGGCATAAGGTGAAGGGTCACACCACCTTCTCGTGACCTGGTGTGGAGGACCTGGTATAGTGGACCTGGTACAGTGGACCTGGTGTAGGGACCTGGTACAGTGGACCTGGTATAGTGAACCTGGTATAGTGGACCTGGTATAGCGGACCTGGTATAGTGGACCTGGTATAGAGGACCTGGTACAGCGGACCTGATATAGAGAACCTGGTATAGCGGACCTGATATAGAGGACCTGGTATAGTGGACCTGGTATGCGAACCTGGTATAGTGGACCTGGTATAGCGGACCTGGTATAGTGGACCTGATATAGAGGACCTGGTATAGTGGACCTGGTATAGCGGACCTGGTATAGTGGACCTGGTATAGCGGACCTGGTATAGTGGACCTGATATAGAGGACCTGGTATAGTGGACCTGGTATAGTGGACCTGGTATAGTGGACCTGGTATAGTGGACCTGGTATAGTGGACCTGGTATAGCGAACCTGGTATAGCGGACTGGTATAGTGGACCTGGTATAGTGGACCTGATGTAGCGGACCCGATAGTGGACCTGGTATAGTGGATCTGATGTAGCGGGACCCGATACAGTGGACCTGGTATAGTGGACCTGATAGCGGACCTGGTATAGTGGATCTGATATAGAGTACTGGTATAAGATATACAAAATACCTCTCCTATAACACCTGAGATTAATTTCCATCAAAACTTCGAAAAAAATAAGAAATAAATAAATAAATAAATAAAAATAGGTAAGAATTTTCCCAAAATGAAAAAAAAATTCTCATTTTCCTTTACATTTCCATCACTTTCATTGCTTCCTCTTCTTCTTCTTCTCCTTACCTCTTCTCACTTTGTTCTCCCAATTCCTCGCACGTCCTCCTTTCTCTCTTAGACTTTGAGTAATTTTCCTCCAGCTGAGAGAAGAGAGAGGGAGAGACATTCTTTTAGGTGAGATACGTAGTTGTGAGACACGTTTCCTGGAGACGGGGGGAGGAGGGTATGGAAGAGAAAATCTGAGATATTGGTTTTATATTCTCTCTATATTTATCTGTTCTCTATCTCTTTCTCTCTCTGTATCTCTCTATCGTTATCTGTCTGTCTCTTTGTTTACTTTCTAAATATATATCTCTGTGACAATATCTCTCTCTTTCTCTCTCATTTCTCTCTCTTTCTCTCTCTCCCCAACCATGTAATCTTTTTTTCCTCAGATTCAGGGAGAGTAGGAGAGGAGAGCCCAGGTAGTTCAATCTGCCTCCTCCTCTCTCATGTCTCTCCTCACCCCTCACTATCCTCACCCCCTCACTATCCTCACCCCTCACCTCCTCACTAGCTTCACCCTCACTATCCTCACCTCACTATCCTCACCCCTCCACCTCCTCACTACCATCACCCCACTATCCCTCACCCCCCCACTATCCTCACCCCTCTCATCTCACTACCATCACCCTCTACCATCCTCACCCTCACTATCCTCATCTCTATCCTCACCACCATCACCCCTTCACTATCCTCACCTTCACTTTCCTCACTACTTCACTCCTCACTCACCATCACCTTCACTATCCTCACCCCCTCACCATCCTCACCCTCTCATCCTCACTACCATCACTCCTCTTCACTATCCTCACCTCACCATCCTCACCACTCCCCACTCCCTCACTAGCTTCTCCCTCACTATCTCACCCTCACTATCCTCACTCCTCACCTCACCACCATCACTATCCTCACCCCTCACTATCCTCACCCTTCACCTCCTCACTACCATCACTCCCCACCATCCTCACCCCTCACTATCCTCACTCCTCTCACCTCCTCACTAGCTTCACCCCCAAATTACCTTCACATATCTTAGGCTTCCTTTTCCTTCACTCACATTAACCTAACCTAACTTAACCTAACCTAGCTTAATCTAACCTAAGCTAATCTAATCTAACCTTACCAAACTCGAGGTGAAATAAGCCCCAGCCCTCACACTAGCCCCTCAGCCCTTACTCTAGCTTTTCCAGTCTTCCTCTAGCCCC
Source organism: Homarus americanus (assembly GCF_018991925.1). NCBI lineage: Eukaryota > Metazoa > Arthropoda > Malacostraca > Decapoda > Nephropidae > Homarus > Homarus americanus. The sequence continues at coordinate 9,196,738 of NW_024749657.1, forward strand.
AGCCCTCCCTTCAACTCCCAACCACTCCCTCGTACGCCACCAGCTGTCACTCCAGCTCCCAGCCCTCATTATAGCTTTTTAGCCGTCATTCCAGCCTCAGTCCCTCCTCCAGCCTCAGTCCCTCCTCCAGCCTCAGTCCCTCCTCCAGCCTCAGTCCCTCCCTCCAGCCTCAGTCCCTCACTCCAGCCCCCATCCTCACACCAACCCTCGCCTCCATACCACACCCCTAGCCCCAACACCAGCCCTAGCCCCGACACCAGCCCCAAGCCCCAACACCAGCCCCTAGCCCAACACCAGCCCTGGGGTCCTGGGGGCTGTAAGAACGTGACCAAGGTAGATCAGGGATGCCCTTTAAAGGATCTGGTACAAAGGCGGAGAGAGAGAGAGAGAGAGAGAGAGAGAGAGAGAGAGAGAGAGAGAGAGAGAGAGAGAAGAGAGAGAGACTAATCTAAACTGGTTATACTGCATTTAGTTCAATTTGTAATTATAATATGTAATTACATTCGCAAATTTGTAACTATACGGTAAATTGTAACCATCAGTAAATGTAACTGAAATTGAATATGTAATTAGTCTTTTTTACTGTAATTGTAATCTATACAGGTGTTTCATAACTGTATTTACACCCCTCTCTCTCTCCCTCTCTCTGGTAGTGATAATACATATGTATGTATGTATGTATGTATGAATTTATGTACTGTATGTATGTATGTATGTATGATTATGTACTGTATGTGTGTATGTATGTATGATATGTATGTATGTATGTATGTGTATGATTTATGTACTGTATGTATGTATGTATGATTATGTATTTATGTATGTATGTATGTTTATGTACTGTATGTATGTATGTATGTATGTAAGTATGTATGTATGTATGTATGTATGTATGTATGTATGTATGTATGTATGTATGTATGTATGTATGTATGTATGTATGTATATGTATGTATGTATGTATGCATGTATGTATGTATGTATGTATGTATGTATGTATGTATGCATATGTATGTATGTATGTATATGTACTATATGTATGTATGTATGTATGTATGTATGTATGTATGTATGTTATGTATGTATGTATGTATGTATGTGAATAAGTTCTATTACACACCTGGACGACCTGATCAGAAAATAGTATAAGCTCAGGTCTGCCGGAGGAAGATGAGGAATTACCGAGAAGTGTCATGTTGTGTGGACGTGAACATGGCCGGTTAAAGAGGATGATATATACAGCCTTGAGTGAGAGGGATGTGTTATGATGGTGAGAGGGATGTGTTATGTTGGTGAGGGATGTGTTATGTTGGTGAGAGGATGTGTTTGTTGGTGAGAGGGATGTGTTTGAGTTATGTTGAGAGAGGGATGTGTTATGTTGGTGAGAGGGATGTGTTATGTTGGTGAGAGGATGTGTTATGTTGGTGAGAGGGGATTGTTGGTGAGAGGGATGTGTTATGTTGGAGAGGGATGTGTTGTTGGAGGGATGTGTTGTTGGTGAGAGGGATGTGTTATGTTGGTGAGAGGGATGTGTTGTTGGTGAGAGGGATGTGTTATGTTGGTGAGAGGGATGTGTTATGTTGGTGAGAGGGATGTGTTATGTTGGTGAGGGGATGTGTTATGTTGTGAGAGGATGTGTTATGTTGGTGAGAGGGATGTGTTGGTGGAGAGGGATGTGTTATGTTGGTGAGAGGGATGTGTTATGTTGGTGAGAGGGATGTGTTATGTTGGTGAGAGGGATGTGTTATGTTGGTGAGAGGGATGTGTTGTGGGTGAGAAGGATGTGTTGTGTTGGTGAGAGGGATGTGTTATGTTGGTGAGAGGATGTGTTATGTTGGTGAGAGGATGTTATGTTGGTGAGAGGGATGTGTTATGTTGGTGAGAGGGATGTGTGTGTTGGTGAGAGGATGTTTGGTTGGTGAGAGGGATGTGCTATGTTGGTGAGAGGGATGTGTTATGTTGTGAGAGGGATGTGTTATGTTGGTGAGAGGGATGTGTTATGTTGGCGAGAGAGATGTGTTATGTTGGTGAGAGGGATGTTGTGTTGGTGAGAGGGATGTGCTATGTTGGTGAGGGATGTGTTATGTTGGAGGATGTGTTATGTTGGTGAGAGGATGATGTTGGTGAGAGGGATGTTGTGTTGGTGAGAGGGATGTGCTATGTTGGTGAGAGGGATGTTATGTTGGTGAGAGGGATGTCTTATGTTGGTGAGAAGGATGTGTTATGTTGGTGAGAGGGATGTGTTATGTTGGTGAGAGGGATGTTGTGTTGGTGAGAGGGATAGTGTGGAGGATGTTATGTTGTGAGAGGATGTTATGTTGTGGAGGGATGTTGTGTTGGTGAGAGGGATGTGCTGTGTTGGTGAGAAGGATGTGTTATGTTGGTGAGGGATGTGTTAGTGGAGGGATGTTGTGTTGGTGAGAGGGATGCTATGTTGGTGAGAAGGATGTGTTATGTTGGTGAGAGGGATGTGTTATGTTGGTGAGAGGGATGTTATGTTGGTGAGAGATGTGTATGGAGAGGATGTTTGATGGCGAGAGGATGTGTTATGTTGGTGAGGATGTTAGTGGGAGGGATGTTGTGTTGGTGAGAGGGATGTGTTATGATGGTGAGAGGGATGTGTTATGATGGTGAGAGGGATGTGATATGTTCGTGAGAGGGATGTGTTATGGGTGAGGGATGTGTTGTGTTGGTGAGAGGGATGTGTTGTGAGGGTGGGAGAGGGATGTGTTATGATGGTGAGAGGGATGTTATGTTGGTGAGAGGGATGTGTTGTGTGGGAGAGGGATGTTTATGATTGTTGGTGAGAGGGATGTGTTATGTTGGTGAGAGGGCTGTGTTGTGTTGGTGAGAAGGATGTGTTATGATGGTGAGAGGGATGTGTTATGATGGTGAGAGGGATGTGTTATGTTGGTGAGGGGATGTGTTATGTGTGAGGATGTGTTGTGTTGGTGAGAGGGATGTGTTATGTTGGTGAGAGGGATGTGTTATGTAGGAGAGGGATGTGTTATGGGTGAGAGGGATGTGTTGTGTTGGTGAGAGGAGCAGGGTGAGAGGAATGGGTTGGTGAGAGGGATGTTGTAGGTGAGAGGGATGTGTTATGTTGGTGAGAGGGATGTGTTATGGGTGAGAGGGATGTGTTGGGGGAGGGATGTGTTATATGGTGAGAGGATGTGTTATAGAGAGAGGGATGTGTTATGTTGGTGAGAGGGATGTGTTGTGTTGGTGAGAGGGATGTGTTATGGGTGAGAGGGATGTGTTATGGGTGAGAGGGATGTGTTGTGTTGGTGAGAGGGATGTGTTATGGGTGAGAGGGATGTGTAGTGTTGGTGAGAGGATATACATAATTTTAGAACATTTCAGAATATTTAGGAATATCTTGTAACCTTTTCGAACGTTTTTGAACACCTAGGAAGAATTTTGAACAAATTGAGAGTATTTTTTGAAGTTTTGGAACGATTCTAGAACATTTGGGGACAATTTAGAACATTTTGGAACTTTAAAACATCTTGGAACATTTTGGAACGATTCTAGAACATTTAGGAACAATTTTGGAACATTCTTGAATGATTCTAGAAGATTTAGTGACGATTCTAGAACATATAGGAACAATTAGAACATACTGGAACATTTGGGAACGATTCCAGAACATGTAGGAACAATGTAGAACATATTGGAAGGAATCTATAACATGTGAGGCTATTTTAGAACATTTCGGACCATTTTGGAATGATTCTAGAACATTTAGGGATAAGTTAGAACATTTTGTAACGATTCTAAAACGTGTTGGGACTTTAGAACATTTTGGAATGATTCTAGAACATTTAGGAACATATTTCGAACCATTTTAGAACAGTTTGGAACGATTCCAGAACACTTCAGAACATTTTGGAACAGTTTGACACGAATATAGAACACTTTAGAACATTTTGAAACAGTTTGACACGAATATAGAACACTTTAGAACAGGTTGGAACATATTCGATCATAATGGAACAGCAGTTTGAACTCCCAGGTCAACTTCAACACAGAAATACGAATCCTTGTCTAGTGTTGTTTTGTCTGAATTGAATCTCAGCCGGAAAGACACATAGTTGAGACAGAGGCGACAACATAACCTCATTTCAAATCCAAGTTTCCTGGCAATGTGATTCGGATAAAGCATTGTCTGGCAACTGCAACTCCGGAAAGAAAACGTAAACACAATTTGGAGGGGGAACTTGTATATACCTTCTCTCTCCAGTGTACCAAGTGACACTCCCATAACGCATTTTCTTAAACAACTTTTAAGTGTATTGTGTGGTGGGTTCTGTGATTGGGGTGGTGATAGGGTATTGGGGTAGAGGGAGGGGGGGTGTGGTAAGGTTAGTGGTTGGGTGGTAATGGGTGGTGGTAAGAGTGAGGGTGGTGGTGATGGAGTGGTGGTTGTTGGTGGTGTTGGAGATAGATTAATAAGGTTGGTGGATTGTGGTGGTGGTGGTGGATGGTATTGGACTGGTTATGGTGTTGGGGAGGTGTTAGTGGTGGTGGTGGTGGTGGTAGTGTTGGAGATAGTAGTGTTGGGGGTAGTAGTGTGGGGCTGTTGGTGATGGTGGTGGTGGTGGTGGTGCAGATGCAGAGGTAAGGATGGTGGTTTGTGTAACAGAGGAGGTGGTGGTCTTGTCTAATAATAATTCACCCATTAAAATTCAAGGGGGAGGGGATATTCATACTGAGGCTTGCTTGATAACTTCAAACCTGTACTCTTCCCACAACCACAGCACCATCACACTAGTTTAATTACGACAACCTGCTATTTTTTTTTTATCTCATTTAAATAATCAATCGGTAAATGACTTTTATGAATGCCCGTGAATGGAAACCTGAATTAATGCCAATAAATATGCCCCTGTGTTCTGTTCATTTAGGGGGAAAAAAAATTTGAAATTGGAATAATCGCTTAAATGCTGTAATGTACTGTACCTTAAATTCAGTGTATTTGATTTGGGGAAGATTATTTTTTTTTATGGCTGATGTCTTAGTAGAGAGGAAATGGCTTTTGGCTGCATGGATGAATGTGCTGTGTTGTATATGTGGAGCCCTGCATCAGTACCCTTTACCTGTTCTGGCTTGACGTAGGTGGTGAGTGATTGTGGTGGTTGTGGTGATGGTGGGGGGTGGTAGCTAGCGATGGTGGTGGTGGTGGTGAGTGATTGTGGTGGTTGTGGTGATGGTGGGGGGTGGTAGATAGCGATGGTGGTGGTGGTGAGTGATTGTGGTGGTTGTGGTGATGGTGGGGTGTAGCTAGCGATGGTGGTGGTATGACTGTGTTGTGGTGAGCGGTGGGGTGGTAGGTGATGGTGGTGGTGGTGAGTGATTGTGGTGGTTGTGGTGATGGTGTGGGTGGTAGCTAGCGATGGTGATGGTGGTAGCTAGCGATGGTGGTGGTGAGTGATTGTGGTGGTGGTGAGTGATTGTGGTGGTTGTGGTGATGGCGTGGGTGGTAGCTAGCGATGGTGGTGGTGGTGAGTGATTGTGGTGGTTGTGGTGATGGTGGGGTGGTAGCGATGGTGTGGTGCGAGTGATTGTAGTTGTGGTGATGGTGGGGGTGGTAGCTAGCGATGGTGGTGGTGGTGAGTGATTGTGGTGGTTGTGGTGATGGTGGGGGGTGGTAGCTAGCGATGGTGGTGGTGGTGAGTGATTGTGGTGGTTGTGGTGATGGTGGGGGGTGGTAGCTAGTGATGGGTGGTGGTGAGTGATTGTGGTGGTTGTGGTGATGGTGGGGGTGGTAGCTAGCGATGGTGGTGGTGGTGGTGAGTGATTGTGGTGGTTGTGGTGATGGTGGGGGGTGGTAGCTAGCGATGGTGGTGGTGGTGAGTGATTGTGGTGGCTGTGGTGAGTGGTGATTTGTGTTGCTAGTGGTGGTGGTGATGGTGATAGTGTTTATGGCCACGATGGAATTTCTTAAGCCATTGTCATCAGAATTTTTTTTTTTGTACTTATTGAAAACGTTATTCGAGCTACGACCGGCGGAGGTGAACTGACTAATCACACTTACTCAAACACCTAAGCTCTGACTGGTTAACTACTCAAGAGATCATTTAAAAGTTAACTCAGGGCATCAACTGGGTCGACTCAGGGTTACGCGATCACTGGTAGCACGAGGTAGGATAGGTGTACACAAGGTCACTTCTACATTGATCTTGGATGTAAGTGTTCCCTTTCTGTCTCGAGAATTCTTAAAACAACTTGTGTTTTTTATTGACGATTTGGTGGATATTTGGTTATACTCAACTCCTACCCCTTTCGATGCACAAATAAGGTTGACGCCAAATGAGAAAAAAAAACAGATTAAATTCCTATAACAATAACTTTCGAGATAGAATTAATAATAAAAAGTCTAAAACTAGGATTTTTTTCAGAAGCCGAAAATAGCAATGTAAAATAATCATCTTCATCTGAAAAAAAAAAATCAACTTTACATATTTTGCACTGGGATAAATACCTCCACCAGAAATAAACTGCATATAAGTTAAACAGAAAACAGCACATGTTTATATCATCATCCGGAACAAAATAATCTGCTTGTAGTTATTGCATTGAGATACATATATATTTTACCTGAACCTGAAATAAAACTCCATTTGTGTTGCACTGAAAGACATGAACTTCAATTTACTAATATACCATACAAGAACCTTACCTCTCTCTGAAAAACAAACACTACACCACCTCCATAAACGACAATTCAAATGTTAGTTATGGCTACCTTTAATACAACCTAGACACTGTAAGCTAAAATACCCTAACCTTTCGCCTAATATTAATACAAGTCTTGATTTATCTTGGTACGTGACGTTACCACCGCGAGGTTTCCAGTACCACTAAAGGGTCAGCAATGTTAGTAAGATACAAGCAGGGATATAAAATTGCTCCCAGACAAATCAATGCTCAGGAATAAAAAAAAAACAATTCGATGTAAATTTATGAATGATACCGTTACATTCATTTCAAAGTGACGTTAAACAATTTACTACTGGATCTTTAACTGTTAATGTTCATATTTCAAAACAGTTCTCTATTACTGTATATTGATTCCTAGCATCTCTAAAATTAACAAAATGTGTACTTACCTTGTGCTGAAGTCTGAACCTGTAAAAACATAAACTAGTGTTAGATAAAGTACAAGGATTTAAATCAACCTCTTTAAAATGCAGTATTTGAGAAATAAGTTTTGATTTCGAGGAATTTTATTTTCCGGAAGTACTAAAAACCTACAATATTTCGTATTGGATAAACTGGTGTAGCAATGTGCTTAGAAAAAACGATTTAGAACTTATTATGAACAAAGCCTTACGTTTCCCTCGGAGAGCAGCGCCCAGTTCCTAACTAACCATAACGGTGAACAGCTGATTTGTTGTCATTCACTGGAGTGATGAACGAGCGACTCCAACGAATAAAAAAAAAAAAATGCCGAAAATAGTGGTAACAATTTCACCTAGACAATATTACATCATTTAGGTTAAGTAGGTGAATTTGGTTCATTTTATAATACAGCAGTTTCGGATCTTTTCGGTTTGACGAACTGCATTTATTTTTCATAAAAACATTTTTTTGGCGTAGTTATACAGTCTAATTCCGAAAATATATACATACGTATGTTTTTTTTTGAGAAATACTAAACAAACACTTGAAAACCTTACCTAACCTCCCCTAACCTATTAAAAAGGTTAAGATTCATTTTCGAAAACATCACATACTAAACACCGAAAACATCACAATGGCTATCCACTTACCTCTACTCAGAAACATATATATTTCTTATTTTATAATTTTAAGTACTTTCTACTAGTTTCTCCAAAAAATATAGATATTATCGAAATTAGAATGTAAAACTACAATACGTCAGATTATTGTGTTTGTATTAAAAAAATTACAGTTCACCAACGGAAAACACCAGCACTATCTACTTACTACTTCGTAGTTCCTGTCTCGTCGAATGTCAACAACCACGCTCGTGATTTACGCCCATTAAACACAAGGTTACCGAAGAATAGCTTATTCATATATGAACCAAGGTAGTTACCATTCTTACTATATCACCCAGCGACACACCGACTACAACGTAGTAGCAAGTTGCGTCTTCTAAACACATTTCGTGAAATAAATATATGGTAATAGGTTAGGTATGGCCAGGTGTCCAGGTTACCCAGCTAGCTATTCAACGAAAAAAAAATAAATCAGGTAGAGAAATCACCGTGTTTGGGCAGCCTCTGTTGAGAAACGGAAAGTTCCCAGACAGCAACCGACTGAACTTTCTTTCCATACAAAACTAACCTAAAATAATAATAATAATAATATAATTTCATCCTTGGATAGGTAGCTTTGGTTAAGTTTTCTTGTTTATCTTATCTATGATAAACCATACTACAGTACAGTATAATGTAATACTAACATACGCTGGAAGTGTTCGTGTGAATGTAAACTTGTAGACAACGCTACCACTTGGAAGCCGCGGAGTTTGTGCATCGCCAAACATCTTATGACACATTGTAACACATGGTGACACCTTGACAAATATTGACATCTTGACACATATTGACACCTTGACACATGACAAACTGTGACACCTTACACATTACAGTACAAGTACAGTTACTCTTATTCAGCTTGGCGACGAACCAGGCGACGATACTTAAACAATATTACATCATTTAGGTTAGGTAGGTTAGTTTGGTTCATTTTATGAAGGATAAATTTTATAATATAGCAGCTGTCTAGAACTTTATATACAGTATCCAACAAGTGGATTAAGTTACCTCATGTTGATTTTAAATGATTTATTGTTGATAGCTTTATGTATGCAAATTAAGTTAATATTTTGCTTTGGAGTCCATGATTTAATTTACAAACGTAAGCTTTAAGACTACCAAGATTAATTAAATGTAAAAAAATACAAATTTGTCATGGTATAGGTGTGGTTCATTGTAAAAAGTTTGTATACTCACCGAAGCTGGTTAATGGCGTCACAAAGCGTCAACAACTGTTTCACACTTAACTCACTCAAATGATCTTTATTTTTGCTATACAATGACACTTATACACTGAACACTCAAAATGATTAGCAATGTACAAAAAATCAATAGTTTTCATTAACAAATTTAAGTTGACAAAATGCGGAGTTTGTTTACAACGACCACTGGATCACTTGCGGGATAACACATCATTATCTAGTAACGAGGTTCTGTTTCTTCTACAGCATAAATCTCAATTAGAAAGTTTGTACAAAGAATCTTCCAGCATATCTGTTTAAAGAAAATGTCGTAGCAACCCTTATTACAAGTAAAATCAGACGAAAATGTTGCCTTCCACAGACACTCACGAACACTCAACACTAAAGTTTTACTGCAGTGTTCTCAGAAAAAAATTCTCGGTCCACCAACGTCTGGAAAAAATAGCCAAATTCCCGCCATGTAACATAGGGAAGTTAACTATATATAATATACACTTATCTGCTTCAAAGCTTTCACATTTATCACTTATTTCGCCTATTTTTATTGAAAAGCGAATGCGAAGCGCATATCTGTTTTCAGAAGGTTTACTTGGCTGAATACGTACGTAACCACATTTTTTTTAGAGAAAAAAGTGAGGGAAATATTAGAATATTTTCAGACAGTTATTTAATTGAATCATAACATCAAAATCCTCATGATTACCGCAGGTGTACCAAGTATACAGCGTCTGACAGAGCTTAGGGTGGAATGACATAACGAAAACTTAACACGGCCATGCTCAAAGTACTGGGGCTCAGTTTACTTTTAAACATTAGTGATTTTTTCGTTTAATACTAGAAAATTTTATTTTAAACAGGCCAAAAAACATCTAACACGCCAACATTAAAATATCCCCACCAAACTTGGAAAAAGGGAGTTAAAGTTGGTGGTAAACTGCCTGTCTGGGAACACTGTTTGACAGACTGCCTTTTTATCGAGATTACTAATTTAACATTTGAAGCTTATATTATGTTTGAATATATAGTAAAATAAGTAAAAATTAATATGGAAACATAAATGAAGGAAATTTTTCAGATCTTCTATGTATTGTGTGGTAACTAATATTTAATATATCAAAGAAACATTACGGTACATTCCATACATCTTTAGAAAGTCATAAATCACTAGGTCATGAATTTGTTTAATCCTGTTGTATCATTCGCTTTTACTTATTGTTTATTGTTTACATAAAATATTAAAAAAATAAGATTATACTGTCCTGAAAAAGAAAAGAAAATAAAGACTGAAATCTTCATTGAAACAGAAGATACGCAGATCAGCTGCTATGGCTTTCTGAAATATACTCAATTATTTCCTGATCCTGGACGACCCCTGATGGAATCTAAACAATAATTCATACTCTTAAAACACTTACTTATCGCATCGCATCGTTTAATAAGTCAGTCGCCTTACTAAATGGGTTGTGACGTGTACAGTAATTTGTATAAACACGAAGAGTTTCATATGGATGTGACATTATTAATATCATTAGTATTATCAGCAACAGTAGTAGTAATATTATAGGTATAAATTTAATTGAATTAGGCTGCGGTTCACTGGACGATCAAAAAGACATCATATGAGAACTGCTAGGTAATGACTTTCTTAAGATGTACAATATGTTCCCATAATTTTTCTGCTAGATTAAATATATATTACTGCAAATATATATATATCCATACACTCTTTTATTAATCTTCCTCTTCTTTAGTATATCAATAGTGGAACACAAACTTCAGATGATAAAATTACTAATTAACAGTTTAGCAACACAAGTTTTTCAGAACACTTAAGTGGTTTTTTTTTATCCGTCAGTGTCGTGTGAGTCAGGCAACAGTAGTGAGACTTACTGTACAAACATAAAGTACTTAATGATACAAATACCAATACTTGACAATGAAAATTTTTTTTGATACGTTAAGTAATATAAAGAGTGTAATTTTAAGTCGTGTGAAGTGAAAGTTATCGGGATGTGAACCCAAAACGTCACCAGGAACGCCGTTTCTGTGAGTACATTAACTATTTTACCAGCACAAATACCATGGCAAATGTGTCATCATATTTTCCTACTATTTAATGATGATTATGTCTTTCATAGAGTTAAACGCAAGGATTAGAGGGATTTAGAGGTACTGTTCTCTATATTTTATGTGTACAGTACAGTTCGGATTTGTTTATAGAAGAAAAATTCATTCTTACCTCTTAGTTTTTTCCTCAGTACAAATACCCTTTTTTTCGTACACATAAATATAAGTTTTTTCACGTCATCGCAGAAGCAAACACAATACAATAATCTTTTTATCAGTTTAACTCGGATGTAAACTATTTTTTTTAGTCTCTTCCGCTCAAAGATGTGATTCTTGGACAGTAATATACTAACTTTTCTTCGCCTAATACCGGCAGTTTTTAAGTTCAACATAAATGCATTCCATGTTTTAATATTTTTTTTATTTTAGAGAAAAATTACATCACAACAATTCCTCAGTCGAACTCTTTAAGTGAACAAAAAGACGCGTGAAGAATATCGTTAATCAGGTGAACAAAAAACCCGTGTGAGGTTGATAGGTGAAGGATATCGTTAATCAGGTGAACAAAAAACCCGTGTGAGGTTGATAGGTGAGGATATCGTTAATCAGGTGAACAAAAAACCCGTGTGAGGTTGATAGGTGAGGATATCGTTAACCAGGTGAACAAAAAACCCGTGTGAGGTTGATAGGTGAAGGATATCGTTAATCAGGTGAACAAAAAACCCGTGTGAGGTTGATAGGTGAAGGATATCGTTAATCAGGTGAACAAAAAACCCGTGTGAGGTTGATAGGTGAAGGATATCGTTAATCAGGTGAACAAAAAACCCGTGTGAGGTTGATAGGTGAAGGATATCGTTAATCAGGTGAACAAAAAACCCGTGTGAGGTTGATAGGTGAAGGGTAATAGTCAGGTGAACTAGGAGGAACGTGAGGATGATAGGTAAATTTAGAAGAAATGAGAGCGGCGTGAGGCGTACTGGTAGATGGCTGGGCAGTAGGTTCTGGCAGCCACATCGTAAATGCTGTCACCCCCCACAAACATGGGATTGTTGTGGTTGGCTTTATTCCAGGTGTGTAGGAGCAGGGACGATTTAAATTCCTGTAAACAAAAATAATAAACAGCTGGAAGGTTAAAGTCCCGTAAACAAAAGTAATAAACAGCTGTAAGGTTAAAGTCCCGTAAACAAAAGTAATAAACAGCTGTAAGGTTAAAGTCCCGTAAATAAAAAGTAATAAACATCTGTAAGGTTTTAAAGTTCCGTGACTAAAAACAAAACAAAACACTTGCTTGCGGTCTCCTCTAAAGTGTTAATTAAAGATATCTCTGTTTTTATTATCATTGTAATAGAACTACTGTAATTCTGTAAATGTCTTCGAAAGTTTGTAAGATAGAGGAAATGGTAATGTGGGAGGGAGGAGGTGTGAGGTGAAGCCGCAGTGTTGCCGTTTGCTCCGTATGTTATTTTGTCACGCTTTATATTAGAGAAAATTTTGAAGTTTTAGGGGTAACTTGAATTATTTTACATGAGACTGTGAACGGCGGAATGGAAACAAAACTCTGCTTAGTTGATTTTATATTTCTAAACAAGTTTGTAAGAAATACATAAATGCAATATATACATTCGATAAAGTAGAAAAAAGTATATGGTTTCTAAAATGTCATATGGGACTACAAATTTATATTAATATTTTTACCCAATTTATCAAGTCTTCGCTAGGTTTAAAATTCGCACAGCCTCCTTTGTTTTATGTACCATTTCAACAGAGTTCTATCTTATAATTGTCATAATTTTTATCGTTGTTGGACTAGTGTATTACTAACCTTACTACGTGCTTAAAGACCTTCGTTGTTGATGCGTAGTAATGACATGATAACAATAACAACCATTTCAGATATAATAATTAGTGATGCTATGGTAGTTGTCAAGAGTATGTGTCTGGTCTTTGTTTTAATAAGATTAACCTTTGAGAATATTTGTTCACCATCTACGTTTGGTGTTGGTAATGACAGGATAGTTCGAGGAAATATTGGCAGTGTTGTGAAATAAGGATCATCAAATTCGTTGGTCGAGGTAGAGTCTCCCTTAACCTAACCTAACCTAACCTAACCTAACCTAACCTAACCTAACCTACAAAACGGATCACATTTTATGTTTCGGGTCAGTCAGTGGGAATCGTTTATTTCATTCGCTTACAAGATGTTACCAGGAACTGTGGACACCATACTCTTACCTATTGGATCATACTTACCTTGTGCTTTACCTTGTGCCTTTACTCTGATGAATGAAGAAGCCTGTGTATATATGCTCCCGGATATTTGGTACAGTATTGTCCTCTGGATTAACGATGGTTATGGACGTTACTTTGCTTACTTCCTCCCGTTATATATATCCTCTTCATGAGTCAATAAGTCATAAAATTATCGTATCAACATCTGTATTACGCGGTCCAATAGTCTCACCTAGAGGAAGTAGTACTCCCAAAAACCTTCAGACTTGTTAATGAATGATTCTAGTGCTACTTTCAGACTATCATGAGGAATACTCGTGTATAAAGAACTGAAGATATACGTGTTAACTGAGCTCGCGTGTTGTTTCTCGTTAATTTGTTTGGATAATTTCTAACACTATTATTATCGATCACCTGCCATCTTATCGTCCCAGTGAATTAATCATTAACTTAGCAATATATATTTTTTTCTGTCCTTCATTACTGGGTTTAGAGATTTGCCTATTAAACCTGCTAGTTATTCAGTAGTGCACATGGAGGAATTTAGCAAGTCACACACACACACACACACACACACATCACTTCAGCCTTAATTAATACCTACCTGATGAAGTGTCTTGCCTCTGTTAGCCACAAAGTACTCTTGGTAGTGTCGGTAGTGTATAGGGAAGAAATAATGCTCGGGGTAAAGGGTGACGTTGCCACAGGTGTAAGGTACCTTGGAGTGGAATTTCTCGGATCTTTTCACTTGACACTCTCGCTTCATGACCGCCGTGATAGCTGGGGGTCCGATTTTGGCCCAGACAGTCGGCTGTGTAAGAGGGGGGTGATGAGTTACGACAATACAACAAAAATAACAGCGAACACGAACTACAACACAAAAACCTGAACATAAACAACAACACAAAAACAAAACCAAAATAAAAATAATAACAAAAACAACAATAACAACCATATATTAGGGATTGCGTTTTATAAATATGTTCGTGATTAATCAAGATAAAACAAGTAATGGAAACTGCCACTAAACACCGCCAATAAATGAATCAGATGAAGGTAAAGGATAATGAAGACTTTATCTACACCTAACAGACGTGTCAACTTAAAGGGGATCACACTAACTTGTTCCGTTGATAAACACCGTTGAAACTGTTTTAGCGTCAGACAGTAATTTGGTGTTTTCATCGACACTGATCACACACGCAAAAGACCGTTTCAGCAACCAAACAATAATGGCAACCACGTATGTGAATGCTGCCCAGCGGCTATCACTGCCTTAATAATATACACAGTTCATTTAAAGGTAGTTTAACACGTGTGGGTATGTTCCTGGCTGGCAACAAGAGACAGCAAGAATGTTTATCATAATCTATACAAGAGGTCGGGCTGGAAGACCCACCACCAGTCTATGATTATCATCACTTGAGCAAGGCCAAGTTTGAGGAATTAATATTAAGTGATGCCACTCAGCGAAAAATCCATCGACTTGAAAATCACACATTCCCCCATCGCCGTTTCGTTGTGTCAAATGAGGTTCTCGTCGTGATTTCTATTTGAGCAATACTTTTATAATCATAATTTTAGCATGTTGTTCATACATGTAATACAGACAATATATTTCAAACTAAAGGAAATTTCTGGCATAAGTGAGGATAATTTGTAAAGGATATATTCTGAAATGATACTTAAGAATTTCAAAGTTGTCTGAATTTACAACTTTCGACTGTGAGAATCGTTGACTATTCTGAGCTTCAACTATCGCCGTGGCCATGTTGTGTGACAAGTTAATATTTGTTATGCGTGACCGCGCCTCAAGACTACTGAACTCATATCCAACTTAACTTACACTGAAGCTTTGGGTAATTTCAACCATTAATTTATGCATCACAATATGGCGTGGCTCAAACTTGAAGAAGCCATTGGCGAGGCGGCCTGGTTGTATATAGCCGAGAGTGTTGTTGAAGAGGGCCATGTTTCTCATACAGATAACGTCAGTGTCGCTGTAAATTCCACCCCATCGCCACACCACCGCTACCCTCATCATATCGCTCACGTGATATTGAAGCCAGTCTGTAAAGCCACCCAGTCAGTCCTTAGCGTCTCTATGCCTATGGGATACTAGCTTTTTTGTGTGTATTTTGTTGTTATGAGTCTCAAATACCTGTGATTATGATGTCGGTAGTTAGTGCAGTGGAGTGTGTGGTGTAGTGGAGTGTGTGGTGTAGTGGAGTGTGTGGTGTAGTGGAGTGTGTGGTGTAGTGGAGTGTGTGGTGTAGAGGAGTGTGTGGTGTAGTGAAGTGTGTGGTGTAGAGGAGTGTGTGGTGTAGTGTGTGGGTGGTGGAGTGTGTGGTGTAGTGGAGGTGGGTAGGTGGGTGTGTGGTGTAAGGGAGGTGTGGTGTAGAGGAGTGGTGTAGGAGTGTGGTGTGGGAGGTGTGGGGTGGTGAGTGTGTGTAGAGGGGAGTGGGGGTGTAGGAGGGGTGGGGAGGAGGTGGGAGGGTGTAGAGGAGTGGTGGTGTGGAGTGTGTGGTGGGGAGTGTGTGGGTGTAGTGAGTGTGTGGTGTAGGGAGGTGGTGTAGTGAAGTGTGTAGTGGAGTGTGGGGAGTGGGAGGGGTGTGGAGGTGGAGGTGTGGTGTAGTGGAGGTGTGGTGGGAGGTAGTAGTGTGTGTGTAGTGGAGGTAGTGGAGGTGTGGTGTAGAGGAGTGTGTGGTAGTGGGAGGTGTAGTGGAGGTGTGGTAGTGGAGTGTGGGTGTAGTGGAGGTGGTAGTGGAATGTGTGTAGGAGTGAGGTGTAGTGAGTGTGTGGGAGTGTGTGTGGGAGTGTGTGGTGGAGTGTGAGGTGTGGGGAGGTGTGGTAGAGTGGAGTGTGTGTGTGGTGGGTGTGTGGTGTAGTGAGTGTGGTGGTGGAGGGGGGTGGTGGGGAGGTGTGGGAGTGTGTGGTGTAGTGGAGTGTGTGTGTAGAGGAGTGTGGGTAGTGGAGTGTGGGGAGTGTGGTGGAGTGTGGTGTAGTGGAGTGTGGTGGGGAGGAGGTGTGGTGTAGAGGAGTGTGTGGTGTAGGAGTGTGGTGTAGAGTGTGTGGTGGGGAGTGTGTGAGGTGTAGGAGGTGGTGTAGAGGAGGTGTGGTGTAGTGGAGTGTGTGGTGTAGAGGGGGTGTAGAGGAGTGTGTGGTGTGGGGATGTGGTGTAGTGGAGTGTGTGGTGTAGAGTGGGAGTGTGTGTGTGTGGAGGTGTGGGGTGGTGGTGGGAGTGTGTGTAGTGGGTGTGGTGTAGTGGAGTGGTGGGTAGTGGATGTGTGGGGTGCAGTGAGGTGTGGTGTAGGGGAGGTGGGTGGGTGGGGTGTGGTGGCGTGTGGGTGTAGGGTGTGGTGGTGAAAATTGTGTAGTATAACAAACTGTAACAATCACTTATCAATAAACATGATAACAGCTGATCATAATTAATAACTTTTGCACCTTCCCACTGTAAATTGTTCTCGGTGGTAATAACCTTTCATCTCTGTTGAATCAAGTGAACTTATATATCCAGTACAGTATAAGTACAAACATATATTATGGAAATGTTTTATACTAACCAGTGCTGTGTTTATCGTCCATATCTTTGACTGAAAGTATGATGTAGTGGTGTCTCCTGAAATATGTCGTCCAGGTTTATTCTCACAAGGTGCAGGTTGGGGTATTGGCTCACTAGACGAGAGAAGCCATCAGTATTGTCCACTGTCAGCGAGATCAGCACGAACCATTTCGTCCATGGTGGGTTCTGTCGGCCTGAGCTGACCAAGTGAAACAACACGTTCATATATTATTATCATCTGTAACTCTAATGTAGTATACACACACACACACACACACACACACACACACACACACACACACACACACACACACACACACACCACACATCCACTCACACACACACACACACACACACACATCCCTGAGAATATTATTCCCAGATCAACAAACCCCAATAAAGCAAGGCATGGCACCTACCCCACCCACCCCTACTACCCCCACCCCACACCTCACTCACCCCACCCACCACCCAATTCCACCCCACCCCACCCCACCTCTCACCCCACCTGTTAATCAGATACAAGAGCATGAAAACACACAACAAACATGACTCTCCAATAAAGGAAAAACACAAAAAAACACTGCTATCTGTGTCTGTATTTGCTGCCGTGTAGACCAAGAGAGAGAGAGAGAGAGAGAGAGAGAGAGAGAGAGAGTCAACAAGAATTGGAAGAACACCACACACACAAGCTTCAACCGAACACCACTCCTCACCTCTCAACAGAACACCACCTCACCTCTCAACAGAACACCACTATCACCTTCAACAGAACACCACCTCACCAACAGAACACCACCTCACCTCCAACAGAACACACCACTCATCACCACCATCACCAACAGAACACCACTCATCACCTCAACAGAACACCACCTCACCTCAACAGAACAACACCTCAACAGAACACACCATCACCTCTCAACCGAACACACCACCACCTCTCAACAGAACACCACCCTCACCTCTCAACAACACTCACCTCAACAGAACACCAATCACCTCACAACAGAACACCACTCACCTCTCAACAGAACACCACTCACTCTCAACAGAACAACACTACCTCAACAGAACACCACCTACCTCTCAACAGAACACCACCCTTCTCAACATACACCACCCACCTCTCAACAGAACAACATCACCAACAGAACAACACTCACCTCAACAGAACACCACCACCTCTCAACAGAACACCACTCACCTCCAACAGAACAACACTCACCTCTCAACAGAACACACCACCCCTCACAACAGAACACCACTCTCACCTCTCAACAGAACACCACTACCTCTCAACAGAACACCACTCACTCAACAGAACACCACCACTCCTGAACACCACCACCTCAACAGAACAACACTCACTCTCAACAGAACACCACTCACACTCTCACAGAACACCACTCTCACCTCTCAACAGAACACCACCATCAATTCTCAACAGAACACCACTCCTCACACCCACCAACAGATCAAGACTCACCTCAACAGAACACCAATCACCTCAACAGAACAATCTCAACAGAACACCACTCACCTCAACAACAACACTCACCTCAACAGAACACCACTCTCAACAGAACACCACTCCACCTCCTCAACAGAGAACACCACCTCTCAACAGAACACCACCACCTTCAACAGAACACCACTCACCTCTCAACAGAACACCACTACCTAACAACACCACTCCACCCTCAACAGAACACCAACCACCTCTCAGCAGAACACCACCACCTCAACAGAACACCAATCACCTCTCAACAGAACACCACTCACCTCTCCAACAGAACACCACCACCAACAGAACAACACTCACCTCTCAACAGAACAACACTCACCTCTCAACAGAACACCATCACCTCTCAACATAACACCACTCACCTCTCAACAGAACACCACTCACCTCGAACAATCTACCACCTCTCAACATAACACCACTCACCTCAACAGAACACCACTCACCCTCAACAGAACAACACCACTCTCCTCAACAGGAACACCACTCACCTCTCAACAGAACACCACTCACCTCTCAACAGAACACCACTCACCTCTCAACAGAACACCAGGAACGGTACAACGGACTACCATTGCAGTCTATGTCGATTAAAAACACGTTATTTTGTCCTTTTGGCGTTATATCCCTGCAACACAAGACAGGTGTTAGTCTTCCTGCAACACAAGACAGGTGTTAGTTTTCCTGCAACACAAGACAGGTGTTAGTCTTCCTGCAACACAAGACAGGTGTTAGTTTTCCTGCAACACAAGACAGGTGTTAGTTTTCCCAGCAACATGTAAGACAGGTGTTAGTTTTCCTGCAACACAAGACAGGTGTTTAGTCTTCCTGCAACACAAGACAGGTGTGTTATCTTCCTGCAAACAAAGAGATAGTTTAGTCTCCCTGCAACACATGCACCCTCAGTATTACCTGAGCAGCTGCTGCAAAATGATGTAGTCAGGGAGTTGTTGAGGCCGTGCAGCTGGTCGTGTTGCACAGCTGCTGCCGCCACCAGTGTACTTCTTCCAGCTCTAATGACTCTGGTGAACAATAAACTGTTATGTTATTATGTTCATGGGGCAACACTACACCCCTCCGCTGTACTCTGTACTGTGCACCTCACTGTGCAGCAGCACCCACCACTCCCCCCCCTGGCCAGCACCAACACTGTGCCCACCCCCCCTGTGCAGCACACCACTCCCACTGTCACCCTCACTGTGTGCACCGTCCCACACTGTACACCCTCACTGTGCCAGCACCGTCACTGTACCCCCACTGTGCTTGCCACTCCCACTGTACACCCTCACTGTGCAGCACAAATCACTGTACACCCCACTGTGCATGCCACTCCACTGTGCACCCTCACTGTGCAGCACCGTCCACTGTACCACCCCCACTGTTTCCACTGTGCCCTCAATTACTTGACCAACACTAATGCACCCCACTGTGCAGCACGCCACTCCTGTCACCCTCACTGTGCAGCGCCACCTCCTGTACCCGCCCCACTGTGCCTTTGCAAATCCACTGTACACCCTCACCCATGCCAGCACCGTCCGCTGTACACCACCACTGTGCAGCTTCCTCCACTGTACACTGCTGTGCAGCACCCACCACTGTACACCCTCACTGGTGCAGCACCCACCATATTGCACCCTCGCACAATGCGGCACGCCCTCCTGTGCTGCCCCCGCAGTGGCACCTCCGCTGTACGCACCCCCCACTGTGCGGCCACCGCTGTGCCCTCGCGTGCGGCGCCACTCCACGCCTGTGCACCCACTCGCTTGTGCAGCGCCCACCATATTGCACCCCGCTGATTACGCCATCCGCCATTGCCGCCCCGCTGTGCGACGCCGCCACTCAATGCGCCCTCGCTTAATTGCCCGGCGCCACCGCTTTTCAATGCCCCCACCCCCCGCTGTGCGGCGCCCACCACTGTACACCCCCACTGATGCCGGCACCCGCCGCCATGCACCCCACTTTCGTGCGGCACCCTCCTGCCGCCCCACTTTGTTGCGGCCGCCACCACTGCCCCATCGCGCGGCACCCACCACTGTTACACCCCCGCGGCGCGGCCACTCCCGCCAGCCACACCCCACTGTGCCCCGGCTTTCCACCGCCTGTGCACCCTCGCTGTGCAGCGCCTCCGCGCTGTGCACCCTCACCGTGCGGCGCCACTCCATATTTTACCCCTTTCAGTGCGGCCACTCCACTGTACACCCTCGCTGTGCCGGCGCCTGCCTGTGCACCCCCGCTGTGCGGCACCATCCCACGCCCTCACTCGACCGCCGCCATAGTACGCCCGGCCGCCATAACGCCCTCACTGTGCCCCTCCACTGTACCACTCTGCTGTTTGGCTGCCCACACTTGTGCACCCCCGCGTGGCCACTCCACCTATACACCCCACTGACCGCGGCTTCCACCACTGTTACACCCACTGTTAAGCACCCTCCACTGGACACCCTCACTGTGCGGCACCCACCACTGTGCACCCACTCGCCACCACTGTGCACCCACTGTGCGGCACGCCACCACTGTACACCTGTGCCAGCGCCACCACTGTGCACCCCCACTGTGCGGCACCACTCCACTGTACCCACTGTGCGGCGCCCGCCATATTGCGCCACCTCGCTGTGCGGCGCCACCATATGCCCCCACTTGATGACGCCCATCCACTGTCATTTACGCGTGCGGCGCCCGCCACTGCGCCCTCACTTGTGCGGCCGCCGCCGCTGTGCACCCCGCTGTGCGGCTTCCACTCATATTGCCCGCCCCCCGCTGGTGCGGCGCCCTCCACTGTACACCCCCGCATTGCGGCGCCACTCCACTTTCTGTGCACCCTCTCCACCTGTACACCCCGCGGCGCCACCCACTGTTACACCCCACTGTGCGGCACCACTCCACTGTGCGCCCCCACTGTTGCAGCGCCTCCACTGTGCCCCACTGTGCGGCACCCGCCACTGTACGCGCCCCCCTGTGCGGCACCACTCCACTGTGCACCACTCGCTTTCAGTGCGGCGCCACCACTGTACGCACCTCCGCCAGTGCAGCTGCCACTGTACTTACCCCCCACCGCCCGCCATATTGCGCCCCGCGTTGCTCCATGTTGCCCCAGCGTGCCGACGCCACTCCATATTGCGCCCCCGCGCAGTGGCGGCGCCACCGCATATTGCACCCCACTTTCGTGCGGCGCCCGCCACTGTACGCCCTCGCGGCGCCACCACGCAATGCACCTCGCTGATTGCAGCGCCACCTGTACCCCCGCAATGCGGCACCCACCGCTGTACTTACCCGCTGTGCGGCGCCACCACTGTACACCCCCGCGGCGCCCACCGCCTGTGCACCCCCCGCTGCCCGGCACCCTCCCATATTGCACCCTGCTGTGTGCTGGCCTCCACCACTGTACGCCCACTGTGCGGCACCCTCCACTGTCACGCCCCCTTTCAGTACGGCACGCCCTCCACTCTTCCCCCCCTGTTGCGCCACCACTGTACACCCCACTGTGCAGCCTTATCCACAAATGCGCCCCGCGGTACTGACGCCACGCCACTCATGCCACCCCCATATTGCTGACATATCCGCAATACTTGCTGGTGCGGCGCCACCCGCCTGTGCACCCCACTGTTGCGGCTTCCTCCGCATACGCCCCCGCACCAGTGCAGCGCCACTCCACTGTACACCCACTGTGCGCCACTCCACTGTGCACCCTCGCGTGCCGGCACCCACCACTGTACGCCCCTCGCTGTGCGGCCACCACTATTACACCCACTGTGCAGCGCCGCATGCACCCAGCGCCACTGGCCACACCCCACTGTGCGGCTGCCACTCCGCTGTACCCCACTGTGCACGACGCCACTCCACGCATGCCGCCCTCACTGGTGCGGCACCATCCACTCACTTTCCAGTGCGGCGCCACTCCACTGTGCCCTCACTGTGCGGCACCGCCTCCACTATTGCGCCCTCGCTTTCGGTGCGGCGCCACCACTGTGCACTCCCTCACTTTCGTGCTGACGCCTGCAATGCACTTGTGCGTTTCCTCCGCCGTGCACCCCTGCTGTTCGCGGCACCCGCCATAATGCACCCACTGGCCAGCGCCACTCCACTGTGCTGCAGCCCTCACTGTGCGGCGCCCTCCTCTGTGCCGCCCCACTCACTGTGCAGCGCCACTCCACTCACGCCCTCACTGTTGCAGCGCCACTCCACTGTGCCGCCCTCACTGTGCGGCACCCATCCGCATGCACCCTCACTGTTGCGGCACCACTCCACTTTCCACGCCCCGCGGTGCGGCGCCATCCGCACCAATGCCCCGCTTGTTGCCTGCGCCACCACTGTACGCCGCCTCGCGTGCGGCACCTCCCACTTATTGCCCCCGCGCAGTGCCGGCGCCCGCCACTGTTGCGCCACCGCGGTGCACGCCACGCCGCCAATGCCGCACTCGCGGTGCGGCGCCCACTCCGCAATACGCCCTCGCTTTGTGCGGCGCCCATCACGCCCCGCTGTTGCGGCGCCACTCACCTGTACGCCCCTGTGCGGCACCCACCGCAATGCACCCTCGCTGTTACGGCACCCACTGTTACGCCTCGCATTGCGGCTTTGCCACCGCCTCTTCACCCCACTGTGCGGCGCCTCCGCCAGCACGCCCCTACTGGCCGCGGCACCCACCACTGTACACCCACTTGTGCCTTCCACTGTGCACTCGCGTACTGGCGCACTCCACTGTACACCCTCACTGTTGCGGCGCCATCACTGTGCCCTCGCACCGTGCGGCACCGCCCGCAACACCCTCACTGTGCGGCACCCACCACTGTACGCCCTCGCAGTGCGCGGCCTCCTCCATATAGTACACCCTCACTTTCAGTGCAGCCCTCCACTGTGCACCCCCCACTGGTAGGCCACTCACTGTGCACCCCCCACTGTGCAGCACCCTCCACTGTGCACCCCGCACCAGTGCAGCACCCTCCCACTGTACACCCCCACTGTTGCGGCACCCTCCCACTGTACACCCACACTCACTGTGCGGCACCTCCACTGTACACCCCCACTGTGCAGCCTCCACTGTGCAGCACCCTCCCACTGTGCACCCACAGTGCAGCACCCACTGTGCACCCCTTTGTTGTGCCTCTTTGTACACGCCACACCCACTGTACACCCTCTGTGCAGCCACTCCACCTGTGCCTCCACTGTGCACCCTCACTTTTATCCACTGTTTCCCTCCCTTTCAGTGTGACGCCACTCCATCAGCCACGCCCTCGCAGTGTGCCCTCCCTTTCAACCACGCCCTCCTTCCAATGCAGCACCCACCACCTCAGCTGCACCCCACTGTTGCAGCACCACTCCCACCAACACCCCCCTGTTGCAGCACCCTCCACCTGTACCCACTCACTGTTACTGGCCTTTTCCTCCACTGTACACCCTCACTTATTACGGCACCACCATATTACACCCTCACTGTGCAGCACCACTCCACTGTGCCACCCCTCACTGTTGGCCACTCACCTGTACACCTCACTGTGTGCGGCACCCTCCCTGTCACACCCCACCTGTTGGCACCCTCCACTGTGCACCCACAGCACCACTCCACTGTACACCCTGCTGTGCAGCACTCCCCTCCACTTTCATGCCCACCCCACTGTGCGGCTTTCCCTCCACTGTGCACCCCGCTGTGCGCCACCATAATGCGCTATCGCGTTGCGGCGCCCGCCACTGGTACGCCCTCGCTGGTGCGGCCCACCATAATGCCCCGCCCCCGCACCAGTGCGGCGCCCTCCGCATAATGCTGCTGCACCCACTTTCGGTACGGCGCCACCGCCAGCCGCGCCCCTCGCTGGTGCGGCATATCCGCACCAATGCGCCCCACTGTTGCAGCGCCACTGTTGCACCCCCACTGTGCAGCGCCACTCCGCCTGTACACCCCACTGTGCAGCACCACCACTGTTGCCCCACTGTTACGGCGCCACCGCCTGTACACCCCCACTGTGTGCGGCGCCACCGCACTGTGCACCCTCGCTGTTGCAGGCACCACTCTGTACGCCCTCGCTGTGCAGCGCCTCCACTGTGCGCCCCACTGTGCGGCACCCACCACGCCAGCCGCACCCCCTTTCAGTGCGGGCACCCACCACTCAAGCCCCACTGTTCTTGGCCACCACTGTGCCCTCACTGTGCTGACACGCCACTCCACTGTGCACCGCCCTCACTGTGCCGGCCACCCTCCACCTTGCACCCTCACTGGTGCGCCACTCCACCTGTGCCACTTGTCCCAGCGCCCTCCACTGTACACTTCCCACTGGTACGGCTTTACCACCTGTACCCCACTGTGCAGCACCACCGCACCGTACCGCAGCCTCCACTGTGCAGCACCCTCCCACTGTGCACCCACAGTGCAGCACCCACTGTGCACCCCTCCTGTGCACACCCACTGTACACCCTCTGTGCAGCACCCACCTGCTCCACTGTACACCCTCACTTGCAGCACCCACCACTGTGCACCCCACTGTGCAGCACCTACCACACCCCCCTGTGCAGCACCCTCCACTGTACCCCCACTGTCAGCCCCTCCACTGTACACCCTCACTGTGCAGCACCACCACTTTACACCCCCACTGTGCAGCACCACTCCACTGTACACCCCTCACTGTGCAGCACTCACCTGTACACCTCACTGTGCAGCACCTCCCTGACACCCCACTGTGGCACCTCCACTGTGCACCCACGCACCCTCCACTGTACACCCCGCTGTGCAGCACCCTCCACTGTACCACCCCACTGTGCAGCACCCTCCACTGTACACCCCCTTGCCCCCACCATCCCCACTGTGCAGCACCACTGTTCACCCCCACTGTGCAGCACCCACCACTGTACACCCCACTGTGCAGCACCCACCACTGTTGCCCCACTGTTGCGCCACCACTGTACACCCCCACTGTGCAGCACCACCACTGTACACCCTCACTGTGCAGCACCACCACTGTACACCCTCACTGTGCAGCACCTCCACTGTACGCCCCACTGTGCAGCACCCACCACTGTACACCCCTCAGTGCAGCACCCACCACTCAACCCCACTGTGCGGCCACCACTGTGCCCTCACTGTGCAGCACCCACTCCACTGTGCACCCCCCACTGTGCAGCACCCTCCACTTTGCACCCTCACTGTGCCACTCACTCCACTGAGCACCCACCACTGTACACCCCACTGTGCGCCCACCTGTACCCCACTGTGCAGCACCCCCACCGTACCCTGTGCACCTCCACTGTGCCCCTCGCTGTGCGGCACCCTCCACTGCACCCCACTGTGCAGCACCTCCACTGTACACCCTCACTGTGCAGCACCCTCCACTGTACACCCCCACTGTGCGGCACCCACCACTGTACGCCCCCGTGGTGTACTGTGCGCCCTTTCCTGTACACCCCCACTGTGCAGCACCACCATTGCACCTCACTGCGGCACCCACCACTGCACCCTCACTGTGGGCACCTTGTGTGTTGTGCCTCCACACCCCCACTGTGCAGCACCCTCCACTGTACACCCCCACTGTGCAGCGCCCTCCACACCTGTACCTGTGCAGCACCATCCACTGTGCACCCCCACTGTGCAGCACCCTCCACTGCCCCCCACTGTGCAGCACCTCCACTGTACACCCCTCACTGTGCAGCACCACCACTGTACACCTTGGTCCGACACCCCCCACTGTGCAGCACCTCCACTGTACACCCTCACTGTGCAACGCCCTCCACTGTACCCCTCGTGCAGCACTCCACTGTACACCCCACTGTGCAGCACCCTCCACTCGTGCCCTTCGCACGCCACCCCCACTCGTGCAGCACCCTCCACTGTGCACCCCCACTGTGCGCCACCACTGTCACCCCCCTGTGCGCCCTTGTTGGCACCCTGTGCGCCCCCATGCCCCCGCACTGTGCAGCACCCCCACTGTACACCCTCACTGTGCAGCACCTCCACTGTCTCACTGTGGCGCCACCATTTGCCCCATGCGCCCCACTTCCCCCTGTGCGCCCTCCGCACCCCCTGCGCACCCACCATGTCACCCCGCCCCCACCCACTGGCCCCTTCAACTGTGCGCCCCACTGTGCCCCCACTGTGCTGCACCCTCCACTGTAACCCTCACTGTGCAGCACCTCCTGTCACACCCCTCACTGTGCAGCACCCTCCACTGTACACCCCACTGTGCAGCACCCTCCACTGTACACCCCACTGTACGCACCCCACTCACCCACTGTGCAGCACACTGTACCCCCGCTGTGCAGCACCCTCCACTGTACACCACTTGTGCAGCACCCACCACTGTACACCCCCACTGTGCAGCACCTCCCTGTACACCCCCACTGTGCAGCACCCCCCTGCCCCCATGGCGCCCCATGTCACCCTGTGCCCCACTGTGCACCCCTGTGACCCACCACGCTAGGCCCCCTGTGCACCCGCTTGCCCCCTGTCCCCCCTGGCGCCCCCCATTGACCCCCTGTGCGCACCTCCTGCTCCTGTGCGCCCTGTCACCCCCACCGCGCACCCACTGCCCCCCCAGCACCCTCCACTGTACACCCCCACTGTGCAGCACCCGCACTGCACCCCACTGTGCAGCACCCACCGCACACCCTCCTGTGCAGCACCCTCCACTGTGCCCCCACTGTGCAGCACCCTCCACTGCACCCCACTGTGCAGCACCTCCACTGTCCCACTCACACCCCCGTGCAGCACCCACCACTGTACACTCTGCGCCCACCACTGTACACCCCCACTGCGCCCCCCTGTCCCCCACTGTGCGCACCCCCCCCACTGTGCAGCACCCCCACGCCCCTGCGCCCCCACTGTCTTGTGGCACTCCATGTCCCGCAGACCCACCATACCCCCTGTGCGCCTCCCTGTACCCCCCGCAGCACCACCACTGTACACCCTCACTGTGCAGCACCCACCACTGTACACCCCCACTGTGCAGCACCCCCACTGTACACCTCACTGCGGCACCACCACTGTACACCCCCACTGTGCAGCACCCTCCACTGTACACCCCACTGTGCAGCACCCACCACTGTACCACCCCACTTGCAGCACCCTCCACTGTACACCCTCACTGTGCAGCACCTCCACTGTACACACCTCACTGTGCAGCACCCACCACTGTACACCCTCACTGTGCAGCACCCACCACTGTACACCCCACTGTGCAGCACCTCTGTACCCCCAGTGCAGCACCCACCACTGCACACCCTCACTCAGGCCCCCCACCACTACACCCCACTGTGCAGCACCACCACTCTCACCCCACTGCAGCACCACCTGTACACCCCCCTATGCAGCACCCACCACTGTACCACTGTGCAGCACCCTCCACTGTGTCACCCTCATTGCAGCACCCTCCATTGCACCCTCACTGTGCAGCACCCACCACTGTACACCCTCACTGTGCAGCACCCTCCACTGCCACACCCCACTGTGCAGCACCCTCCACTGTACACCCCCACTGTGCAGCACCACCACTGTACACCACTGTGCAGCACCTCCACTGTACACCCTCACTGTGCAGCACCCTCCACTGTACACCCTCACTGTGCAGCACCCACCACTGTACACCCCTCACTGTGCAGCCCACCACTGTACCCCCACTGTGGCACCCACCCTACCTGTGCAGCACCCACACCATGCAGCCCCACTGTACACCCCCACTTGCAGCACCCCACTGCACCCCCCACGTACCACCTCCACTCCCCACTGTGCAGCACCCACCACTGCACCCCCACTGTGCAGCACCCTCCACTGTACACCCCTCACTGTGCAGCACCCTCCACTGTACACCCCACTGTGCAGCACCCTCCACTGTACACCCCTCACTGTGCAGCACCCACCACTGTACACCCCTACTGTGCACCCTCCACTGTACCCCCCACTGTGCAGCACCCTCCACTGTACACCCCTCACTGTGCAGCACCCACCACTACACCCTCACTGTGCAGCACCCACCACTGTACACCCCACTGTGCAGCACCTCCTGTGCACCTCACTGTGGCACCACCACTGTACCCCGTCCCACTGTACACCTCCGCAGCACCCTCCACTGACCCCTCACTTGCAGCACCCACCACCCTCCACTGTACACCCCCACTGTGCCTTTCCCTCCACTGTCACACCCCATATTGCCTTCCCTCTTCCCCCCACTGTTGCCTTTTCCCTGTACCCCATATTTCCCTCCCTGCACCCCCACTGTCCTGCTTCCCCCCACCTTGCAACACCGTCACACTGCTCACCCCCTGTGCATGTCCACTGTCACACCCTCACTGTCCTTTCTGCTTGCACCCTCTGTTTTCCTCCTGTGCACCCCCCCCCAGATCCTGTGCGCCCTCCTTATTGCGGCCACCCTCATGCACCCCTGTGCAGCGCCCTCCACTCTGCACCTTGCTGTCTGGCACCCACCATATTGCACCCCCACTGTTGCAGCCACCACTCTTGCCCCCCACCATGCATACCCACCATATGCACCTCCACTGTTGTGCCCTCCACTGTGCAGCTTCCCACTCTTCCACCTGTGCACCCCACCACTCAATACACTGCATGCCCTCCATAATACCCTCTTATTGCAGCCACTCTTCACACTGTATTTGTACCTCTGCACCCCTTTCCTTGTGCCTCCATGTGCACTGTGTTTCCACCATATGCACCCCACTGTGCCATTTTCCACCACTAATGCACCCTGTGCAGCGCCACACGCTCATGCCTCCTTCTGGCGGTGCCACCGTAATGCGCCCCCGGCATGACGCATTGCCCGCCATATTCGCCCTCGCCAGTATTGCGGCGCACCACTGTCTTTTACTCGCGACGCCTCCACTGTGCCCCGCTTGTTTGTTGCCCACCGCCCTACGCCCCGCATGCCCGTGCCCACCGCAATACCCCCGCATGCGGCGCCACCGCCATGCACCCCGCTGTGCGGCTCCGCTTTCTTTGGCTGGTCATATGCACCCCATATTGCAGCGCCCACCGCCTCTTCCACCCCCGCGCCTGTTGCGGCACCCACCATATGCACCCCCTTGTTGCGGCACCTCCACCATACTTACTGTGCATCCGCCAACACCACCTGTGCAGCGCAAATCCTGTACGCCCCACTGTGCGGCGCCACCGCCATGCCCCCGCTGTGCGGCCGCCACCACTATGCACCCCCACTGTGCAGTTGCCTCCATATTGTCACCCACTCCTTGGTGCAGCACCCTCCACCTGTCACCCTCACTGTGCAGCACCCACCAC
>NW_024749657.1:9226439-9244773 GCF_018991925.1 Homarus americanus
TGTTGTACTTCTGATTCGGTGCATATTGCTGTTCAAGAATAACGGTAGCCTCGATGCTCCTACAGTTGGTGTCAGTGAGAATACTGGCATTTGTTCTCTTGTCTTCCAAGCGAACTCGGAGGATGGAACGAAGACTACGTTAAGTGAAAGTTTTCAAGCGCTTGGGGTGCCTTCTGTGTGTATCCCATATTTCGTTGCCATACAACAGGGTGAGGAAGACCATTGCTAAATACACGTGCAGCTTTAGCAATAAATTTCATCACCCTACAGCCAAAGACACCGGGTACGAGTCTGCCAAGGCTTGGTCCACATCCGATCCGATGTCAAATTTCTTCATCGATGCCCGCAGTGCAGAACAGGTGGAGCCAAGGTATTAAAAACATTAGAGAAGTAGATCGTTAAGTTGGATGGGTGGTGGAGGTGTGGCTGAACCAAGACAACTTAAAGAGAATCTGAGTCTTACAGCGCAGTTACCTCAGGCCAAAGTGTGCATACGCATCTGTGATGAGTGCTACTCATCAAGGATGGAGGATAGCTGAATTGGTCAGCTCTGGTTACTGAAGAACCTGCTGGGTATTCAGAATCCACATCAGTGTTTCAGTTGACCAGCAACGGTAGTACTCTTTCCAGGGCTGACGGATGCCTTTTGTCTTTAATTGAGTTACCGTCAGATGAGCGGATGGGGCCACGCCATTCTTTCATTCGTTGTAAAGCTTATCCTGGACCGCTGCTTTCTCCTCAATGGAAGGTATCAGCTTTGATCGAGACAGGCTGTTCTGCAATAAGTGAGAGCAGCAAATTTACAATTAACGAGAACCGATTTCCGGTCATTTTCATCAAACCAATCCGGTGTTTCTTTTGATTAAGCCAAGGTCTCGCTGCAGGTTTGTGTGATGACAGCTTTGATGAACCTCATTCGGCACTATGATTTTGGTTGAGCTGCTCTCTGAAAGCATGCGCTACCGCTGGATCCTCCAGTCGCTTGGTGTCTAAAACTCCTCTGGAAGCTTGTTGCCTTCGCCGTTTTGGGGGAGACGTGTTGGCTCTAACGAGCCGATGATCTATATCACAGTGGTCTGAGCGGCTCTGGTGATGAGGACATCTCGGCGATCTTTTTCTCTGACAATGATGTAGTCAATGAGATGCCAATGTTTGGATCGTGGGTGTTGCCAGAACCTTGAACTAGTCCGCCTGCCTAAACAAGGTATTGGTGATAGTGAGGTTGTGTGCAGCACACTTGGTGAGGAAGGCAGTTGGGATTACGTGACTAGTATTAAAATAGCATAATTAATATGGAAATTAGACCATATGTGATTTTGATGAGCCAAAGCCCTTCAGACCAAACTACTCCAAATTAATAGAGAGAGAAGGGTTGTTATCTCTCTCTCTCTCTCTCTCTGTCACATGAAATAAGACAACATTAAGAAATGTAAATAATATGTGTTTTATTTATATTGTCTGTGTTACATCTGTCATCTCTACCACACCTGTCATCAATCCACCACACCTGTTGGTCACTTCTGCCTGGGATCGAATTACACGCCAGAACACCTGGCGAGTAAATTTTCATCATATATTAAATAATTTTCTTTTGGGTTGTTGCTCCTCCAAAAAAAAAATTCTTGATTTCTAAAACTTACTTGACGATCATCTATAGTGTGTGTGTGTGTGTGTGTGTTTGTGTGTTGTGTTTGTGTGTGTGTGTTTGTATCTAGGGTCGGTTCTGCCCTCTCTCTCTGTCTGTCTCTCTCTCTCTCTCACAGATTCTATCACAAAATAACAATACAACAAACAGAACACGGCCAATGCCCTCCTACATGGGTCCAAGACTTTAAACAAAAAATTACAGGTTGTACAGATGTTTGTACCGAACAGGTGTGGCGGTGGTAGTGGTTGTAGTAGTGAGGGTGGTAATGGTTGTAGTGAAGTAGTGTTGGTGGTAATGGTAGTAGTAGTGGTGGTAGTAGTAGTAGTAGTAGTAGTGGTGGTAACAATATTGGTAGTAGTGGTGGTGGTTGTAGTAGTGAAGGCGGTAGTAGTGGTGATAGTAGTAGTGGTGATAGTAGTAGTGGTGGTGGTAGTAGTGGTGGTAGTAGTGGTTGTGGTGGTAGTGGTGGTAGTAGAGATGGGTGACCTCAGTACTACCATTTAACTCTATAAAGGTATTGGTGCATTCGCTCCAGGTGATATTTTATGAGGGATGAGGAGAGAGTCTGACCAGGTGAGCCTCCCTCATCTTACCTCATCTCTCTCTCTCTCTCTCTCTCTCTCTCTCTCTCTCTCTCTCTCTCTCTCTCTCTCCTGGCATATAACACGTCCATCATTCTCTGTCTTTTTGTCGTGTATTCATCATTGTCTTTGTTATCCCCACGTTTATTTGTTGATGGTGAAGAGGTGAAGAGGGGGTTGGTGGGGTTGGTGAGGTTGTTAGTGAGGGTTGGGGGGTTGTTGGGGTTGTAGATGGTGAGAGGTTGGTGAGGGTTGTTGATGGTGAGGGGTTTGTGGGAGGGTTGATGGTGGGGGTTGGTGAGGGGGTTGTTGATGGTGGCGAGGGAGGTTGGGGGGTTGTTGGGGCTTGGTGAGGTTGTTGATGGTAAGGGGTTGTTGGGGGTTGTTGATGGGTGAGGGTTGGGGGGGTTGTTGGGGGTTGGTGTGGGGGTTGGGGGTTGTTGGGGTTTGATGGGGGGTTGTTCATGGTGAGGGGTTGGGGTTGTTGGGGGTTGGTGAGGGGGTTGTTGATGGTGAGGTTGGGGTTGTTGATGGTAAGGGGTTGGTGGGGGTTGTTGATGGTGAGGGGTTGGTGGGGGGTTGGTGAGGGGTTGTTGATGGTGAGGGTTGGGGGGTTGTTGGGGGTTGGTGAGGGTTGTTGATGGTGAGGGTTGGTGAGGGTTGGTGAGGGGTTGTTGATGGTGAGGGTTGGTGGGGGGTTGGTGAGGTTGTTGATGGTGAGGGGTTGGTGGGGGGTTGTTGATGGTGAGGTGTTGGGGGCTGGTGAGGTTGTTGATGGTGAGGGGTTAGGGGTTGGTGGGGGGTTGTTGGGGTTGGTGAGGGTTGTTGATGGTGAGGGTTGGGGGTTGTTGGGGGTTGGTGAGGGTTGTTGATGGTGAGGGTTGGTGGGGGGGTTGGTGAGGGGTTGTTGATGGTGGGGGTTGGTGAGGTTGGTGGGGTTGTTGATGGTGGGGGTTGGTGAGGGGTTGTTGATGGTGAGGGGTTGGTGGGGGGTTGGTGAGGGGTTGTTGATGGTGAGGGGTTGATGATGAGGGTTGGTGGGGGGGTTGTTGATGGTGAGGGTTGGGGGTTGTTGGGGGTTGGTGAGGGGTTGTTGATGGTAAGGGGTTGGTGGGGGTTGTTTATGAGGGGAGGTTGTTGGGGGGTTGTTGATGAGGGTAGGGTTGATGGTGTGGGGTTTGAGGGGTTGTTGGGGGGTTGGTGAGGGGTTGTTGATGGTGAGGGCTGTTGGGGGATGTGAGGGTGTTGATAGAGGGTGGGGGTTGATGGTGAGGGTTGTTGTGGGGTTGGGGGTTGTTGGGGGGGGTTGTTGATGGTGAGGGGTTGGGGGGGTTGGGGGTTGTTGATGGTGAGGGGTTGGTGGGGGGTTGGGGTTGTTGATGGTGAGGGGTTGGGGGGGGGTGAGGGGTTGTTGATGGTGAGGGGTTGGTGGGGGTTGGGAGGGGTTGTTGTTGAGGGGCTGTTTGGGGGTTGTTGATCCTGTTGGTTCTCTTTTTCTCTTCACTTATCAGTCCCCTCCTCCTTCCCTTGTTATTGTCATCTCTCATTCACCTACACTCAGCACCTCATCTCTTCATTACTCGCTCCGACGTTTCCTCTCTTGTTTATTTATCTTTTCTGTTCTCTTATTACCCTCTTTATTCTTCTCTCTCTATCTCTCTTTTTTGTCCATATTTATCCTCCTCTCTTCTTTTTCTTCGTCTTCTTCATATTATTATTATTATTATTATTTTTATTATTATTATTATTATTATTATTATTATTATTATTATTATTATTATTATTATTATTTTTTTATTATTATTATTATTATTATTATTATTATTATTATTATTATTATTATTATTATTATTATTATTATTATTATTATTATTATTATTATTATTATTATTTTTATTATTATTATTATTATTATTATTATTATTATTATTATTATTATTATTATTATTATTTTTTTATTATTATTATTATTATTATTATTATTATTATTATTATTATTATTATTATTATTATTATTATTATTATTATTATTATCACATACCTTCGTCACCATTGCAACAGTCCCCAAAACATTGCATGATAATCTACTAAAACTTTTAATATTACAAAAGATATTTAAGAATAAATTATCTGTAATATGCAAATGAGCATTGGTTATAATCTTTTAAAATATTCAGTTTTAGTTTATGTAATTTACGGCGTAATTACCTGGACAGTGTTAATTAAGAATCTTAAATCACCTGTAAGTGTCGTGGGGAGAGAATTAAACGGTGTGCCATTAACTATCACCACTACTATCACCATCACCACTACTACACCTATCACCATCACCACCACTACTACTACCACCATTATTACTATTACCGTTATCACTACCACCACCACCACCACCACCACTACTACTATCACGATCATCACTACTACTACCTTGCGTTAACCAATCTAAATATTACAAATAGTTTCTCCATAGTGAAGGGGTTAGCATAGATAGTTTATGTAATAGATGTTAATGCAAGATATAGAATAAAATACAATATATATATAAATGCCGTCAATGTCTCGCCTCGGGGAACTGTGCAAGACAACGATTGATACAGTTTTTTGCACTAGGTTGACTACTTACTCCTCTTATTTGATATTTCCAGTTACATACCCGTCACTATCTTCTGTCTATTCTTCGCTATTTTCCTATAATATCGCTTTATATCTCGGACGGGGTAGCGACTGGTGCTGGAGTGAGACAGGCAGTGTGTACCCTCCGTTGCTAAATGTTAATCACTGAGGCTCTCGGTAAAGTTAATCACCCAGCTGTCATCGGCGGAGGAATACATACACACTCACTCGCGCAATCCTCCCGACAGTGACGTCATCCCGCTCGGTATTTAAAACTTTGGTATGATAAAACAACGTCAACATGTGATTTTATCCGTGTTATATTAACTTAAGGCCTTTAGTGACCAATACACGTTAAAAGGTTGGTGAAACATTGAGGTTTGAGCCCAAAGACACGTTATAAATGTCTGTGTATTTAGGGGTTGATGTAATCCGTAAAATGTAATCGCCACGACCGCTATCTAACCTAACCTAACCTAACCTAACCTGAACTCACCGTCCTCGATAAGAAAACACCTCACATTAGAGCTGCCATCTCTCACACAGACAATAAATATCTGGGGAGAGGGATAAGTGAGGAAGGGAGGGGAGGGGTGGCGAGGGAAGGCTTGGGGATGAGGGAGGGAGGAAACTACTTCACCACCAAGATAAATAAATGGTTACCTCCGTAATTTCCCCTCCTCTGCGCCTGTCTGTCTGTGCGTGTTTCTCACCTGTTAGTCTGATCACGATAGCTTACACATTCATTCATCTATCTTGTCTATTAGCTTCGGAAAGAGGAGAAGGAGGAGAAGGGGGGGGGAGACATAAGAACATAAGAATGGAGGAAACTGCAGCGGGCCTCTTGGCCCATACTGGGCAGTCCCGTTTACACCCAACCCCTATTGCTCATATAGCCATCCAACCTATGTGTGAAGCTATCCAGCGTATTCGATTTAATGATGGTACTTGGTAACTTGATCCATTTATCCACTACTCTATTTCTAAACCAATGTTTACCTCTTTCGCGCCTAAATCTAAATTTGTCGAATTTAAAACCATTGTTACGAGTTCGCTCCTGGTTGGATAGGTTGAGTACCTTTGTAATGTCCCCTTTGTTCAGCCCTGACTTCCATTTATACACCTCTATCATATCGCCCCTCGCTCTACGTCTCTCAAGGGAGTGCAAATTAAGATGTTTTAACCTGTCTCTGTACTCAAGGTTCCTAATGCTTGGGATTAGTCTTGTCATTCTCCTCTGAATTCTTTCCAAGGATTCTGTATCCATTCTGTAATACGGTGACCAGAATTAAACTGCGTAATCCAAGTGAGGTCTCAAAAGCGCAAGATATAGTCTTAGGATGACCTCACTAGCCTTGAAACTAGTTACACGCCCTATTTTAGTGTCATCAGCAAATTTACTTATGTTGCTGTCTACGCCGATATCTATGTCGTTTATGTATATAATAAATAATAATGGTCCAGGTACTGAGCCATGGGGAACTCCACTAGTGACGTTGTTCCAATCGGATTTAGTGCCGTTAATGCTCACTCGCTGTTTCCTGTCCTGTAACCACGCCCTAATCCATTTTAGAATATCTCCTTTAATGCCATGAGCCTCCATTTTCCTTATTAGTCTTTCGTGGGGGACTCTGTCGAAGGCTTTGCTAAAGTTGAGATATACCACATCATAATTGTGCCCCTCGTCCACCGATTCGAAAACAGATGAAAAGATGTTAATAGATTAGTTAGAAATGAACGCCCGCTTGTGAAGACATGTTGGGAATCATTGATCAACTTGTGCTTCTCCAGGTGATTTCGAATAGAGTTTGAAATGATTGCTTCCAGTAATTTGCCTACTATTGATGTTAGACTGATTGATCGGTAGTTAGAGGATAGTGATCTATCTCCCTTCTTGAAAATCGGTATTACATTCGCTATCCTCCAGGATTCTGGTACTACACCTGTTTTTAAGGACATGTTAAACAACTTAGCTAAGGGCATACTAAGCTCTTTCTTACATTCCTTTAATACTCTGGCAAATATCTCATCGGGACCTGGTGACTTATTAGGCTTTAGATTGTCTATTTGCATACTAACATCATTCCTAGTCACTACTATCTCGCTTAATTTATTTTCTTCACCATCTCTGTATAGAGTCGGCGCCTCGGGTATCTGTTTAAATTTTCGGTGGTGAAAATTGTTGAAAAACATTTATTCTGATTATTGCTCATTTCTCCGTCGTTATCAGTTAGCTCGCCGGTATCTGACTGTATTGGTCCAACCTTTTCTCGTATTTTAGTTCAATACATTTGATAGAATCCCTTGGGGTTTGACTTCGCCTCCCTTGCTACCTTCAGTTCATTATTCCACTTTGCTTTTCTTATCTCGGTCTTAAACCTCCCGGCCAATACCTTATAATAATCTCGGAGGTAAACTTCACCACGATTTATTCTCCTACCTATAGCCTTCCTTTGTCCAATAATATTCTTTAAATAATTATTCATCCATTTAGGGTCATTGTTGTTTGATCTGAGTTTTCTGTATGGTATGTTCTGCCTTTGTGCATTACGTAATTCATTATTTAAATTGTTGTGGAACTCGTCAACCTCAGATCTCGTTATCAGGTCATCCTCAATCGTCAGGTCTCCAGGGAAGGTGAGGTCGCCCTCTGTAGGTACATTGTGTGAGGTCACCTCATGTGAGGTCATGTAATTCACCCCCAAGCGTGATACCCCTTCTCTCAGCTGCCTCTTCAAACTATCAAAGTTTGCCCTTCTGAAATATGGGACTTAAGTGGAATTTTCCTTGCGGCTGCCCTGAAATTCTAACTGGAATCTAATTTCTTTGTGATCTCTGTTAGTAAGTTCGTTCCCTACCTCGACATTACTAATAAGGTTTTCTCTGTTTGACAGAACTAAATTGAGTATATTATTACCCCGGGTGGGTTCAGTTATATGTTGGCTTAGGAAACACTCCTGGATTGTTTCAAGAAAATCCTCTGATTCTGAGTTACCCTCAAGGAGGAGAGGGGGAGGTGATAACACAAAGCCTGATGACCAGAGTACAGTATACCCCTGGTCGCATTATGGTCAGTGCTGCTGTACATATTAGAGTGAGGTGGAGGAGGGGGGGCTGGGGAGAGTGAGGTGGAGGAGGGAGGCTGGGTAGAGTGAGGTGGAGGAGGGACTGGGGGACAAGGGGGGCTATGAGGGTTGCTTGTACCTCTTCAATAATATCAGTCCCCGCCTCAAGCTGTGTTCTCACCAGGGGTCGTGACACTTGGGAGAGGTGGAAATGAGGTGGAAAATGAAGAATATCAGGAACTTCATTGAAAAGTAGCTCCTTGTTCCGTTTATTGTCTTATTCTCAAAGGGTTTAACTATGTTCTCAAAGGGTTTAATTATGAGTGTTCTCAAAGGGTTAAACCATTATTGTTCTCAAAGGGTTAAGACATGACTTCTCAAAGGGTTAAATCATGACTGTTCTCAAAGGATTAAACCAGGATTGTTCTCAAAGGGTTAAACCATGACTGTTCTCAAAGGGTTAAACCATGACTGTTCTCAAAGGGTTAAGACATGACTTCTCAAAGGGTTAAATCATGACTGTTCTCAAAGGATTAAACCAGGATTGTTCTCAAAGGGTTAAACCATGACTGTTCTCAAAGGGTTAAACCATCAAGGTATCCTGTTAAACCCTCATTACAACCTGTTAAACCCTCATCCTCAAACACTTGACAGGAAATAATCACTCTGGGCGCTATGAACTAATCACAGTAAAAGCCTGATGACATAATACTGAGAGACAGACTCATTAGGTACAAGAGTTCACCTGAAGAATCCCTACCCCAACTAACCTAACCTAACCTAACCTAACCTAACCTAACCTAACCTAATCTAACCTAACCTAACCTAACCTAACCTAACCTAACCTAACCTAACCTAACCTAACTAACCTAACCTAACCAAACCTGACCTGATGTTGGGGGTGGGTTGGGTTATGTGGACGTCGTGGATAGGATGGATAGTGGTTGGTGTAGGATGGTTGGGGTGGAATGGGTAGGGTGGGTCTCGAGGCACCGTTCACTATATCATAATTATCATGTACTTTGAGAGAGAGAGAGAGAGAGAGAGAGAGAGAGAGAGAGAGAGAGAGAGAGAGAGAGAGAGAGAGATAGAGAGAGGAGAGAGAGTGAGATAGATAGAGAGAGAGAGAGTCTACAGAAAAGGCCAAATTTATTTCCGGAAAGAAAGAAACAATTGCGATATACACGCGAAAAAAATATATATATATATATACAGAAAGAACTAGATACCTACACAAAATTTCTTCCTTGCAAATAAAAGAAAAAAAAAAACCTCTATCTCTTTCTCTCTCTCTGTTCTACCCTCTCCCTCTACTGTCTGTTTTTCTCCATCTATCCCTGTCTGTTCCTCTCTGTCTGTCTGTCTCGTCTCTACAGTAACAGACTTGTGTATCTCTTCCTATATTACACAAGGTGAGGTGGCCAACATACATCACGTGTTGTGTAGACAGAGGAACCAACTGGCCAATAACGAGGGGGGAGGGAGACAGAGAGGGGGAGGGAAAGAATGGAGGGAAGAGGGGAGGGAAAACAGAGGGGGGGTAGGGGAATAAAGGAAGAGGGGGGTAGGGAGACAGAGAGGGGGAGGGAGATGGAGGGAAGAGGAGGAGAGACAGAGAGAGAGGGGGGGAGGGGAGGAGGAGGGAAGAGGGAGGGTAGGGGAGAATGAGGGAAGAGGGGTAGGGAGAGAGAGAGGGGGGAGGGAGAATGGAGGGAAGAGGAGGGAGGGAGACAGAGAGAGGGGGAGGGGGGGGTAGGGAGA
Organism: Homarus americanus; assembly: GCF_018991925.1. Lineage (NCBI taxonomy): Eukaryota > Metazoa > Arthropoda > Malacostraca > Decapoda > Nephropidae > Homarus > Homarus americanus. The sequence continues at coordinate 9,236,108 of NW_024749657.1, forward strand.
ATGGAGGGAAGAGGGAGGTGAGAGGGAGGGAGGTAGGGAGAGTGGAGGAGGAAGGAAGGTGAGAGGGAAGGTGGTAGGGAGGAGGAGGAGGGAGGGAAGAGGAGGAGGGAGAAAAAGCAGAGGAAGAGAGAGGAGGGAAGGATAGAAGAGACGCAGTGAGGAGGAGGAGGAAGGACGGAGATTAAGGAGGAGGAGAAGGAGGAAAAGATAGATGAGGGGAAACAGGAATAAGGACAACGAAGGAGGGAATGAAGGCAAACGTAATTAGGAGGCTGAAGGAGGTGGAACAGGGAGAAGGAGGAAGAGGAATAGAAGGAGAAAGAAGAGGAATGGGAGGAGAAGTAAGAGGACAGAAGGGGTGGAAGAAGATATAGGGAGAGTGGGAGACATATGGCCTTCAAAACACCGGCATAACACCTTCATAACACCTCCATAACACCTCCATAACACCTCCATAACACCTCCATAACACCTTCATAACACCTGCATAACACCTCCATAACACCTGCATAACACCTGCATAACACCTGCATAACACCTTCATAACACCTTCATAACACCTCCATAACACCTCCATAACACCTCCATAACACCTTCATAACACCTTCATAACACCTTCATAACACCTTCATAACACCTTCATAACACCTCTAGCACTCTCCATAACATACTCCATAACACTCTCCATAACACCGCATAACACTCTCCATAACACCTTCATAACACCTTCATAACACTTTCATAACACCTTCATAACACCTTCTTCATAACACCTTCATAACACCTTCTCATAACACCTTCATAACACCTCCATAACACCTGCATAACACCTCCATAACACCTTCATAACACCTCCATAACACCTTCATAACACCTCCATAACACCTGCATAACACCTGCATAACACCTCCATAACACCTGCATACCACCTTCATAACACCTTCATAACACCTCCATAACACCTGCATAACACCTGCATAACACCTGCATAACACCTTCATAACACCTGCATAACACCTCCATAACACCTCCATAACACCTCCATAACACCTTCATAACACCTTCATAACACCTCCATAACACCTTCATAACACCTGCATAACACCTTTAAAACACCTGTATATAGGATAGAATACCAGAATAGACTACCTTGTGCCAGTGCCAACTACCTTGTGCCAGGGCCAACCAGACAAACAGCTCTATTACCCAAACATAACAAACTCGAGTCCACCAATCACTGTGTTGCCTCCTTCTAAACTTCTTCAATTTACCGGCTATATTAATTCCCTTATTCCCTCCTGTAATCTCTTCTAAAGAAAAATTACGCTGAGGGGGGCGGGTGGGGGGGGGAGAAGGATGGGAAGGGTAGGGTGGAAGAGGCTGGGATGGGCGTGGAGGGTATGGGATAGGCTGTGAAGGGCTGGGAGGGACTAGAAAGGGTTGAAGAGAAGCTGAGAAGGGCTGGGAATGGCTGGGAGGGGCTGGGAAGAGATGAGAGAGACAGGGAGGGGGGGACTGGGAGAGGCGAGCAGCAACAGGTTATTAATGGTAACACTGTCAGCATCTTCTGCAGGAGAGTGTTGCCGCCTCTTCACTCACCGTAATTGTTGTGCAGGTGTTACCAGATGTTGTTGCTGACGTTATGGTTGTGTTGCAAAGGTGCCCCCAGGTGTTGCTGCTGACGTTAGGACTGACCCACAAAGGTGTTGACAAGATCCTCCTGAGATCCTCTTAAGGAATTCCTGGGACTCCCTTGGAATAGGACCCCCTTGAAGATGCCTGGTAGTCTTCTTGAGGACTCCTTTACACCCTTTGGCAATCTCTGGTTTAGGTTAGGTTAGGTTGGGTTAGGTTATTTTAGGTTAGGTTAGGTTGTCATGTTATGTTATGTTATGTTATGTTATGTTATGTTACAGTATGTTATGTTATGTTATGTTCTGTTAGGTTAGATTATGTTATCTTATGTTATCCTATGTTATGTTATGTTATGTTAGGTTAAGTCATGTTATGTTATGTTATGTTATGTTATGTTATGTTATGTTATGTCATGTTATGTTATGTTATGTTATGTTATGTTATGTTATAGTATGTTATGTTATGTTATGTTATGTTATGTTATGTGTTAGCACAGGAGTCTGGAGCCACACATCGCCCACCTCACACAATGAACATAAATAAACATAGATTTATTGTCGTGTTTATCATTCCACACAGCCTCGTTTGTCTGATGTCTCTTTTTCCACTTTCTTTCCGTTGACTCTCGCATTCACACCAAGATTTATATAGGACCGTGAAGAGATATCGTTCTGGGATGTACAGGATAATATAGAGGTTAATAAGGATACAGGTTGATACTTGTTAATACAGGTTTATACAGGTTGTTACAGGTTGATACAGTAATGATGTCTTTGGGAAATTCTTAATTGGAAAAGTGTAAAATTTTTATCTAGATGAGGGTAAAAGAAACTGGATATTGGGGTGTTGAAACTGAACTAAGGTGAGATGCGAGTGTTGGTGATGAACGTAGTACGAGAGAGAGAGAGAGAGAGAGAGCGAGAGAGAGAGAGAGAGAGAGAGAGAGAGAGAGAGAGAGAGAGAGAGAGAAAGTAATCAGTAAAACCCTGTAAATTTAGACATATAGAGACCCCACCTGAAGATTGGGTTAGATTAGGTTAGATTAGGTTAGAGTTATCTTAAGTTATATTAGATTAGGTTATGTTAGATTAGATTAAAATGACATTAATTCGGTTAATAGACTACCTCCACCAACCACTTCATTACGGGGTTAATTTATATTATTGTTATCAACTGAAGATTTATGGCTGTAAGTCAGTGTGTTAATGGTGGAATGTACTATAGTGTGTTGCTTCATGTTGTAATGTGTTCGTGTAATGTGGAAAAGTTCTTAATGACTTAGGCAGTGAAGGATTTTGGTTACTTGGTCAATTATTATTTATTAATTTAATTTAAGTTGTAATTTAATATCAATTATTAGAGTTACTTAATTTAATGTTACTTCCAATTATTTAGGTTACTTGGTCAATTATTTAGGTTACTTAATCAATTATTATTTACTTCAATTATTATGGTTACTTTAATTGGTTACTTATCAATTATTAAGACTACTTGGTTAATTATTGTAACTTGATCGATCTATGGTTATTTGTCAATTATTTAGGTTACTTGTCAATTATTTAGGTTACTTGATCAATTATTAAGGTTACCTGGTCATTATTTAGGTTACTGTCAATTATTTAGGTTACTTAATAATTATTTAGTGTTACTGATAATTATTTAGTTACTTGGTCAATTATTTAGGTTATTGGTCAATTATTAAGCTACTTGATTAATTATTAAGTTTACTTGATCATTATTTAGGTTATTTGATCAATTATTAGGTTACATGGTCAATTATTTAGGTTATATGGTCAATTATTTAGTTACTTGGTCAATTATTTAGTTATTTCAATAATTATTGCTATTATTTGGTCAATTATTTAGGTTATTTTATTAATTTTATTTTAGCTAATGGTCAATTATTTAGTTTGGTCAATTATTATGTTATTTGGTCAATTATTTAGGTTACTTGATAATTATTTAGTTACTTGTCAATTATTATGGTTACTTAATATATTAAGGTTACTTATCAATTATTTAGGTTACTTGATCAATTATTTAGTTACTTTGATAATTATTATGTTATCAATTATTAGGTTACGATCAATTATTTAGGTTACTTGATCAATTATTATGGTTACTTGGTCAAATTATTAAGGTTACTTGGTCAATTATTTAGGTTACTTGATAATTATTGGTTACTTGGTCAATTATTATGGTTACTTGGTCAATTATTATGCTTTCAATATAATTATTATGGTTACTTGGACAATTATTATGGTTACTTGGTCAATTATTATGGTTACGGTCAATTATTAAGGTTATGATCAATTATTATGGTTACTTGGTCAATTATTATGGTTACTTGGAATCAATTATTAAGGTTACTTAGTCAATTGGTTACTTGGTCAATTATTTGGGTTACTTGATCATTAATTAAAGTTACCAGTCAATTATTAAGGTTACTTGGTCAATTATTAAGGTTACTTGATCAAATTATCAGGTTATACATCAATTATTATAAGGTTACTTGGTCAATTATTAAGGTTACTTGGTCAATTATTAAGTTACCTGATCAATTATTAAGGTTGTAGTCCAATTATTAAGGTTACTTGAACAAATTAGATTGCTCGTTCAATTATTTTGGTTATTTCAATTATTCAATTTCTCTTCAACTTTCCTTTATTCTTCACACTGGATTTATTATCGAGTTTCTTTTTCATATTCTTAATTGATTCCTTCCTATCCCCATTTTTTCTCCTCTTTCTTCATTCCCTTCTTTATCAACTATTTGTTTTGTCATTTCTTTAATTTTATTGAGTTTCTGATTTCTTTCTTACGTATTATTTTCTCATTTTCTTTATTCTCATTTTCATTTGATTTTCTTTCTTCACTGTTTATTCTCTCTCTCTCTCTCTCTTTTCTTTTAATTGATGTCTTCCTTTCCTGCCTTTGTCTCTTTTATCTTCTCTCCCTTCCTATCTTTTCACTGACTTTTCTTAATTCTTTTACTTGCTTTCTTTTCCTCTCTCTCTGTTCGCTATCTGTGTATCTTTCTCCCAATTCTTCTCTGTTTCTGTCTGTTTCTGTCTCTCTGTCTTTCTCTCTCTCTACTGTATTTATTTCTTTTATCTGTCTCTGTCTCTATGTTTGTTATATGTATGTCTCTTTCCTTTGTCTGCATCTCTCTCTCTCTCTCTCCTCGTTTCCTCCTTCCTCTCTCTTTTTCTACCCTGACTTTCTTCACCAAATTCATCCAAACTTTCCTCTCACCCCTCCTTCTCTTTCTGTTGTTCTCTTTTCTCATTCTCTTTCATGGGCCAAAACTGAGAAGATGACCTGGAGAATTCAGTGACTCAGGGTTTCAAAGTGACTCAGGGAAAGTTCAGACTGAGGATTCTCATGATTAGGAAGGTTTCAAGTGACTGAGAGTTTCAGTGATTCGAGTTTCATGACGGGGAAAGTTTCAAGTGACTGAGGAAAGTTTCAAAGTGAAAGTTTTAGGAACAAAAAGCTGACTAGGGAAGTTTTAGTGACTTCGGGAAAGTTTCAAGATGACTGAGGAAAGAACTCAGTGACTCAGGGAAAGTTTCAAAAATGAAAGTTTCAAGACAAGTCTCAAGTGACTGAAGTTTCAAGTGACCCAGGAAGATTTCAGGAAATTAAGAGAAAGTTTCTAAAGACAAAGTTCAGGATGACTGAGGAAAGTTCAAAGAGATCGAGAAAGTTTCGAGAAATAAATAAAGTTTCAGCGTTGAAAGTTTATAAAAGAAAAGTTTTAATTATGAGAGAGAGAGTTTCATGAGGTGGTCAAAGTTTCGAATGATTGTTAAGGTGATTCAAGTCTTCAACCTGTCGAGTCTGTCTTCAACCAGGGTATACGTAGGAATTAACACTGAACCGACACTCACTACACTCACTACACACTCACTCAACACTCACTACATACACACTCTACTCTTACTACACACTCACCACACACTCTTACACTCTTACACTCCTATACCCCATGGTCACTACCACCTGGTCACTGTACCACTGGTCACTGTACCCACCCTGCACTATACCCACTGGTCACTGTACCACCACGTGCCTGAGTCACTGTTCCACCCTGTCACTGGCCCCACTGTCACTGCCACCCTAGTCTGCACCACCCTGGTCCTGTACCACCCTGGTCACTGTACCACCCTGGTCACTGTACCACACTGGTCACTGTGCCTCATCACCCTGGTCACTGTACCACCCTGGTCACTACTGTCCCACCCTGGTCACTGCACCACACTTGGTCACTGTACCACACTGGTCACTGTACCACACTGGTCACTGTACCACACTGTCACTGTACCACACTGAGTGCTCACAGCCACTTGCCTGGTCACTTTACCTGGTCTGTACCACCCTGGTCACTGTACCCCCTGGTCACTTTCACACCTGGTCACTGTACCACACTGGTCACTGTCCCACCCTGGTCCCACAGTGCTTCCAGGTCACTGTACCACTGGTACCACATGGTACTGCCACACACTGGTACTGTACACACTGGTCACTGTACCACTGTCTGCCCTTTGCCACACACTGGTCACTGTGCCCCTGGTCTTTCTTCCCTGGTCACTCGCCCACCTGATCACTGTACCACGGTCACTGTGCCACTGGTCACTGTACCACCTTTGGAGTACTTTCGCACACCTGGTCCACACCGCACCAATACACCCGGTCACTGTTCCACCACTGGGTACCACCACTGGTCACTGTACCACCCTGGTCACTGTGCCTGGTCACTGCCACCACTGGTCACTGTTCCACTGATACCGCACCACGGTCACTGTACCACCCTGGTCACTGCCTGGTCACTGTACCACCCTGGTCCACTGGCACACTGGTCACTGTCACCACCCTGGTACTGTACCACGGTCACTGTACCACCTGATTCACTGTGCCACCCCTGGTCACTGTACCACACTGGTCACTGTACCACCCTGGTCACTGTACCCTGGTCACCACTGGTCACTGTACCACACTGCTTCGGTGCCATACTGTACCACTGGTCATACCCACTGGTCACTGTACCATCCTGGTCACTGTTCCTGTCACACCACTGGTCACTGTACCATCCTCTCTGGTCACTGCCCCACACCCTGCCACTGTCCACACCACACTGGTCACCATACCACCACGGTACTCCTGCCACTGGTCACTTCTTCACCATGCTGCCCTTGCACTGGTGCTACACTGGAATCACTGTACCACCGCCTGAACATACCACACAGTGTCACCCCACTGGTCACTGTACCACACTGGTCACTGTACCACACTGGTACTGCCACACTGGTCACTGTACCACACTACTGTACCACCACTTCACTGCCGGTCACTGTACCACACTAGGTCACTATACCACTGGTCACTGTACCCTGGTCACTGTACCACACACTGATACCACCCTGGTCACTGTACCACACTGGTCACCTGTCTAACCACCTGGTCACTGCCACGCACTGGTACTGTACCACCCTGGTCACTGTACCACCTGGTCACTGTACCACACTGGTCACTGTCACCACCTGGTACTTTCACTTACACCTGGTCACTGTACCACCCTGGTCACTGTTCACCCCTGGTTAACCTCCTCAGCAGAATTTAAATACATTGAACAACAGGCTGACCCGCCCCCTACATGGTGAGGGGGGGTGGTGGGAGGTGGTGGGGAGAGTGGAGGGAGGGGAGGAGGGAGGGTGAGGTTGAGTTGGAATGAATGGAGAGGAAAGGAGGAGTTAGAGGAGAGGATGGTATGAGAAGGGGGGGAGGGAGGATGGAGGGAGAAAGGAGGAGGAGGAGAGGTTGGAGGTAACAATAGACCACAGTTTCCTAGGTAGAAATAATAACGAGTCAACAACCTCAATCTACATATATTTAACTGGGTTTCTGCAACAATAGATAGGCCCTCTTTGTTACCTGAGGCTTGGGCAATAGACCTCTCTGTTAACCTGAGAGAACAACGGGCAATAGGACCCTCTTTGTTAACCTGAGAACCATGGGCAATGGAACGCTCTCTGTTAACCTGGAGAACCATGAGACAATAGACCCTCTCTGTTAACACAGAAGAGACAAGCGTATAGGAACCCTCTCTGTTAACCTGAAGAGAAACCATGGGCAATATAAACCCTCTGTTAACACAGAAGAAACGGGCCAACATATAAACCTCTCTGTTAACCTGAAAAGAACCATGGGCAGACCTCTCTGTTAACCTGAAGAGACCATGGGCAATATAAACCCTCTCTGTTAACAGAGAACCATGGGCAATAAAACCCTCTCTGTTAACCTGAAGACATGGGCAATATAAGCCTCTCTGTTAACCTGAAGAGAACCATGACAATATAAACCCTCTCTGTAACCAAAGGAACATAAACTGTCCCTCTCATCCAACCATGGGCAATAAAGCCCTCTCTTAACTATGGGTGGAGTAAAACCCACTCTGTTTAATCAAAGAGAATTGGTTTCAACAACATTTGTTTTTCAATTAGGACCAAACTCCATAAGCAAAACCTGTTGTGTTTTAAGATTCTCGTGCTCTAGAAACCACCACCTATTCACTCATCCACTGAGTCCATTATACAGTTACAGTCACTCAATCACTCACGCAGTTACACAGTCAGTCAGTCACTCACGAACTCAATCAATCCCTCATACAGTCATTTATTCACAGCGTCAGTCAGTCAAACATTAATTATACAAAGGTAGTCACACAGTCAGTCAGTCAGTCAGTCACTCATTCCCTCACACAGTTACAGTCAGTCAGTCACTCACTAATTCATTCATTCTTCGTCAGATCAGTCAGTCAATTCATAAACATTAATTCACACAGTCAGTCAGTCAGTCAGTCAAACATTAATTCACGTCGTTAGTCAGTCAAATATTAATTCACAGTCAGGTCATTAAGTCAGTCAAACATTAATTCACGATCAGTTAATCAGTCAAACATTAATTCACACATTCGGTCAACATTAATTTCACACAGTCAGTCGGTCAAACATTAATTCACGTCAGTCAGT
>NW_024749657.1:9244873-9251970 GCF_018991925.1 Homarus americanus
CTGACCGTAGGGTTCGACGGTTTAATTCGTCAGATGAATGATCTCTTATATCCTCACTGCTTTTAACAGAACTGTCTAACTGCATTTGCGCCTGTGTTTCTGGCTCACCCACTAACTCAGTCTCTTCAGTAGAAATTTGAACTGGGGCATCTACACATGAATCTTCATTATAATGCTCAGTCAATTCATCAATGGCCCAAGACGATGACTATAAAAATTCCTACATTAAACGTCTATCGGGTCATACTAAGACTTAAATAAATGTCAACACACTTGCCTCTCATTTACAGTAACTGATATTAAATACTGAGAAATATATTAAGTCAGTACGTATTAGAACATGTAAGGCACTTATGAAAATTGATATAACTTACAGGTGTCATATCAATGTGGAGATATGTCGTCGAATATGTGTATATATATAATGAACACTAAATACCTATCGACATAGTCGGATGTCTTCATAGTAAACATGATCCGTCCAGCTTGTCTCCTCACAGCTGATCGCAGGTGGGGTGTGGTGGGGTGGTTGCCTCCGCCAGCCCTTTCAAGGTCAGGGTGGTTATGTGTGGGTACTGCCTCCGCCTGGTTGCGTAGCAACCAATGATGCTCCAAGATGGCGAAGGGCGAGTCCACTTCACGAGGGGGAGTCCATTCACCAAAGTGTTGAGTGCTGGGTTTTGACGTCTTCGGTCACCTGCTCACTGATGAGATATATCTTGTTCTGAATGCCCAAACCTTCTGAAGCCCTGTATATAAAAGGACTCACTGAGAGCACTCGGATAGTTGTACAATCTTCAATCAGGACAGCACAAAACAGTCTTCTTAAACAATGGTGAAAGATCCTGTGTTGCCAAACCTTGAAACTTGTAGGTATGAGGCACCACTGTACACTGGTACTCAGAACTCTCAGTGCTGACTAAGGAAGTTCTTTGTGCTACTCCTTGTTGCCAGACAGGGGTGTTGCCAACTTTCCATAAGATAGAAAGTCTTCAGTAACTCCAAATCGGTTATTGGGAATAATTCTGCACCGTCTTTGGGCGACAGAATGAGTCACTCAACTATAATCGTCTCACTACGGGATATATTACTACACTTGGAACTTTTGTGTAACAAGTCACTGTTTCTTTGTTTTTCTTGTTTCGGAAAACACTTATGACTTGTTTTGTAGAATGTGTATTCACACCGGAACTTAGTATCCATAACCACTGCTGCCACCATGTCACAGCCTGTTAACTGTAAGGTTCTGTCGAAGTTAACTAGGCTGGAATGTTTATATGTTATTGGGTATTAGTAGCAAAACCCAAGTTGTCTGTTATCCATTTATTCAGGAACAGCTAAGACAATTCCAAAGTGTAAATTAACTGTAACTTATCACTGTAACTATGAGTGTTAAAAGAAGGACGGAGGCTATGTAAATAGACCTGCTTAAAGACGTCCTTTCTATGTGAGGCGTTGAGGGAGAATGAGGCCTCAGGGCCTCAGTGCCCCGATCGCCTGGCCCTTTCAAATGTTGGCCTCAGCTGTCTCTGGCCACACCTTATAAGGAAGGGTGCCGACCAGATGCCATCTAGATGACTCCTCATAGCCAGTGGAAAGTTACAGGGGATGATTATGTATATAAATCAATATGTAATTAACCCATTTATATAATCTTTCTGTTGATGAAACAGGGGCCATTACAGTGCATATATACATAATCTATATAAGTGCATATACACATAATCTATATAAGTACATATACACATACTCTATATAATTGCATATACTCATAATCTATCTAAATGCGTATACACATAATCTATATAAACGCATATGCACATAATCTATATAAATGCATATACACCTAATCTGTTCAAATGCATATACACCTAATAAATATAAATGCAAATATATCTAATCTATATAAATGCAAATACACCTAATCTATATAAATGCAGATACACCTAATCTATATAAATGCAGATAATCCTAATCTATATAAATGCAGATATAACTAATCTACATAATTGCAGATACACCTAATATATATAAATGCAGATAGACCTAATCTATATAAATGCATATACACTATCTATATAAGTGCATATACATATTCTCTATAACTACATATACATATAATCTCTATAAATACATATACACATAATCTATGTAAATATATATACACAAAATCTCTATAAATATATATCTACATAGTCTTTATTAGTACATATAAAGCATAAACTTTATAAATATATATACGCATAATCTCTATTAATGCAAATACACATAATGTATATAAATGCATAAACACCTAATATTTACAAATCCATATACAACTAATCTATATAAATGCAGATACACCTAATCTATATAAATGCAGATACACCTAATCTATATAAATGCAGACACACCTAATCTATATAAATGCGGATAAACCTAATCTTAATAAATGCATAGACACCTAATCTAGATAAATGAATATACACCAAATCTTGATAAAAGCATATACACTTAATCTATATAAATGCATATACACCAAATCAATATAAATGCATATACGCCTAATCTATATAAAGGCATATACACACAATCTATATTAATTCAAATCCACATAATCTATACAAATCCATATACACAAAATATATATATATATATATATATATATATATATATATATATATATATATATATATATATATATATATATATTCTAACTATATGCATATACACAATATATATAAAGGTATATAACTATAATCTATATAAGTGCAAATACACCTAATCTATATAAATGCTTAAACACCTTATCTATATTAATGCTTATACACCTAATCTATATAAATGTATATCCACATAATCTATATCGATACATATACACATAATCTATATAAATAGATAAGCACAAAATCTATATAAATACCTATGCACATAATCTATATAAACACATGAGCACATAATCTATACATACGTATGTAATGTACATAAATACATATGCACATAATCTATATAAATACATACGCACATAATTTATTTGAATACATAAGCATAAAATCTTTATAAATGCATATGCACATATATATGAATGCATAATCAAATAATCTACATAAATGCATATACACATAATCTATATAAATGCATATACTGTACACAATCTCAATCAATAAAAATATATATACACATTATATATATATATATATATATATATATATATATATATATATATATATATATATATATATATATATATATATATATATATATATATATATATATATATATATATATATATATATATATATATATATATATATATATATATATATTGTTACGACCGTGTCGTATTTTTCTATTATTTTTTATAACATGCTTCCATGTTGTTCCATATTATTCCTGTAATGATGTTATATTTACTATTATATATTCTAGTCACCTTACCCTGTGCTGTTAAGGTTTTAACTGTTATTATTTGTTCAAGCCCATCTTATTTCTTCATTTAGTATTGTAACAAGCATTCTTTGTTTCTCTAACGACCATCTGCATCGTTAAACGACCCATGTTTCACCAGCGGGTCGCACTGGCCTGAACTGACCCTATATACTTGTATAGCACTCCACCTGTAGACAGAGTTCAGTCCAGTCCTCTTGACATTCAGTTCACGTTCTTTTGAGTGACACCTGTCACCTGTTACTTATACTTATTATATTTGTGTTGTTACTGTCTCCACCAATGTGGTATATCTATGTGAGTACCTATTTATGTCTCTTATGTGTCCATCAGTGTTTGCTTAGTTACATTTAAGTAATTCAGTGTTGTTTCACGATAGCTAATTTCAGTGTTAGTTATTTATATGTTTAGGCAGTGTTAACGTAATCCTTGTGCTTTATTTTAATTCTTTATGTTTAAAGCAGTTCTTTTGATGTTTCGATGTTTTAGTATCATTTGTGTCTTAAAGTTTTCGATAGTGAATCAATGTGTTGTGACAGCCTACGAGGCTCTTCATTGTGTTAGTATTTTATTTAATTAAATTCTTAAAGGTTTACTTTATTTATTTTTATTCCCTTTTGTTTTACTTCACTTTCCTTTTTGTTTGGTTATGCCTAGAACCTTGGATATTAAAGTAAATTAAGAGACGGTGTAACAATATATATATATATATATATATATATATATATATATATATATATATATATATATATATATATATATATATATACACATATACATATACTTTATTTTTAGTCCATATAACACGCGGACTTTGAACATATAATCAACGACCTCACCAGCCAGGAATCGAACCCTCGACCTACTGGGTGGGACTAGGGAGGGCTACCGACCAACCTTGTGGGTTGGTCGGTAGCCTTCCCTAGTCCCACCCAGTAGGTCGAGGGTTCGATTCCTGGCTGGTGAGGTCGTTGATTATATATATATATATATATATATATATATATATATATATATATATATATATATATATATATATATATCTATATTTATGCAAGTAAATCATTGTAGGTGCGCGTGATCTAGGTATATGCTGATAACCACAAGGAAAGAAGAAAACACGAAGTTCCCAAGCGCTTTCGTGTAATTCACGACCTCATCGAACTCATCAAACTATGTATTAAGGATTGCAAATTTGAATTAAATGAAGAATATTATGCTCAAAAATTTGGTATGGCAATGGGTAATCCACTCTCACCTGTATTAAGCAACCTATATATGGAATTCTTTGAAAAGAAACTATTAAGTAATATTTTACCACCCTCAGCAGTCTGGTTTAGATATGTTGATGATGTATTATGTCTCTGGCCATGTAATGAGGACCTAAAAGCTTTCCTGCCACAACTTAACAACTTAGCCCCCTCGATCAAATTCACTGGAATTAGAGCAAGACTGTAAATTGCCATTCCTAGACTGTCTGATCCACAGAATAGGTAACACTTTTAAGTTCAGTTTTTATAGAAAACCAACTGATGTGTGTTCATACATTCATCATTATTCTGCCCACCATAATAAAGTCAAACAGTCAGTATTTTCAACAATGTTTTTACGTGCCTTGAGAATTTGCAGTCCGGAATTCATCGATGAGGAATACAAATATATATATAATATTGGCTCAAACCTTAAATACCCTAGATCTTTCATAGACAAATGCTTAAACATTACTAAGAAAACTTTTTATAGAACTGACCCCAAGCCCACCCATGACCATAAGAATATCTTAATATTACCATTTCACAAAAATTTCTCACACATTCCTGCACAGCTAAAAACCTGGAACGTCAATGTGGCATTTAAAAACTCATGCACTGTTAAACAAATGTTAATCAAGAACTCCCCCAACAACACAATTAGTTGCATTTATAAAGTTCCTTGCAAGGAATGTAATATGTTTTACTTAGGCCAGACAGGTAAAGATCTTGCAACTAGAATTAAACAACACAAACAGTGTTAGACATATTGAGGAATCCCAATGCTCTGTTTGTTCATTTGAGGATAGCCAGACTGACTGGAGCTAATGCCTCCTCAATAGTCAGTCCATGTAATTCAATTCCATATCCAGTCTTGGTTTAAACATACTGAAGCATTCAACATGAATTTGAGTAACGGCATGTACAAGCTGGACAATTTTGTAATTAAGAAGATTTGTGATCAGGTGAGAAGGCCGGGTCACTTGACCATCTGACCTGACCACCAACCGTTGTGTGCTATTTAAAGATTAGTAGGGTCATTACCTAATACCTGACCATTGTGGACCTGGTCTCACCCTCCTCTGTATATATACACCTTGATTTGTATTACTCTCTCTAGTCTGTACTCACCCCTGAAGATGTGAATTACACGAAAGCGCTTGGGAACTTCGTGTTTCTTCTTTCCTTGTGGTTATCAGCATATACCTAGATCACGCGCACCTACAGTGATTTACTTGCATAAATGGATTCCACGCGCCACTTCTTCATCCTCTCTACAAGCTGTCCTGGACTGTTTCCTTTCGTTACTGAATACTCCTCTTCGATGATCAAGGCCCACAAATTGAAAATACGTTTGAAATTTCTCCAGACATGCCTCAGTGAAAAAGTTATGCCTAGATCAATCCTACCACAACGTGTCCTGAAGATGTCTGACCGCCCCTTTGATGAGTTCCAAGAAATCATCCTTAAGAAACATTTTGAAATAAAGAAAATTGAAGTGGATGAAGCCTTCCGTATTGTAAGACAAAAAAAGCGCGCTTTTAATATGACCATACCGAGCTATTGGAAAAAGTTCATGTTAGACTATTGTTTTGATAACCTGAGACGTGAGCGTTCTGATCTTCAAGCCAAGATAGACCACAAATTGGCACTCCTTATTAGAAATAGTGATTGGACCAAGGATGCCAATAACAACTGTGTAGTGAATCTCTCCTCGAAACAACTAGACAATGATACCTTGTGTGCCCTCGGCTATGGTTTAAGTTTTGATGGTTCTAACAAGGGAGTCGACAGTGTTGACATAGCCAGAGCATTTTGCAATTTGGAGAAATTCAGTAATTTGACAAGTGAAGAAGTGAACATGTGTAAAGGGGTTGTGTATGCATCTATGTTCAAGCCTTGTGTTCCAAACTGTCCAGAAAGATTCACCAAAGCAATCCAAGCCCTTAAGAAAAATAAGGATCTACATGTCACTAAAGCAGATAAAGCCAACACAGTAGTGATTTTAAACAAAGATGACTATATCTCTAAAATGAATGACCTGTTATGTGATACTACAACATATTCTAAACTCATAAATAATCCTCTCAACACTGTCAACACCCAGTTCAACAAAAAACTGAAGTCCCTATTGAGAGGCAACGCTACTCTCATTAAACATCTTACTTCAACGTCTCCTCCACTGCCATACATGTACGGTGTAATCAAGACCCACAAGCCCAATAACCCAGCAAGACCCATCATTAGCTCAGTTGGGTCAATCTCTTATAAACTATCTAAATGGTTAGTTTCTTTACTAAATCCCCTAGTTGGCAACATTTCTAACTCCAATATCAAGAATAATATGGATCTGGTTGATAAACTCAATAACTTACACATTAATCATGATTTTAAACTGGTAAGCTTTGATGTAACGTCACT
>NW_024749657.1:9252070-9358618 GCF_018991925.1 Homarus americanus
CCATTTAAAAAGTAGCTTTTGAGCTCTATTTGCTGTATAAGACCAGTACCCCAAATGTGACACTTACCCACTGACTCAGTAGTCCTTTACCAACCATCCTTGATTTTTTAAAATAAGGCCAATTCACTTCAAGTAATGTCATCAAATTATACCCGCTGGTGTAGTGTAAACACTAGTGACGTCACTGAAGCGTCTGCTATTTACCGATAACTGGAACTAATGTCGGTATCGAGTAAAATTTTTCCATTTACTTGAAATGGATTTACCGATTTATTTGTTTATTTATAATATACTGTAACATATTAAACACACTGCAAGTATTTTCTTTAATTTATATGCTTGCTTCACACGAGACGATCGGTGGTGGGAGTGTTACCTCGTCTCGGTGGTGGGACTGTGTTCCCACTGTTTACCGTACTTTTTTTTAGTAAGTTCATTTTTGTTAGATTTTTTACTAATAGTGTTATTTTATGTGGATAAAAATGTTACAATGGACTTAAAACTATAAAAAATCATCTAAGCATGCTTGAAAACATACATATCGACACCAAGATCACCCAGATTGACCAACTACATCAATTTCTATAAGAAAAATCAACTTTTGAAGGTCAATATGGCGGTCACCTTGAAAAATGGTCGCCATCTTGAATTTTTAAATGGCCAATCAGGCAGACTTGACTAGTAACCATTAGAGAATTACCATGCCAAATTTGGTGCTTGTACCACCATTTTCATGATTCTCTTGAAAAATTGCATTTAGCTGCCCCACTAATGTCACCACTCCCATCTCAACATGACACTCATATACTGAAATATTGTATTTCATACTACATATGACTTTACAAAAAGAAATGTCCACGTCTGGTTAAATAACTCTTGTAGATATAATACCAGTTGAATAAACGAAACTAAAAAACTGGAGATTGTAATTACAGTGAAGCCTTGACAACTCCATTATGAAGTTAGGGATTAGATGACGCCAAATACAATCACCTTAATGCACTTTAAGAGAGAGGAGTCACCGTGCCAGGGCTTAATATTATCCTGGACCCTAGAGGTTGATGACGTATTCAGTGTCGGGCAGAAATACATCGATGTACACAGCACATGATCCCAATCAACTCCAGTATAGGTGTTAATAATGTAGAGGTGACCAGGTGTGTTGCATGTTGGTAGTGTTGGATGGTGATGCAGGAAAGAGGTAGTGTGTTGAGGGTGGTGTGTGGTTATGACTCACTCCCACAACCCCCCCACACCACTCACACATCCTCACAACTGTACCACAAAGCCCCCACACTACTCATACAGCATCCTCACAACACTACCACAACCCCCCCACACCACTCACACATCCTCACAACTGTACCACAAAGCCCCCACACTACTCATACAGCAGCCTCACAACACTACCACAACCCCCCCACACCACTCACACATCCTCACAACTGTACCACAAAGCCCCCACACTACTCATACAGCATCCTCACAACACTACCACAACCCCCCCACACCACTCACACATCCTCACAACACTACCACAACCCCCCCACACCACTCACACATCCTCACAACTGTACCACAAAGCCCCCACACTACTCATACCGCATCCTCCTAACACTACCACTGCACAACCCCCCCACACCACTCACACATCCTCACAACTGAACCACAAAGCCCCCACACTACTCATACCGCATCCTCCTAACACTACCACTGCACAACCCCCCCACACCACTCACACATCCTCACAACTGAACCACAAAGTCCCCACACTACTCATACCGCATCCTCCTAACACTACCACTGCACAACCCCCCCACACCACTCACACATCCTCACAACTGAACCACAAAGCCCCCCACACTACTCATACCGTGATCCTCCTAACACTACCACTGCACAACCCCCCACACCACTTACAAATCACACTACCACAACCCCCCCACACCACTCACACATCCTCACAACTGAACCACAAAGCCCCCACACTACTCATACAGCATCCTCATAACACTACCACAACCCCCCCTACACCACTCACACATCCTCACACTACCACAACCTCCCACACCACTTACACATCCTCACAACTGTACCACAAAGCCCCCACACTACTCTTACAGCATCCTCTGCTTTTCTACAACCCCCCCACACCACTCCACCCACATCCTCGCTGTGCCTGGCCCCACACTACTCTTCTAGCATCCTCCCCCTTTTCTACAACCCCCCCACCTCCACACATCCTCACAGCTGTACCTACAGCCCCACACTACTCTTCCCCAGCATCCTCCACCTTTTCCCCACAACCCCCCACACCCCACTCACACATCCTCACAGCGCTGTACCCCTGAAGTCCCCCACACTACTCATACCATCCTCCTAACACTACCACTGCCTGCCCCCCACACCACTCACATCCTCCTGGCACAGACCACAAAGCCCCCACACACACTACTCCTCCACAGCATCCTCCACCCTTTTCCCACAACCCCCCCCACACACCACTGCAAATCCTCACACCCACAACCTCCCACCACTTACACATCCTCCCCTGCCCTACACAACCCCACACCACTCCACACATCCTCCACAGCACTACAACCCCCCACACCACATCCCCATCCTCACAGCACACCCCCACAACCCCCCACACCACTCCACATCCTCCCACAGCACTACCATAATAAAATTAATTATTTCTAAGTGTGGTCGACTTCCTACACAAGACAGGCTATAAATAGCCGTCTTATCTCAACCTCCTTCCTTCCCCTCATCCCTCTGTTCTCAAGGAGAGAGTCTTGATAAATAACTTTTGTTTGTTTATTTTCATTGTTTCGTAATTTATCATGTTGTATCAAAAGTAATAATATTACCCCTAAAAAGTTTTAGGCATACCAAATGGGGAGATTCTGCACCAGGAAGATGTGGAAGCACAATGTACAGTATTGTCTAATAGGTAGACCCTACTTCCATATGGCATCACGAAAATTGTGACCAAGTCTTAGAGTTGCTAGGTTATCTTTCTGTCTCATTACCTTTACAATTGCAGAGTTTCAATTGTTTCTCTTCCTTTACAACAACACAACATACAGCACAATATAATGTTTCTCACCTTTGATCTTTTTCCATTTTATTTATTGTTGGTTATTTAAAATAATGCAATTCACTTCAAGTATTGGCATCAAATTATACCAGCTGGTGTACACTAGTGACTCATAGCGGCAGTTATTTAATTGGAACTAATGTTGGTGTAGTGAAATATTTCCATTTACTTAAAATAGATTTGCCGATTTATTTGTTTATTTATTTATTTATAATATACTGTAATACATCATACTACAAGTATTTTCTTTAATTTATATACTTGTTTCGCGAAAAGGAGGCTAGCAATATAACTGGTGATCATTGAGACCAAACTCCCGAATCCATGACTCCATGAAGTGACTTCTGTTCATCATTTGCATATCCTAAATTTACTGCTGTCAGTGGTTTTCAGAATTAACGCAGTCATTTACTGAATATTCTTTTGGCAAAAATTAATTTTTAAATTAATTATTTTATAGGAGATAAATATTATGATCGATAAATATACAGATATGCATTACTGACCACCTCCGAACACAAGGACGGCTAAAAATAGCTACAGGCGGTCACGATCAAAGTCACTTTCCCTGGTAGGACTTTGTGAGAGTGGTTTACCATATTTCCATCACCACTCTTGACGCAATATTTAAGAGTAGGTACTATCTTGGTGATTAAAGCTGACCCTAACTTTGGGCAGATTTTTTTAATGTTCAAATTCCGTCTTATAAGCCGAGATATGCGCCCCCTAACTTTGGGCAGATTTTTTAATGTTCAAATTCTGCCTTATAAGCGAGATATCTGATATGCACATCTGGTTTACTATTCCCCAAAAATTTTCTGCATAATTTTATGTAATGTACTGTGCTGCACTGTACTGGCTATTTCAGTCAAGGGTGGATCTAGGCATTGAAGGCAGGAAGGAAAGAAGGAGGGAAGAGAAGGGAAAGGAAGGAAAGGGAACACCCTCCCCCCCCTCCCTCAGTAATTGGTATCTCTGGGTTGTGTGACATAGTTTTCAATAGAATCACCTTTTGCAGGTCGTGAGCAAGCTGCACTAACTGGAGAGCGACTTAAACAACTCGAGCTACCTTATTCTCGTATTGTGTACTCCACCATGACCCGAGCAACAGAAACGGCAAAGATAATCAGTGGAAAGTTGAGTTGTGTAAAAGACGTGGAACATTGTGACCTACTGAGAGAGGGTGCACCCTTTCTACCTGAGCCTCCCATCAATGGGTGGCAGCCAGAAATGCATGTAGGTTTTTATTAGTGTATTTATTGGCATTAGATGGATGCTTACATAACCC
Source organism: Homarus americanus (assembly GCF_018991925.1). Lineage (NCBI taxonomy): Eukaryota > Metazoa > Arthropoda > Malacostraca > Decapoda > Nephropidae > Homarus > Homarus americanus. The sequence goes on from NW_024749657.1 coordinate 9,256,462, forward strand.
ACTTTTACAACAGTTACTAAGGTATTACATTTTTTATCGTCCCCGTTCAATTAAAGTTAGTAAGTTCGTCATAATTTTGTGGGACTTAAAAGGATTGTTGATAGTGTTGATGTTATGGTGTTAAGTTTATAGTACAGTATATGAGGGAGGTGGTGGTGTCAAGTGTACAGTTTGAGGGAAGGTGGTGTTAAGTGTACAGTATGAGGGAAGGTGGTGTTAAGTGTACAGTATGAGGGAAGGTGGTGTCAAGTGTACAGTGCAGTATATGAAGGCAGGTGGTTTTAAGTGTATAGTACAGTATATGAGGGAGGTGGTGTACAGTGCAGTATATGAAGGCAGGTGGTTTTAAGTGTATAGTACAGTATATGAGGGAGGTGGTGGTGGTGTCAAGTGTACAGTATGTGAGGGAAGGTGGTGTTAAGTGTACAGTACATGAGGGAAGGTGGTGTTAAGTGTACAGCACAGTACTTTTTTTTTTTTACGGGGTAGAGCCCACCTGGGCACAGGTCATCGACCCGCAACAGGGTCTAGGGGGCGAAAAAATAAGTGCAAAAAGAAGTTAAAAATAGAAAAGAAAAGATCATATTAATCTACACCACGATGCTGGAAAACCAGCTTTTCGAAGTGAGACAGGTGGTAAGAGTATGGAAACACAGAAGAAGGGAGAGCATTCCAGTTTGGCTGTGTAAGGAAAGAAGGATGTACTATAACGTGTTATTCTTGTGTGACCGACAGCCACAGAGAAACAGTGGTCATCGCGGGCAAGACGAGTTACGAGCCCACGGCTTTGCCGGCGGTTCACAGGATGCCAAATCCACCGAACATTGCCCGTTAAAGTACATGTAAAAGAGAGAGTGAAGCAACATTGCGGCGAAGAGAAAGAGAAGGAAGATTATCAACTAAAGGAGGAGAGTCAATAAGATTAAATGCCTTTGATTCTACCCTATCTAATAGTTGGCCATTAGAACCACCCCAGATATGAGGGCAGTACTCCAAGATAGGATGAATGAATCCCTTATAAACTTGAAGCAACTGCTTAGGAGTGAAGTAGCTACGGCATCTGCACAACATTCCCAGCTTTCGGGAAGCAGCTTTAGCAATGTTGTGGATGTGTGGCTTCCGTGACATATTAGAGGAAATGGTGAGACCTAGCATATCTATTTTAGAACTTGGCAGAATGATTGCGTCCTGAAATGTGATTGGTGGGAGATCATCTAATTTGGAAAGTGTAATTGGTAAATACCGAGTTTTATTACTATTGAATATAACCAAGTTTCTACCTCCCCATTCGGAGATGCGCATTGATCGATGAAATGATCTCAGCTGTAGAAACAGACCTAGTTTGAGAATTAGGGGAAGGAAAAAATTTGAAGAGTGAAGAGTATAATCAGCATAAGAATGGATAGAATTATTCGTAATGTGAAGTAAATCATTGATAAAAAGAGGGAAGAGAATAGGTGAAAGAACAGAACCCTGTGGGTCACCACTATTGGGAGAGAAAGAGCGAGAGATCGATCCCTCGACAATAACTGCCATGGATCAGTTCTCAAGGAAGCTAGAAATTAGAGAACAAGTGGGGGAGAGAAACCATAAGAGGGAAGTTTAGAAAGCTAAGACTTGTGCCATGCCCTGCCAAATGCTTCGGAGATGTCGAGGGCCGCGACTAAAGTTTCCCCATAATCCCTAAGAGAGGATGACCAAAGATGGTTGTAGTAAGAGAGCAGATCACCAGTACATCTCGCCTGGCGAAAGTCATACTGGTGATCCGACAAAAGAGAATGGCGTTCAAGGTGACGGAGAAAATGAGAGTAAGATAGTTTAAAAAATCTTATTGAGGGATGAAGTTAGGGCAATGAGGCCATGCTTCCAAGAAGGATGAAAAGTGTGTTTATAGACAAAGGCAAGCAAGCAGAGGGGCTAGAATGTCTGCACACTCCCTCAGAACACTAGGGGGTAGTATTCCGTCCTGTCCATGCGCCTTACTTGCATCCAACCTGGATACACACAAGCACCCTTACGAGTGGAGATTATAGGAAAGTGCATAGGTTCAGTAGGAGTAGGAGGGATAGTTGGAATCGTTTAAGGTGGAAGTTAAAGGAGAATAAGGTGCCAAAGTGATTGGCTTTATCAGGGGGAGAGTTGGAAGAGAGGAGGAAAAGAGGGACTGCAGAAGTTATTACAGATGTTTTGGCCCAGAAGGCTATACTAGAAGAAGAGTTAGTCAGGTCAGCGGTCTTTCTATCTTATAAATTTCCGCTTGGCCCTACGAAGAATAGCCTTATAACAATTCCAAGAAATAATAAGAGTGGGCAATAGGAGGAGATAGTTTCAAACTTTATGCGCCCCATCTTTCTCCCTACACACAAGAGAACAGGAGCGATCAAACCATGATTGTAAAGTGAAAGTTTTGGTAGAAAATGGGATAAATGCACTGCTACCACCCTGTATAACCCCAGCAATGCTGTCATCACATACCGAGGCGTCCCGAGTGGAAAAGCAACATTCATCCCAAGGGAAGCCTGAGAAGACTTCTCGCAAGGATTACCAGTTTGCCTTCTGATAGTGTCATAGTTGGCATTTAGAGGGGGTTGGCGGAGATGGTCGTGCCCAGTTTGATTTAAAAGAAATGAGATTATCAGTAGACCTTAAGGGGGGAGAAATTGAGTGTGAATAATGTGAGGGGTTATAGGTAAATCAATGATCAAGACTGTTATTAAGTTGATTGTGTCGATCAGGAACCCGTCTAGGGTGTTTAATTATTTGTTCCAGATCATTAAGGAAAAAAGTAACTCGGCTCCACCTGGGTCATCCCTTGCAGAGCTAAGCCACACTGTGATGTACATTGAAATCCCCAAGGTAGAGGATCTCGGTGTTGTGGTGTGTGGATAGTAACGACTCTTGGCAAGAAGTGAGATAGTCCATGAGTTTCAAATAGTTGGAAGAGTTGGGAGAACACTATAGGAAACAGTCATAATTGGTAGAGATATTTTGAGCCAGATGACATAATAAGAAAAGATTCAAGATCCGTGAGTCGAGCTATAGGTGTACGCGTGTTGCAGTAGGCGCATACACCTCCCGTAGAATGGAAAGGGTATAAAGGTTATAGCTGAAGACTGGAAAATGTTAGGGTGAAGCTGCTTTGGTCAGTTGAAGTTCAGATAGCAGTAATAGATGGTGCTCCACAGAACGAAAATTGTATCAGGCCGCTAATGTTCGAAAAATGAAGTGTGAAAAAAGCCGATCCTCCAGCAACCGTGGTGGCGTCAGTTGAGGCTCCGGTAGTTTGATGATGATCAGGTCGGCCCTGGGGTCCACAACCTTCCCGACCAGTGGGACCCATCCGAGAAGGCCCCGCTTCAATAGTATTGTCAACTGAGGGAGGGAGGTGTTAAGTGTACAGTATATGAGGGAAGGTGGTGTTAAGTCTACACGATGAGGGAAAGTGGTGGTGTTAAGTGTACAGTACAATATGTGAGAGAAGGTGGTAACTGTACATTACAGTACTGTATATGTGGGAGGTGTTAATTGTACAGCATATGAGGGAAGGAGGTGGTGTTAAGTGCACAGTACAGTATGAGGGAATGTGGTAAGTGTACAGAATATGAGGGAAGGTGGTGTTAAGTGTACAATACTGTACAGTATACGGGGGAGGTGGTGTTAAGTGTACAGTATATGAGATACATTGGGGTATGCTATAACGAACGGATCCTGCTACGAATATTCCTATAACGAACGGTTCTACCTATAAAATTGAGAAGGCTATAACGAACGAAACTCCTACAATTAACATTACAGGTATTTAAATTTTTTTTTTTTCTAATAATTTATTGTTTTTTATTACAAGTATTAATGATATTCTCTATTTCAGGGGTTTAAATGCATATTTATGCACTTTTTTACAATTTTTACAATTTTTACAATTTTATATTATATTTTTCAGTGTAAAGTGGTTGTATTTGGGGGCCTGGAACGGATTAATCCTATAACGAACGAATGCTATAACGAACAAGGTTCTAGAACCAATTAGATTCGTTATAGCATACCCCACTGTAGGTGGTAAGTGTACAGCACTTTATATGAGGGAGGTGGTGTTAAGTGTACAGTATATGAAGGAAGGAAATGGCGTTTCATGTACAGTACAGTATATGAGGGAAGGAGGTGTTAATTGTATAGTACAGTATATGAGGGAGGTGGTATTAATTGTATAGTACAGTATATGAGGGAAGGTGGTGTTAAGTGTACAGTATATGAGGGAGGTGGTATTAATTGTATAGTACAGTATATGAGGGAAGGTGGTGTTAATTGTATAGTACAGTATATGAGGGAAGGTGGCGTTAATTGTATAGTACAGTATATGAGGGAAGGAGGTGTTAATTGTATAGTACAGTATGAGGGATGGTGGTATTAATTGTATAGTACAGTATATGAGGGAAGGTGGTAATTGTATAGTACAGTATATGAGTGGAAGGTGGTATTAATTGTATAGTACAGTATATGAGGGAAGGTGGTGTTAATTGTATAGTACATATGTATAATTGTAGGCAGTATAGGGAAGGTAGCATTGTATAGTACAGTATATGAGGGAAGGTGGTGTTAATTGTAGTACAGTATATGAGGGAGGTGGTATTAATTGTATAGTACAGTATATGAGGGAAGGTGGTGTTAATTGTATAGTACAGTATATGAGGGAAGGTGGTGTTAATTGTATAGTACAGTATATGAGGAAGGTGGTGTTAATTGTATAGTACAGTATATGAGGGAAGGTGGTGTTAATTGTATAGTACAGTATGTGGTGGTGTTAATTGTATAGTACAGTATATGAGGGAAGGTGGTGTTAATTGTATAGTACAGTATATGAGGGAAGGTGGTGTTAATTGTATAGTACAGTATATGAGGGAAGGTGGCGTTAATTGTATAGTACAGTATATGAAGGAAGGTGGTGTTAATTGTATAGTACAGTATATGAGGGAAGGTGGTGTTAATTGTATAGTACAGTATATGAGGGATGGTGGTGTTAATTGTATAGTACAGTATATGAGGGAAGGAGGTGTTAATTGTATAGTACAGTATATGAGGGATGGTGGTGTTAATTGTATAGTACAGTATATGAGGGAAGGTGGTGTTAATTGTATAGTACAGTATATGAGGGATGGTGGTGTTAATTGTATAGTACAGTATATGAGGGAAGGTGGTGTTAATTGTATAGTACAGTATATGAGGGAGGTGGTATTAATTGTATAGTACAGTATATGAGGGAAGGTGGTGTTAATTGTATAGTACAGTATATGAGTGAAGGTGGTGTTAATTGTATAGTACAGTATATGAGGGATGGTGGTGTTAATTGTATAGTACAGTATATGAGGGAAGGTGGTGTTAATTGTTTAGTACATTATATGAGGGATGGTGGTGTTAATTGTACAGTACAGTATATAAGGGAGGTGGTGTTAATTGTATATTACAGTATATGAGGGAAGGTGTTCTGTGTACAGTGGTCCCTCAGTTAACAAGCGCCTTGGTTAACAAAATTTCGGTTAACGAGTTACCTTCCATAAGATTCTTAACTTCGGTTAACGAGCAATCCTTCGATTAACGAGTTTCTTATGAGCCGACCTCAACATGTTTTCGCTTGCATTTGGCGGTCCACCAGCTGTAGTATTAGTCCGCCAATACAGTAATCGGTTCTAGGGCTTATATTCCTTACCATTTTAGTAAATATCAAGAAGTTTATACTATTCAATAATTTTAAAAGTTTAATAGTAAATTTTTTAGTCATTTTAAAAATTTTTGAAGTTAATTGAACATAATTGAAGGTAAGGAAACTAGTTTTCTGCTCGCCATCCAGCCTGTCAACACACCAAACAGGCATCAGTCTTTGTGTCTTTTCAGTTGAGGTAACATCTTGCTTGAGACTCTTCAACTAAACACTTTTTTTCCGTGTTTGCAAGCAAATTATTGGTCATTTTGAAATTTATTTTACATGTTGACAATATATAATGCAGTGCGGTGTTGATTTAAAGTATATAATCTTGAATTACACCAAGAGAACTAAAATTTTATGGGTGAAATGGCACCATGGGGTGACTTCTCTTCCACCCCAATGTCTTCCCTTCTCCCTTCTCCTCCACCCCCATTCTAATTCCCATCATCATCACCCAGGAACCTTTTACATACATACCTCAAAGTAAGTGTACTTTTCTACCTTTTTTGTTGAATTTAGGCAATTTTCGGTGAGCTGGAACCAATTACCCCAAAACCCATTGAAACAATGGTTTCGGTTAACGAGTAACCTGCTGGAACGAATTGTGCTCGTTAACCGAGGGACCACTGTATAGTACAGTTTGAGGGAGGGTGGTGTTAGGTGTACAGTATATGAGGGAAGGTGGTGTTAGGTGTACAATATATGAGGGAAGGTGGTGTTAAGTGTACGGTATGGGAGGGAAGGTGGTGTTAAGTGTACGATATGGGAGGGAAGGTGGTGTTAAGTGTACGGTATGGGAGGGAAGGTGGTGTTAAGTGTACGGTATGGGAGGGAAGGTGGTGTTAGATGACAGTGTAATATGTGAAGGTGGTGTTAGGTGTACAGTATATGAGGGAAGGTGGTGTTAAGTGTACGGTATGGGAGGGAAGGTGGTGTTAGATGACAGTATAATATGTAAAGGTGGTGTTAGGTGTACAGTATATGAGGGAGGTGGTGTTAAGTGTATAGTATATGAGGGAGGTGGGTTAAGTGTACAGTTTATGAGGGAAGGTGGTGTTAAGTGTAGTGTACAGCATATGAGGGAGGTGGTAGTAAGTGTACAGCACAGTATATGAGGGAAGGACTGATGTGAATGTTCGAGACAGGTGTATTAGTAGTGGAAGATATAAGGGGTTATCAGATCTTGTGATAACACTTCATCCCTTGCCATAAAACTTCAGGATGGTAAGAGTCATTTAGTAAAAAATTGAGAGATCTCTTGTGGTAGTCCGTCTATCTATCAGGCTGTATTTTTGTACCATTATTATTGAATGCTTTGATCTGGCAACAGTATTTTCTAGGATTTCAGATTCACTTCGTTTGGTTATGATTTTTTATTCCAATTCATTGAATATTAAGGTTAGGATTACAGTCGGCCCTTCACATACACGGGTTTAGCATACACGGATTCGCAAATACGTGGATTGCCCCGCCGGAGGAATATTCTGTACATTGAAGTAATTGAAGTACATTCAAATCGCTCGCCATTCAAATCGCGAGTGGCACCGCACACCGCCCGCCACCCCCGCGCTCCCTCATTCAGTCAGTCTCGCTGTAAGCACGCTTGTGTTGACATCAGCATTGTAGGTCGACCCTCATTTTTTTTTACCAAAAAATCGTTAATTTATGATATTCCTTGTTTATAGGTCAACCCAAGTTTTTGAGGGTATTGGAACAACAAAACCTTCAGTTAAAACACTCTACGTCCTATAAACTGAGGCTCGCCGTGCCTGAAACACAGAGTGCCGAAGGCAAGTTGTTTACCATTTATTATTACAACACTTTACACTGAAACGTGGGTAGTTTCAACAAAAATATTGTATATTTCCATTCAAGTATTTATTCAAGTCAATTAGGAGGGAATATTATTGTAATACAACAGTTTTTTAACTGAAAACCAGTACTGTACACTAATGTACAAAAATTTTTATCTCTTGAGCAAAATATATGATGTTTATATTCAAATTACTGGCTGTCTTGCAAGGATTCTAGCAATGCAAATTATAATCTCCTAACTTTAGTCTGAGATATTATATAAAATAAACACCTTAAAGAATAAAGTTATCACCAATCTTTTGTCTGGGAACACAAGGAGGGAGGTAGCCAGGGAGCATGGGAGGGAGGCGGGGGCGGGAGGTGAAGTGACAGAGTGTGGTGTTTGTTTATTTATTTGAGATAAGATGTGACTCTTGGCACTGAAGGCCTACTGTTTATTTATCATTACTTAAGAGTGACTAAGCTCTTCTCATAATTTGCCACCCAAACGACCTGGGTGAATATAACTTACATTGCTGGGATTCTTTAAGATAGTGATTTATTTGAATACCTGTATAAACAATCTATATTTGCAATAGACATAACAATTTAAGTACCGTAATCATTTAATACATGTACAGTACAGGTTTGTTCCATGGTAAAATCTTTTGAACAACGAAAGAAAGCGAAAGTCACTGTTTTCGTTATGATTTTATCCCACTTTCCACTGTAATACGTACGTCATTTCAGCAAAAATATTACATTTCCATATTTATTTCTGAGAATATATTCATTCAGTCACAGTTAAGGTAAAATATACTTGTGATGTAACATTTTAATGAAAATACCCGGTATTTAGAAATACGGTATAATAGTTTTCTTTTGTTTCAAATTTAATTAACAAAGATTGATGTTTCAAATGTAATGAACAAAAATTTATGTACAGTATCTATAAATAAACTTTAAAAAATGAATACTTTATGTTTTACATCGTCCTGTGCATACCATACCATGCATTTGAATACTTTGGGCTTGCTATGATGATGCAAGAGATCTGCCCTGGCAACTGTACCGACACTCACAGCTGGTGGTGTGTCATTTCCATTGTTTGCTGGTAGTTACTGGTAAATATTTTTCAACCTAACGAAACTATTACCCGTTTAGAGGTCGACTCCCAATTTTTTGCCAAATACTTTGGTCTTAAAAACTCGAACTACACACAGGTATACTGTATACGGTAAATAAGGACATGGGGGGCCAGGGGTTTTTTAGGGGGGTGGCAGCAAAAGTACACAGATTTTTAACATTCATGGGTATCTCTGTTACATAACCCCCGCGTACGTTAAGGGCCGACTGTATATGAAAATAGGTGAGTTAACGAGCTTCATCCAGGTGGAGGGATAGGAGGTAGTGTACTGTATAACCTTTCACTAGGCCACCCACACCACCCTACAAAATATCAGCTCCTTATCTTCAAAACCATGCATTTTTATGATGAACACACACACACACACATGTAGGCCTATAAACCTGCAAGGCCTATGAGGAGTGGACTTGCCAGGAATAACGTCCCACTTAAAAGTAATTTACTTGTACAGTAGTTATTTAGAGTCCCGTTGTGATCAGCAAGATGTCCCAGGCTGTTGATAATTGATGTCTGCCTTGGTTTCACGTCTTTAATAAAAGTGGGATGAGTTATACACGACACTTGTGTGTATGTACAGACAGTGTATTATACAGCTTCAATTTACAACTGTACAGAGAAATAGGCTGACCCCATGATCTAGTACTGAGGTGGTCCTAGTGTTAGAAGCTCTAAAACTGAGGTGGTCTCAGTTTGGAGTTCTAGGACGGAGTTGGCCTTGGTGATAGATGTGTACGGTGTGGGGTACGGCAATAGACTAACTCAGGCCCCGCGGCAGCAACGCTCGGGGAGTGTAATTCACACTGGCACCGCTAGAGTGATCCACGAGTCAAGCTTCTATAAGGTTCTCCGAGGAGGAGGAAATCGTCACCTCCTTGGAATGTACTGCCGACCACCAGTCAGCGGTGTTGATGTTATGTTTTATAAATAACTTGTTGGAAAAGATCTCGTTGACCCATGAATCATTCTTCACTGACAGTGCCACTATCTATATACATTATCTAACTATCAAGTTCTTGAGGCATTGCAAGTGAACCAAAGTATACAAATATGAGCAATCAAGTCCGTGTTAAAGAATTACCTACTTACTCAGAGGGTTGCATCAAACTGCGACACTTGGCGTAGTCATAACACCCAGCCTGTCGGCACGACTGAAGCCGGCTGCTAAGTCTTATACCAAGTGTATGTATATTATGTATGCTGGATTATATATTATGTATGTATATTATGTATGTGCTCCATTTATGTATTATTTATTCAGCCTAGCTAGCAGCGTGTGGCAATGTAATTACCATATCCCACATGCTTAATTAATGTGCCTGGCGACGTATGGAAGCTGCTAATGTATCACTTGCCATACGTCGTCTATAGCAGTTGACAAGGAGCCAAGCTGAGGAGCGCTACTCTCCTTGTGTACATATCTCTTATCCAGTAAACCGAACCTACAAAATCTATACAGGTGTTTATGTTCTCTCCTGTATATTGAACTTATTATCCAGAACATAACATGACACAGTGAGTACTTTTACTGGATAATTACGAGTGACAGTGCAAAGTTTGTGGAAAGCCGGCTTATGGACTCCTCGCCCTGTGTCAACCGCCGCCCGCCATCCGCCCTCGAAGAATTTAGCAACTTTGAGCAGTGTCAGTGACAGTGATTTTCTGTGAAGTGTTTAGTGCATTGTGTGTTTCGTGCCATTCATGTGTGACCTTGTTCTAAAGGATTCTCAAGGTACACGGCATGTTCTGGGCATTTGTGGGGAGTAGAGTTCAGTGCACCCTTCTCTGACCGCGTCCAGAGGGTGACTGACGCTCCTCGCCGTCTCCACCCCCCCCTCACAGCGTCGCCTCCACACCCCCTCACAGCTCGAGGCCCCTCATGGCGAGACGCTCTAGCCCGCCCGACACACACATACATGTACTAACACTCACTGACCGCGCGGCTCCCTTATATATATTTTATATATATAACCTACTTATCTGTGTATTTAATTAATTTTTTTGTCTGAAATCTTGTTGATACGACGGGCTGACCGGTCAACACTGATTTAAGACACAGTACACAGATGAAGTAGTTATGTCTCGTGCCTTACGTAGCCGTGGAGCCAGCGCCGCCCGGATGAGTGAGGCGGATGATAGCTCGGCAGAGATGGATGACATGGCCGACCACGACGCTCCAGCTCCCACAACATCGCGCAGCCCTTCACCTCAATATTCAGCGTTGTCTCCAGAGATAATTGCTTTAATGAAGTTTATGAGAGATGAAAGGCGCGAGGATGAAGCTCACAGACGTGTGGCGGATGAACACAGGAGGCAAGCAGAGGCAGAGAGAGACCACCAACGGAGATTGGAAGACAATGCACGGTTTGAAGCTTTGATATCTCGCCTCACTGTTAACCAAGCCCCTGGCTCTAACACTGCCTCGGTACTGACTGGTTCAGATACCTCATCAATGCTTCCTTCACGCCCCCCAGCCCCACCTAAAGCAGCAGCTCAAACACCGCCCATCTTGAAGCCTGATGTGAATTTCCAGACTTTTCGTGAATGGCGGCGACGGTGGACTGATTATTCTACAATGGTAGATCTCCAGAGTTTGTCACAGCCTAAACAACTCATCCAGCTGCGTATGTGCCTGTCCTTGGAAGTTCAGCGTGTCTTAGAACATACGTTGCAGGTACCTCCGACCTCTTCGCTGTCTGTAGAGGAGGTACTGGACATTCTACAACGGCACATCAAAGGACAGCAGAATGACGCTCTGTGCAGAAGGAAATTGTTTAGCTGCAGACAGATGGAGGGTGAGTCTTTTGACGCCTTTTATGTACGTCTTAAGGGAGCCTCGGAAGAGGTAGATATATGTTTAGGCCACCACCAGCAGTGCGAGGAGACCCAGTTGAAGCAGGTGATCCTGATGGGTGTTAAGGACGAGGAACTTGTCCAACGCCTCACCTCCCTCGACTCTTCCTCTTCTCTCAAGGATGTGTTGACGATATGTCGCTCCTATGAGGCTGCCAGGTGTGCCACCTCTGCCATCCGAGCTCCCCCTACAGCTGTACGCGCTGTGTCCCGGTACAAGAAGGACAAGAAGTCTGCTCCTACGCCTTCGCCCACCACGTCCACGCCCGGTTCATTTTGCAACAACTGTGGTAAGCAGCACGGAACACAGGTGTGTCCAGCTGCTCAGTCTACCTGCAGCAGTTGTGACCGTAAGGGCCACTGGTCACTCACAGTACGGTGCCCAGCCAAACGCGTCCAGTGCAATGTGTGCGGTCGTCTGGGCCACTATGACAAGTGTTGCCCTTCCCACAAACCCAAGGGACAGCGTCGGCGGAAGCTTCAGCTCCCTTCCACCAGAGAGGGCCGCCCACAGTCGCCAAATCAGAGGCACGACGACCCTGGACAAAGCCCGACCCATATTAGGAGGGTGTACTCCTCACATCCCAGGACCAAAGTTCCTCAGTACATCAGTGTCATCGTGACCTATGGCAGTGTGTCATCCCGTCTTCAGATGTTGCCTGACACCGGCGCTGATGCTACAGTCATCGGTCCCCAGCATTTGCAATGCTTGGGGCTCTCTCCAAGCGATCTAGGACCGCCTCCCAAGGACCTCTGCGTCACGGCAGATGGTTCACAGATGGCCCCAGCCCTAGGTTCACTCCGAGCACAAGTCACCTTTGGCAACAGGTCGTGTCAAGCCTGGATTGATGTGCATAACGGTGTCCCGACTCCTTTGCTGTCCTACAGACATTGTCAAGAGTTGGCCATCATCTCCCAGGACTTCCCAACACCGATTCTCGAGGTAAAATACGCCAACAGGGTGCACGAAAGGAGCAGCAACTACCCTGCTGCTGCCCTACCCCTACCTCTGGCCAGTGACACCTCTCCTTCCATAGTTGTCCCTGCTGCTTCAAGTCTCCACGCCTTGGCTCGCCTCCACGACAGTCACTGTGGAGCCGAGGCCACCAAACGGCATGCAAGACAGACTGTGTTCCGGCCTGGCATCGACCCCGACATCTCCAATACTGTCCAGGTGTGTAAGCCCCGCCACGTACTACAACCCAGCCAGCAGCAGGAACCCTTTATGATTGACGACAACCCCACCCGCCCCTTTGAGTCTGTGTCGGCCGACTTTTTCTCTGTGTCAGGAAAGTCCTTCCTTGTTATCGTCGACCGTCTCTCTGGTTGGCCGGTTGTCATCAGGTGCGGTAATGACACGACGTCTGCCGCCACCATCAGCAAGTTCCGCCACTACTTCCGTGACGTGGGCGTTCCTGTACGCCTGCGAACCGACGGAGGGCCTCAGTTCACAAGCCGGGACTTTGCTGCGTTCCTTGACCGATGGGGAATCCGGCATGTGTTGTCATCGCCCCATTACCCGCAGTCCAACGGCCACGCTGAGGCTGCTGTCAAATCCTTGAAGCACCTCATCCTTAAGGTGGCCCCTTCTGGGAATATTGACTGCGAGGCCTTCGACCGGGGCCTTCTTGAACTCCGCAACACACCTAACTACACCGGACGCTCCCCTGCCCAGGTTTTGTATGGGCGCCCCTTAGTTCTTGTGTCCCTGCTCACCCTCAATCCTTCTCCAGGAGTGTCAGGCCAAGACTGAAGTTGTGATCTCCGAGCATGACGTGATGTTCAGGGGCGATGAAATCGCCGCTTCTTGACCATAGGTTCTCCCCAGGTTGAATTAACCGGCACCCAAGTCCGTGTTCAGGACACAAACTGCCTCCCTACGTTGGGAGAAAGTGAGGCGTAGTCATGGGTCAAGTGAGTCCATAGGGACTACCAGGTGCGGTTACCCAGTGATGCGTGGCTGCTGGTGGAGGAACCGCCGCCCCGTAACAATGCCTTCTGCTGGCCCCGCCACCAGTGTTGAGTCCCATACCCTTCCCAGTGATGAAGTCCCTCGACGCTCAGAACGGATCCAAAAGAAAAGGTCCGCTCAAGACTTTGCTATGAGCGTATAGGGGGGAGGGAGGTGTATGTATATTATGTATGTGCTCCATTTATGTATTATTTATTCAGCCTAGCTAGCAGCGTGTGGCAATGTAATTACCATATCCCACATGCTTAATTAATGTGCCTGGCGACGTATGGAAGCTGCTAATGTATCACTTGCCATACGTCGTCTATAGCAGTTGACAGGCAGCCAAGCTGAGGAGCGGTACTCCCCTTTGTGTACATATCTCTTATCCAGTAAACCGAACCTACAAAATCTATACAGGTGTTTATGTTCTCTCCTGTATATTGAACTTGTTATCCAGAACATAACACCAAGCGATATAACTTATGAATAACCTCTACAGGTCATTGAATAATGAATGTTCATAATTATATATCCATGGTTGTAAGTTATTAATTACTAATCTAAATTATACTGGTTACACACGCATGCACGCACGCACATTGTATTTTATATACAGTACGTAGATTAGAGATGAGGAAAACTACATAATGTTGGGAGGTAACACTAAATATTTACACTTTGCATCAGCTAAGGTTTATGATTAGAGCTGACAAAAGGACCCAGAAATAGTTCAGATAGGAACTGTATCAGTAATATTCTTATCACAGCAACATTCACTCTATCAGAAAAACTTATCCCCCCAAATTGTCATAACATTTGGTGCTTCAGCTTTTAATATTTATAAAAGATAAATTCATAACATGCTGTAGTTAAAGGTTAAATTTTTACCCTTTACCCTGTAGCCATACCTTGTGGCAATTGGGTTATGTTAATGTTATTTTAGGAGTAATTTTTCCTCACTTCAACCTTGCCAATGTTTTTATTTTTCTCAGGAATTTTACGTTGATGGTGCTCGTATTGAAGCTGCCTTTAGGAAGTATTTTCACCGTGCTTCATCGTCTCAGGAAAAGGACAGTTACGAGGTGTTTGTGTGTCATGGGAATGTCATCAGATATTTTGTGTGCAGGTTAGTGAAATTATATTGGGTATAATGTACACTAGCAACAAAAAGTATCGGTGCATACTGTAGTGTGAACAATTTGAGACCAGTGATGATAGGTATTGGGAAAGGCGAGTTGTTCCAGCCGTATGTTGGCAGCCCTGATTGTCAGCCATATGGCAACACCTAGTGGAGAGGGGGGGGGGGTTATGAGGATACACTTACCAACCTTCCCGACATATCACAGTGTATACGTATCGTTTCGGAACTCGTCGATCTCACCCTGCACCGATACTTTTTGGTGTGAGTGTACATTGTGAATATCATAAATATATTTGAAATTCGGAACATATACCTTCACCTTTTAAGCAATGTATCACTAGCAATTTCTGCTGGAAGACACATTCTTCCCTTACTATAACCTTTACATCCCTGACAAGCTTCTTATCTGATTTTCGGACAAATGTGTAGTCAATCTGGGTTTTTTATGCCCCCTGACTCGTATGTTATCGGCCTGCATACAACCATGTTCAATGCATCCCTTTCACTACAGTTATTGTGGCTCTCCTAGAATCTTTCTCTTTCCTCTTCACTCGTCTTATAGTGCAAGAGCCCATTTATCCCTGTGGGCTTTTAATGAAAAACATTTACCACTGATGTAGAAATGTTTAATATGCTTAAAATAACCTAAAAAACAAACAATATTGGCAATCAGCCATCTTGCTAGATTCAAAATGGCTAACAATTTGCTGGGAGACTTAGAAAAATCAAATGATTAGAATTGTTCAGTTTGGACGATCTAGGTAAAAGAATCCGTTTATGTTAACAAAATTGCTGATTACGATTCTGACCTTTATCATGCGTTAGGAATGAAATCTGACTTTATATTTAAAAAAAGTACAGTATGTTTTTTTTACTCAAAATATTAAAAACGATAAAAATGCTTAAATATGGATATTTTGGTAGTCATATCTGTAGTTATATTGTGGTACAGTATTAAGATCTATTGAGATTAAAGAATTCATTATGAATACTACACTATACACACTCTACACACTACACACTATACACACTCTACACTATACACACACTCTACACACTCTACACTCTACACACTCTACACTCTACACACTCTACACTCTACACACTCTACACTACACACACTCTACACACTCTACACTATACACTACACTATACACACTCTACACTATACACACACTACACTATAAATGCTCTACACTATACACACACTACACTATAAATGCTTTACACTATACACACTACACTATACACACACTACACTATAAATGCTTTACACTATACACACTACACTATACACACACTACACTATACACACACTACACTATACACACTACAATATACACATCTACACTATACACACACTACACTATACAAACTCTACACTATACACACTCTACACACTACACTATACACACACTCCACTATACACACACTACACTATACACACTCTACACTATTATACACAATACTCCACACTATTCACACTCCACTCCCCATACACACTCTACACTATTCACACACACTACACTATACACACACTACACTATACACTCTACATTATACACACCCACACACTCGACACTAAACACACTACACTAAACACACACTCCACTATACACACTCCACACTATACACAATCTACACTATACACACACTACACTATACACACACTCTACACTATACACACACTACACCATAATACCCACACTATACACACACTACACTATACACACTCTACACTATACACACTCTACACTATACACACTCTACACTATTCACACACTACACTATACACACTTACACTATACACACTCTACACTATACACACTCTACACTATACACACACTACACCATACACACACTACACTATACACACACTCCACTATACACACACTCCACTATACACACACTACACTATACACACACTACACTATACACACTCTACACTATACACACTTTACACTATACACACACTCCACTATACACACACTCCACTGTACACACACTCCACTATACACACACTCCACTGTACACACTCTACACTATTCACACACTCCACTATACACACAGTCCATTATACACACTCTACACTATTCACACACTACACTATACACACACTCCACTGTACACACACTACACTATTCACACACTCCACTGTACACACTCTACACTATACACACTCCACTATACACACACTCCACTATACACACTCTACACTATTCACACTCTACACTATACACACTCTACACTATTCACACACTATACTATACACACTCTACACTATTCACACACACTCCACTATACACACTACTACACACACACTACACTATTCACACACTATTATACACACTCCACTATACACACTCTACACTATACACACTACACTACACACTACACTATTCACACACTTCACTATACACACACTACACTATTCACACACCACACTATACACACTCCAATTATACACACTACACATTCACACACACTCCACTATACACACTCTACACTATGCACACACACTACACTATTCACACACTTCACTATTCACACACTACACTATACACACTCTACACTATTCTATACACACTACACTCCACTATTCACACTCTACACTATATCACACACACACACTACATACTCTACATACTCTACACTATACACACACTACACTATTCACACACTACGCTCAACACACACACACACACACTCCACACTCAGCACACTCACACTCCACACACAGCACACTCACTCCACACTCAGCACACACACACTCCACACTCAACACACACACACTCCACACTCCACACACACACACTCCACACTACGCACTCCACATACACCTCAGACAGACACACATATACACTCCTGCGTGCACACTACACACTCCACACACAGGAATAAAAAAAATTTTTGGGGGGGGGGGTTGTTGGCTGTCACTTTAACCCCCAATAGAGGTGGGTTGTTGACAGCAGTAGGATGGAAGATTAACCAAACTCTAGTATTATGAAAGCAGTGGTTTTATTTTTTGCTTATAAAATGTCACCGTCTCATCTTAGGAGCATATAACTTGCATTGCTGGAATTCTTGTAAGATCTTGTAAGATAGTGATTAATTTGAGTATAAACATTCCTTATTTTGCACCATACATAATAGTTTTAGTATTTAACTTAGTACATTTGAGTACAGGTTGTGATACACTTGTGAGTACTGTACACTTGTCTCGCGTGGGGGTAAAGACGTGTACATCCTTGGAGCGTGAAATTGTCACTCCAAAGGGGGGGTTTCGCCAGTAGAAAGAGGTCGGAGAAAGTGGGAGTCAAAAACAAGCAGGTCCTGGGAAGTAAAATTGGTTACTCAGGACAAGGGGTAAAACAGGACCAGTGAAGAGTAGGTTTAAATGTATACTATACGGTACAAACAGTAGGAGTGTTAGAAATAAAATAGACTTGCTGAGAGCGGTTGTATGTACCGAGAATGTGGATGTCTTAGCAATCACTAAAACTTGGATGAATCTGGCTGGCAAGAACTTTTTATCAGAGTACCACATAGAAGGGTACAACCTTTTTCACAAGGACAGAGAAGGTAGGAAGGGGGGAGGTGTCGCACTCTTCGTCAGGGATACATTAAAATGTTGTATTAATAATTCAATAAAGGGTGAAATAGGAACCGAGTCTGTATGGGTAGAAATTGCGGAAGGAAGAGAAAAACTAATTTTGGGAGTGATTTACAGGCCACCCCAGTCTTGGGAAAGAAGCAACTCAGCTCATATGACAGGAAATGAGTAGGGCAGCAAAATACAACAACCTGTGCATTATGGGGGATTTCAACTTCAAAAATATTGACTGGGACAACATTGTAGGTGACTATGAATCTGAAAACTTCCTAGATGCAGTACAGGACAATTTCTTAAAACAACTAATTACAGAACCTACTAGAGGTGACAATAAATTAGACCTAGTATTAACAAATAAAGAAAATATCAGAGATATCACAATAGGGGAAGAACTAGGGAACCGTGATCACAGAGAAATCAGGTTCACCCTAAATTGGGAAACCAAAAACTGACAATATGGTCAGAGTCCCAAACTTTTGATCGGCGTATTATGGGTGGTTAAGAAGGGTACCTAGGTGAGGTCGCCTGGGAACAGTCAGGTCAGTCCCCGGTAGGAACGGGCGAGGTCACAGGCGACACAACAATTGATCATGACGATAATATATTCACTAGTATACTAAGTAAAGCACAAGAACAAAATTTACATTGCAGAAAAATTAGGTCAAATTTGATTGACCCAAGGAGGATGACCAAAATACTTAAACATGACATAGGAATAAAGAAAGGAATTTATTTGAAATTAATGGGAGGGGAGGAGCAGCTCAGAAATAGGTATAATGAACTATCTAGGAATGTTAAGAAAAATGTAAGGAAGGCAAAGAGGGACTATGAAACCAGGATAGCAAGAGATTCCAAGGCGAATCCCAAGGGATTTTTCCAGGTATTTAGGACAAAGATCAAAGATAAAGTGAGACCTTTAAAGTCAGAGAGAGAAGTGATCGATGATACTGAGAAATAAGCAAAGCACTAAACAGCACTTCTTATCAATTTTCACAGAAGAAATTCACGAGGAAATTCCAGAGGTGGAACTGATATTTAGGGGAAATGAAGAAGAGAAATTAAAGAATATCACTATCAGAAAAGAGGATGTTCTTAAGATAAATAAATTAAAGAAGACAAAATCCCCAGGGCCGGATGAAATTTTCCCTCGAGTTCTGAAAGAGTGCAAGGAACAGATTAGCGGACTCCTCGTAAATTCATTTACAAAATCATTAGACACGGGGGTTGTGCCAGACTTGTGGAAACAGGCCAATATAGTACCCATATTCAAAATGGGAGACAGAACATCAGCGTCAAATTACCGGCCGATTAGTTTGATGTCAGTAGTGGGGAAATTTCTTGAATCAATTATAGCAAATAGCATCCAATCACATTTAGAGAAAATCAAATTAATCTATGACTCTCAACATGGATATACAAAGGGAAAATCTTTTCTTAACAAATCTGCTGACGTTTTTTAGGAAAGTCTTCGAGGTAGTAGATAATGACGAAAATTACTATGTTATTTATGTAGACTTTAGCAAAGCGTTTGACAGAGTACCGCATCAGAGGCTTCTGAGGAAAGTTAAGGCTCATGGTATCGAGGGGAAATTCTTAAATTGGATAAAATCGTGGCTCACCAATAGAAAACAGAGGGTCAGCGTAGATGGTGTTAAATCTGAGTGAGGCTGTGTAACCAGTGGGGTTCCCTAGAGGTCAGTACTGGGCCCACTCTTGTTCATAATATACATAAACGATCTAGATACTGGGATCAGCAGTGACCTAAGCAAGTTTGCGGATGACACCAATAGGGCGGCAGATTAATTCAGGGCAGGATGCAAATGCACTACAGGAGGATTTAAATAAACTGCAGGAGTGGTCAGAAATGGCAAATGAAATTCAACACCAGCAAGTGCAGCATACTTAATATTGGAAGAACACATACTGTCAATGTATACAGCCTTAACAACATCAACCTAGATAAGTTGACTTGTGAAAGAGACTTGGGGTACTTGTAAACCCGGACCTACGGCCCAGAAAACAGTGCGTTAATGTTCGAAATAAGGCAAACAGAGCATTAGGTTTTATATCTAGAAGTGTAAGTAATAAGAGTGCCGAGGTCTTATTGCAACTATATCTTGCTCTAGTCAGGCCGCACCTTGATTATGTGGTTCAGTTCTGGTGCCCTTTTCATAGAATGGATATCAATTCACTGGAGTCGGTGCAGCGAAGAATGACGAAAATGATTCTAGGACTTGGAAACCTTCCATATCAAGATCGGTTAAAGAAACTAAACTTGCATTCCCTAGAAAAACGAAGAGTGCGGGGAGATATGATTGAAGTATTTAAGTGGGTGAAAGGAATGAATAAAGGAGATATAGATAAAGTTCTGAACAAACTCAACTTTTTCAAATCCTAGAATGTGCTCGGCAAGCTCAAAACACACACACACACACACACACACACACACACACACACATGGGAATTAAGACAACAAGCATCCAGTGAGGGTTTTGTTGTGTGACTGCATGGAGGCAAATTAAAAGATCAGCTGTTGAGGAGCTTATCACTTGGCAACACTGGTGCATGTTACCACTCTTTTCCACTCCATCTCTAATCATCCACACCTTTCTGCTTTCTCAATCCATTTTTTAAAATGTAATGTAATGTTGAAGGGATGCAACTTTGCCTATTTATACTTATCATAATCTCCCTAAAAATACTTTAGCTGTCGTGTTTATTCAAGACCTCTTCAGGTCATGAGACCCACTAATCCCCCCAGCCAAGAAAGGGTGACCTAACATTCCATCAGAAGGTCAGTAATGAGACCACTAATTCCCCACCCTACCTCCACCTGAGAGTCAGGTCAGGTCCCCCCCAAAAATACTTTAACTTTCATCTTTATTAAAGACATTTTCAGAAAATTCTGTTTTCAACCTCGAAAATTTGTTCCCAAATCCGGAATTTTTTTGGAAAATTCCAGCTTTGGGAATGATTTTCCGACCAAATTTCAATTCCGGCTATCGGAGATTTTCGGGTTTGAGGGTTTCTGGCTAACGGAGATATTACTACTGTATTGTCAACTGACATCATAGGAGAATAAAAGAATAGAAAAAATTGAACAGATCAAGAGTGAGTACAGTTTTATATGTTGTGTTGTCAATAGTAAGAGACAATTGAGACCCTGCAATTGTGTGTAAATGTGGCAAAGACAGATCGGCAACCTAGGACTTGGTCTAAATTCTCGTGATGCCATGTGGCTGCAAGGTCTACCTTTAGACAATACATTATGCTTCCAATATCTTCCCAGGAGGTAGTACCGCCCTGTTTGATAGCTGCCTACTACATACTAAATATGTTAACATGAATTTGAGTAATGGCATGTACTAATTGGATAATTTTGTCATTAAGCAGATTTGTAACCAGGTGAAAGTTTTGGGAAACTTAGTGACCTGAATATAGTGGACACCTGCTGTCCCTAGGTACTCAATCTCACAGTGCAGGGGTCCCAAACTTAAGAACATCTAACTTACGAATGCCCACTGATACGAACAGGGTTAAACTTGAAATTTACTGTATTTTATTTATCTGATTTATTTTTTACTTTCATTTATGGGTTCAGTACTGAATTTTGTCATTATATTTCTATTGTCTTAAATTAAATGATTTTAGATGTCTATAAGGAATTGGGCTGTGATACAGTGGGATTTTAGACATTGTTCTGTAAGTACGGTATGCACATTGCATGCGTTCCGTCAAGCATACAAATCCGACTTAATGTCCTCAGGAACGGAACCCGTTCGTAACCTGGGAACCCCCTGTACAGTATATCGGCTTCATCATCTACTCAATCTATATTCACCCCTGATGATGCGACTTACAAGAAAGCGCTTGGGAACTTTGTATTTTCTTTTTCTTATGTGGTTATCCGCATACCCTTTATATACAGTACAGTCGGCCCTTAACATATGCGGAAAGTGGGATAAAATCATGACGAAAACAATGACTTTCGCTTTCTTTCGTTCAAAAGATGTTACCGGAATCGCTTTTCAAATGGTTTTCAGTTAAAAAACTGTTGCATCACAAGTGAATTAGGATAGAATATTTTTTTAATACAACAGTTTTTAACTGAAAACCATTCGAAAAGCGATTACGATAACATCTTTTGAACGAAAGAAAGCGAAAGTCATTGCATTCGTCACTTTCCACTGTAATACATACGTCATTTCAGCAAAAAATATTACATTTCCATATTCTCAGAAATAAATAGTAGTTTTGCTGAAACGTAATGTATTTCAATGTAAATTAGGATAAACTAAATGAAAACAAAAGACCTTCCGATGTTCAAGATAAGTTATTTGTTTTTTTAATAGTTTTTGGTTAAATTACTGTTATATTAGTGATATTCTATTCATACTGTGCATGGTATAATACATTCACGGAAATGTAATATTTTTGCAACTACAATGCTGATGTCAACACAAGCGTGGTTACAGCGAGACTGGCTGAGTGAGGGAGAGCTATGCGTGTGTGTATGAGGTTGTGGGAGCGGGCGGTGTCCTGTGTTCGGTGTCGCGCACGAGATGAATGGCGCGCGATTTGAATGTACTTCAATGTACAGAATATTCCTCCGGCGGGCCAATCCGCGTATTTGCAAATCCGTGTATGCTAAGCCCGCGTATGTTAAGGGCCGACTGTATGTAGTTCTTAAAATCCGTCTTCATTACTGTCTGCAATGCTAAGCAACCACAAATAGTACCCGAGTTTACCTGCATGTACTTTTTACTTTTTTCCTTTTATCCTCTTCACCACTGATCGGCTCGTTAGCCGCTTGGGCGATCGGTCACGTCTCTGTTACGCACTGTTGGCAAGTACTGGGCATGCACCGGCTCCTGAATGTACCTGAACCCGCTCCAGTGTTGGTCACGTCTTGTCTTGAAAGAGCTCACACTCGGTGCCGTCACAACACTCTGGTAGATTGTTCCAAGAGTTTACAACCCTCACTTCGAAAAAGTTTGCCTTCACAGTTTTCTGGACTTGCAGCTTCTTCAATCTTGAGCTGTGACCCCTTGTGGGTCGAGCGTCAGCTAGCTCCAAGTAAGGACACTCGACTGAGTAGTGCCCCCTCAGTTGCTTATACACTTCAACTAGGTCCTCCCTTGCCCGTCTGTAGTATAAGCTAGGCAAGTTCAGGCGCTCCAATCTCTCAGGGTAGCTGAAGTGCCGAAGTGCAGGCACCAGTCTGGTGGCCCTCCTTTGAACATTTTCAACCAACTAACAGTCCCTAGCATATCTCGGGGACAAGACGGGGTGACAGTACTCCAGATGGGGAAGCACTTCACTCTTGAAGATCGTTACGAGGGACAGACCGTTTAGATATCTGAACGACCTTATAAGACCCAATAATTTATTTGCCTGGTTTACTTTCTTCTCACAATGGCCCGAGAACTTCAGCTCATTGTCAACATACACACCTAGGTCCTTCTCACATTCAGTCTCAACTAGTGCAGTTACTTCATCCCGTTGGGACATATGATACGCCTCCTTGCCGTTAGTACGTCCCAGGTGCATCCTCTTACACTTCGTGACATTGAATCTCAACAGCCATTTCTTCGACCATTCCTGGAGCGCACATAGGTCCTTCTGCAGCTCTTCACAGTCCGCTTGGTTCTTAATTTCCCGAAATACAGGTACTCCCCGACTTACGACGAGGTTAGGGACCCAAATCCAGGTCGTAAGTCCGACATAAATAAATAAATAAATAAAAAAAAATCAACTTTTTAAAAAAATAAATAAAATAAAAAATCTGCAATGAAATACAGTACAGTAAAAGTAATAAATAATGAGGAATGGATACAGTACAGTAAAAGTAATAAATCATGAGGAATGGATACAGTGTGACTGAGCACTTACCTTTAATGTAGTCGGCTGAATGCACACGGGGCCCCCATAATTTTCTTATTATACATAGAGACTACGTTAATTGGAAGAAGCAGAGGAGGAGACAGGGCTGGGTGGGTCATCATTGTTGCTTTCTTTAGACAGGTTTGTGGACTGGAAACTTGCTGGTTGAAGGTATTGGATCATCTTTAGGGAGTGAAGAGGCAGCACTGGTGGGGCGTGAGGAGACAGCACTGAGGGACTTCTTAAAATGGATGTCCAATTTAGACTGCACAGTTTGTTTTTCTTTTCATTATAAATTTCTCTGTAGCAAGCAAGTGCATCTTGGATCATTCTGTCAACTTTGGCATAACGCTCATAATTTTGATCCATGCCATCAAACATTTGCATTCCTTTATTAATTGTAGCAAATGCCTCTGCCATTTGTTTCACTGAAAACTTTTTGGGGGGTGCAGGTTCTTCTTCTACATTTTGTCTCTCTTCTTCTTCTGCAATTTTCTGTGCATCTAGTTTAATAAGATCCTCGTTACTGAGCTCTTCTGCTACACTTTCAACCAACTGTCCAACATCTTCATTATCAATTTCTAACTCCAGCTGCTTACCTAACTCCACTATCTTGTTACTAATATCCGAAATAACTTCATTTTCATTAAATCCTTTGAAACTTTTCACATATCTTTTCAGGATTTTCTTCCATATTCCATTCATGCAATGTCTTGTAACCTGATCCCATGCTGCACTAATGTTCTTTATACATGACAAAACATTGTACTCCTTCCAAAACTCTCTGAGCATTTTCTCACCTTCAGTAGCAGCAACAACCTGAGCGAAGGTCGTGCGTAAATAATACGCTTTAAAGGCAGCAATAGCACCTTGATCCATGGGTTGGATGATAGAGGTAGTGTTAGGTGGAATGTAGACTACCTTAACATCAGGGCGCATGTCGTCCAGGTGTGGTGGGTGTCCCGGAGCATTATCCAAAATCAGCAAAATCTTAAATGGAATCCGTTGTTGCAGACACTCCTTGGCTCGTGGAATGAAACAAGTCATGAACCATTCCTCAAACAGTACTAGGTCATCCAGGCTTTCTTATTACTGCAATAAAACACTGGCAGTGTGTGCTTGCTTACGTTTAAAAGCCCTGGGGTTCTCTGAATGATAGATCATGAAGGGCTTTAGCTTGAAACCAGCAACATTCCCCCCCAACAGAAGTGTAATTCTGTCCTTGAATGTCTTGAATCCTGGCATTGTTTTCGCCTCTTTGTGGATGTATGTCCGCTCAGGCATGCGCTTCCACAATAATCCAGTTTCATCCACATTGAATATTTGCTCAGGCAAATAATTCCCTTCCACAATCACTTTATCTAACTCCTCCTTAAAAGATTCGGCAGCACCAACATCGGCACTAGCTGCCTCTCGCCACGCTCTCGCCCAGGACAGAAACGTTTTGGTATAGAAAATGCGCATGTCATTTGAAAACATTTTTGGTCACGACTGCCGCAGTCGTATGTCCCGACGGTCGTAAGGTCAGAGCAGGTCGTAAGTACCGATGGACGTAAGTCCAAGCAGTCGTAAGTCGGGGAGCACCTGTAACTGGGCGTCATCGGCAGACATTTGTATGGAGGAGTGTACAACGTCAGGCATGTCATTTATGAAACAAACAACAGCGGGCCCAATACACTGCCCTGTGGTACCCCACTTGTGACAGGTACGGATGACGATTTCGTGCAAAATCTATGCGTCCGATATTTTTTTATTTTGATAGTAGTTTTATGTAAAGTCAAACATACACAAGCCAAGTGTTACATGACCTGAAGAGTACCTGTGTGAATGTGTTTGTGTAATAATAAAATGTGTAGTTTCTGACAATTTATACATTTAACTCAATTCTACATTTGTTACATGTCTCTGCAAATTGATTCATTCTAATTCAACACTGCTCTTAATTCTGTCATTTGCTTTATTTTTGTCAGCAAATCATGAAGTAACATTAGAACTCCTTTTCCAGAGCCTTGCAACTTCCTCTTGAAGCTTGGTCACGTATGACGGTGAACAATGGAAGCATGACATACCTCATTATTCGTCCTGATGGTCAGGTGGTGTTGAAGCAGCTGGGAGAATGTGGTTACATGCCACCAGATAAGGTCTCTGAGGTATAAGTTCTCTTCAAAAGGCCACTATTTTTGGACCAAGTAACTGGCCAGTAAATTATATTTTGGTGAAATTTGAAGTTCATCAAGGCAAGCACAATATGCTGTCGGTGCTTTTA
Source organism: Homarus americanus (assembly GCF_018991925.1). Classification (NCBI taxonomy): domain Eukaryota; kingdom Metazoa; phylum Arthropoda; class Malacostraca; order Decapoda; family Nephropidae; genus Homarus; species Homarus americanus. The sequence goes on from NW_024749657.1 coordinate 9,282,808, forward strand.
TTGTCAGATTATTATTATTATTTTTTTTTTACTTTAGCTTTGTGTATTGAGTGATAAAATGACTACTGTATGCTTATTGGGTGTTTCTGCCAGTGCTGGAACAATCCTAGAGTTGATTATCACCTTATTAAAGAGGATGTCTGGTCCCTCCCAAAAATATTTGAGCTTTCGTCTTTATTCAAGACATTTTTAGAATATGGTCTCGATTTTCGACCAAGGAAAAATTTGTTCCCAAAGCCGGATTTTTTTTTAAATTACGGCTTTGGGAATGCTTTTCCGAGCTAATTTCAATTCCATCTATCGGAGAGTTCCAGGTTTGAAGGAATCCGGCTAACAGAGATATTACTGTATGTAAACCTATTTATTTGAGTTTGTAATACCATAGCTTCCATAAAGTTTGGAATAAAAATCATCTATCAATTCCTTTTCCTTTTAACCTTTGATAAGTATCTGCAATAAAGAAACAATCTCTAACAACAGGTAATGCAAAGTAATAATGAACATGTGACCAATGAATACACAATATAGTTTGATGAGAATTCTGTATGGAAGGAACACTATACTGTAGTATTAGAATACAGGATTCTATATTGAAATTGGTAATAAATTGAGAGTTCTACCCAATTTATTCAGGAAAATAGGCACCAACTTCCAGAGTAATTGTCAAATTTCAATATAACAGTCACATTACATAGAAAATGCTGAACTTGAATTAGTTGTCTTGTGGTAATATGATACTGTACATCAGCAGTTCCCAACTTCAGGTCGCGACCCAAATCAGGGTCGCGGGATGTCCTTAGTAGGGTCGCGAGGGGACTTCAGACAATTAAAAGATAAAGTACTCATCATAGTCAAAAAAATTTTTACTAAACATTCAAGCTATATAATATAAAATATGCCTGAAGGTCGCAACACCGTATTGTTGGGAAATTTATTGTCGCAGCCAAAAAAGGTTGGGAACCACTGCCTGAGTGGCTCATTAGCTGCTTGGGCGATCGGTTATGTCTGTTACGTCTGGTCTTGAAAGAGCTCACCCTCAGTGCCATCACAACACTTTCTGGTAGATTGTTCCAAGAGTTCACAACTCTCACTCCGAAAAGGTTTCCCCTCAGTTTTCTGGACTTGTGACTTCTTCAATCTTGAGCTGTGACCCCGTGTGGGTCGAGCGTCCGGCAGCTCCAAGTAAGAACACGCAATTGAGTAGTGCCCCTTGAGATGCTTATACACCTCAATTAGGTCACCTCTTGCCCATCTGTAGTATAAGCTAGGCAAGTTCAGGCGCTCCGATCTCTTAGGGTAGCTGAGGTGCCGAAGTACAGGCACCAGTCTGGATGGCCATCCTTTGAACATTTTAAACCAACTGACAGTCCCTTGCATATCTCGGGGACCAGATGGGTTGATTTACCATCTTGCAATGTTACGAACTTCAGCTCATTGTCACCATACACACCTAGGGCCTTCTCACATTCAGTTTGAAATAGTGCAGTTTCTTTATCCCGTTGGGACATATGATACGCCTCCTTACCGTTGGTACACACTTCTTACTCTTCGTGACATTGAATCTCGGCAGCCATTTCTTCGACCACTCTTGGAGCTTAGATCCTCATGCAGCTCTTCACAGTCCACTTGGTTCTTGATTTCCCGAAATAACTTGGCGTCATCGGCAAACATTTGTATGGAAGAGTGTACAACGTCAAGCATGTCATTTACGAAACAAACAAACAGTGGGCCCATTACACTGCCCTGTGGTACCCCGCTTGTGACAGGTACAGATGATGATTTCGTCCCATTAATCACCACACACTGCTTGCGGTCATATAGGTCTTCTATCCACTCCAGGACATTTCCTCGAATTCCGTACTCTTCTAGTTTTATTTTTAACTTTTCGTGGGGTACACTGTCGAAAGCCTTGGCAAAATTTAGGTATATATTGTAGATATTACCACCCCGTTCCAGAATATGGGTCCAAATATCCAATTTCTTGAGCAATTGTGTTTAGCAGGAGTGCCCTGGCATAAAACTGTGTTGGCAATCCTTTACAAAGTTGTTTCGTAGTAGATGTTCCATTGCTGCATCTCTGATAATACCCTCAAGTACTTTACATATTATGCTGGTCAGGCTCACTGGTCTATAGTTGTTCGTGGAGTGACGATCGCCCTTCTTGAAGATAGGACTCACATAAGCCATTTTCCAAACACTGGGGACCTTTATTCATCCAGGCATTTACAAAACAGGATATTCAGGGTCTCGGTAAGCTCCTTGCACAACTCTCTTAGCACTCTGGGATGCACCATGTCAGGGCCGAGACTCTTATGGACCTTTAGCTTTGACAGTTTATTTCTAATACCCTCTTCTGTGAACACAATGTGGGTCAGTGCTGTGTCGAACCGTCTGTCCTCAAACGCAGGAAGGTTAAACGCATCTTCTCTTGTGAACACCGAGGAAAAGAAGCTGTTTAATGCCTCGGATTTATCCTGGTCAGAATCTGCATAACTATCATCTTCAAGCCTCAGGTCTGATACTCCTACTTGCGTTTTTAATTTAAACTTACATAGCGGTAAAACGCCTTTGGCTTTGATTTGACCTCGCTTGCAACCAGCCTCTGGTACTCCTTTTCAGCCTTTTTACACTCTGCCTTTGCTTGGTTTCTGGCTCTTGCATACATCCTCCTGTCCTGCACATCGTTTGACCCAACCCACGCCTTGAACTTCCTGGTTTTCTTCTTAACTTTGTCGATCGCTGCATGGTTCATGTGTAGGGATCCCTCTGTATTCTTAGAGGCACTGGGTTTGGTCTTGGGTATGTATTTATCGATCAAATTGGTCACTTTGCTAGTTATGATATTCAGCTTATTGTCTGCGTTCTTGTGCTTTTATGAGTCAGGCCAGTGGACAACTCCTCATCTCTTCCCACATCCCGTTGTAATTTCCTTTGTAATATTTGCACCTTGGGCTGGCCTTAACTTGAACTAGGTAACAGTTAAATCTGAATGAAAACACTACGGTGACTGGCGCCAATTGGGGCAAGGTGTTCCAATTTGCCCACCATACCCTCCTCGTTTGTTATGATGAGGTCTAGTGGCTTGGATGTTTGCTCCCCTCTGTAATGTGTCGGGTCTCTAACATGTTGAAACAGAAAATTATCTCTCGGAGTTTCTACAAAAAGAGTAGCTGGGTTATTAATGTCATTTGGGGTGAACTCGTTTCTCCAGTCGATGTCGCCATAGTTAAAGTCCCCCATGATAAGGAGTTGGCTAGGGTTGAGCATCACTGCATTGTCTATTAAGGCTCTTAAGTTCCTTTGATTTAGTGGACCACAATTTAGGTATCTGTAAATACACCACTTGGACTCTTCAAAAACATCCTCTCCCTGTACCCTCACCTGGCTGGCTCTAAGGTCTTGCCTAGCAAGTTTCTTGAGAAAGGTTCGTAAATGAGCCATATCCAGCAATACTGAACTCGCATTCCTCTGGGTCGATTCTCCTTTTCTTGTACAACAGTTCTACAACTCCCACAATATCTGGTTGGTGTACCTTCAGTAGTGTTTCCAACTCCTCTCTCTTATCAAGGAACGTATCCGTATTAGTGTACATGACATTCAAGCCAATATTTGTTCTCGGTAACGTCTCTGCTCTTAGTAGTAACTCCAGCCACCTCCAGTCTCAGAAGCTGCAGAATTAACAAATTATACTGTATTTTGCAGGGTGTGGTTAGAAATGTCATTGTTTACACCTCGCTCGCCTCCTCCCGGCTGATAGGTGGAGCTGGTACCACCTACCGGGTGGGGGGTAGAGCGGGTGGCATGTTCGTTGCTGCCCCCTGGTTCTGTGTCGGCACACTTGCTTCCATTACCCCGAATATAACACTCTGAAATGTCTCGCTACCTGCTAAGTTTTTTGCCTGCCGAATAACCTCCCATTATTCCTCCTCACTCACTAATGTGATCTTGAAGGGGCGAGGCTTTTAACCCTGCTTTTGTCCCAGCCTCCTCGCATCCTGAGGGGTTGGTGGCATCTTCAGAACCTCTGAACAAATATTCTTATACTGCATCTTATCGTGTGTTATCTTACTGTGTCCCCTCTGCCTGGCTCTCAGGGACTCCAAAAACTATTACATTGTTCCTGCCCTGGAAACGTTCCCGTTGTCCCTAGCTGCTGTAGAACCTGTTTTGATCCTGCATTACTCTCCGCCACCTCCCGTGGCCCTGCTAATGCCTCCGCATAACTCCTCTTAGCATCCACATCCATTCTATCTGCTACTTCCTCAGTCCTAGCAAGGATCTCTTTCCCAACTTGTTCTAGTTTGGCACCCAGCAAGGCTCCAGCATCAGCCATTTTCGTCACTGGTCGCTGCCTGTGAGAGGTCCTTGTTTAATATGGTAATTGAAAAAGACTGTTGTTGGTAAAAATTTTGTCTGGTGTCGATTGTGTACAGTGGTCCTTCGGTTAACGAGCACAATCCGTTCCAGCAGATTGCTCGTTAACCGAAAATCTCGTTAACCGAAACCATTGTTTTAATGGGTTTTTGGGTAATTGGTTCCAGCTCACCGAAAATTGCCTAAATTCAACAAAAATGTTAGAAATTGACACTTACTTTGAGGTGTGTATGTAGAAGGCTCCTGGATGATGATGCTGATAGCGAGATGTCATGGGTTCGATTCCCGGGCCGGTGGAAGTTGTTTGGACTTACTTCTCGCCCCCATTAGTCCCTGTTCACCTAGCAGTAAAGTAGGTACCTATTGTAAGTCGAAAGTTGCAAATTCGTATTCAGGGAGTTGTTGGAGCTTCCAATAACTTGATGACATAAACCACTGACTCTTCAGGCTTCTACGCCCTTGGCTCTTCAGGCTTCTACGCCCTTAACTCATGAGACATAACGGCAAGCATGAACTTAGCATGCTACCCTGTTGGGCGCTGTAAATGCTTCTGAGCTTCACCTTACACAAGGATGTAGAGGGGTGCCCGATAAAAAAAAAAAAAAAACTGATGTGAATTTGAAGTGTGAGGTGGAGGAGAAGAAGGGAGAAGAGAAGGAAGTGGAGGTGGAGGAGAAGCATTTTACTGCTTCTTGGAAGGTGAGTCACCTTCCATGAAAATGTCAGGAACCTCTGGACTGACAGATTCTCCACCATGAACATCCTCTCTCCTTCTTGAAGTAGAAGGCTGAGGGATAGCATCTTGTTCCCTCTGCCTTTTACTGAAGCAAGTGTCAATTGTGATCTGTGGGGCATCTCTCCTCCTCACCATTAACTTATGTTTAAAGAAGGAGACCATTGAGTCCTCAACATGACACAAAGTTAGTTCAGCTTTTTCCACATATGGGTGCTTTCAAGCCAGTTCCCTGAACTTCTCCCAGTGGTAAATCACATCTTTCAACTCTTTAGTTGACATTTGGTCATCACTTTCCATTTCCTCCTCACCATTGTCAGCCTCTAACATCTCATCCAGTTGCTTCAAGTCATCAGGAGTAAGTTCCTCCTCATGAGACATCACAAGCTCTTCGACATCATCCTCTTCCACTTCAAGGCCCAATGACTGACCAATGGACACAATTTCCTGGTCCAACTCTGTGTCATCCTGAAATCACTCAAAATAAAGGACTACTGATGGCCACAGTGCTTTCCATGAAGAATTGAGGGATCTAGTGGAGACTTTTTGCCATGATGACACAATCAATTTTACAGCCTCCAGGATGTTGAATTGTGTCTTCCAGAACTGTTTCAGTGTTAGTTCAGGATCAGTGGAAGTTACCTGATGACACCTCCTAAACATTTTCTTCATGTACAACTTCTTGAAGTTGCTGATCACATTCTGATCCATTGGCTGTATGATTGATGTAGTGTTGGGAGGCAAAAACAACACTTTCACAAAGTCAAATTGATACTCCAAAGTTCTGGCAAGTTCAGGGTCATGACCAGGAGCATTATCCATGAGGAGAAGAGCCTTTAAAGGGAGTTTATTGGTGGTTCAGTAGCTTTTGATAGAAGGACAAAACACCTCAACAGCCCATTCATTAAAGAGCTGTCTTGTCACCCAAGCATTACGGTTGGACTTCCAATAAACTCCAAGCTTTGCTCTTATCACTTTCTGTTGCTTGAACACCATGGGGTTCTCAGAGTGGTAGACGAGCATAGGCTTCAGTCGGAAATCCCCTGAAGCATTGGCACCAAGCAATAGAGTGAGATGGTCTTCCATGGGTTTATGCCCAGGTAAAGAGGCTTCACCTCTGGTGATGAATGTTCTTTTGGGCATCTTTTTCCAGAACAGCCCAGTTTCGTCCACATTGAACACTTGCTGTGGAAGATATTTTTCTTCCATCAGTTCTTTAAATTCCACTAAAAACTTTGCTGCCCCTTCCTTATCAGCACTAACAGCTTCACCATGTCTAACAACACTGAAAATGTCACTTCTTTTCTTAAATTTTTCAAACCAGCCTTTGCTGGCCCGAAAATCTTCAAATTCTGTGCCTGAAGAACCAGGTTGACCTGTCTTTAAATGTTCGTAAATCTCCCTGGCTCTTTCACAAATGAATTCAGTAGAAACTGAATCACCTTTCATCTGTTTTTCCCTAATCCAGATGAGAAGTAACCTCTCAGTTTCTGCAATTAGGGATCTACTTTTAAACACTCTGGTAGATTTGTCTCTCGCTTTCACTTCTATAAATTTCTTTCTGTGCAAGAATTGTCGACACAGTTGATGTCAACATGCCATATTCTTTGCATAGCGCATTTGTTCTAATGCCTTCTTCATGTTTTTTATAATTTCCTGCCTGGTTTGGATTGAAATCGCATTTCTTGATCTCTTAGACCCCATGCTGGATTCAAACAATGTCAACACGTGATTTTTTAAGTTTAAACTAGCTGTAAATAAAGAATATTTTCTTTAAAATAACACTGCACTGCACTATATATTGTCAATATGTAAAATATATTTCAAAATGACCAATAATTTGCTTGGGAACACAGAAAAAAGCATTTAGTTGAAGAGAGTCTCAAGCAAGATGTTACCTCCACTGAAAACAGAGAGACTAACGCTTGTTTGGCGTGTTAAAAGGCTGGATGGCGTGCCACAAACTAGTGACTTTACCTTCAATTATGTTTAATAATTGTTAAAATGACTAAAAAAATTAATATTAAACTTTTATAATTATTGAATAGTATAAACTTCTTGATATTTACTAAAATAGTGAGGAATTTAAGTCCTAAAACCGATTACTGTATTGGCGGACTAATACTACAGCTGGTTGACCGCTAAGTGCAAGCGAAAACATGTTGAGGTCGGCTCGTAAGAAACTCGTTAATCGAGGGATTGCTCGTTAACCGAAGTTAAGAATCTTATGGGGGTAACTCGTTAACCGAAATCTCGTTAACTGAGGGATCACTGTATTGTGATTTCTCCAGGTTAGAAGTTACGACCTAGATGATTGATTTTCCCTTGGTTTATTAATTGATTAAGGGCATTTCCCACGGCATTATTACTTGTTTTGTCGAAAATCCTGTGTCTGGCATTAAAGTCTCCTAAGATGTACATAGGGTAACTATTGTTAACCAATTTTAATAGGTCTTCAATAGGTAAGTGGGGTCGTCTCGGTGGCAGATAAGTAGTAACAATGGTTACGTCTCCTTGAGTTGTATTTATGTTTATTGCTAGAAATTCATCCTGGAAGTCATCGATTAGTTGATATTTTAAGTTTCATTTAACCGCTATACCTACTCCGTCATTCCCTGATCTGTAGATCAGATAAGCCCACAGCTGCCAAAACGCGAATCAGTGCCTCCCTCCACCTCGACCACAAAGCGCGAGGGGCCACCTGGTCGCACGAGGCAAGCGAGGTTATCAGGCACCTGCAAGCAGAAACACTCTTCAAGAACAACCAAGACACACGAGATAAGGATCATGTAGTTCCACCACCATGGAGCCCTCCACCAGCCACATTAAAAATCACCAAACTAGGTGATAGCAAAGCCAACCTCCAGAAGGAGGACCTCAAAAGAATAACTCAGGAAGCCATAGCCACCGAGACACCGGCTGATGCAACATCATACTTCACAGACGGCTCGGTGGACCCAAATCATGAAAGATCCGGAGCGGCCTTCTACACCCAAGGTCAGGCCCTCATATGGAGACTTTTCAATGACTGCTCCACCCTACAAACTGAGTTGGTAGCAGTTTCAAAGTCCTACAACACGCTGCAACAGAACACAACCAGTCCATCATAATTCACACGGACTCGAAAACGGCCATGCAGGCGCTGTAACACAGTCAACCAAGAGACAACGTCCACATCATAACTTCGATCCTCGCACAGCTACAGGACTTCCAAAGACAAAATCACCCAGTCGTCCTACACTGGATTCCCAGTCATGTAGGGATCGGGGGAAATGACATGGCAGACGATGCAGCCAAGATAACCATACGTTTTAGAAGCATACACATTCAAGTTCCAGAAAATGTGCAACAGATCAAGATTCACCTCAGAAGGACTACCAAGCTCCACATCCAAAAGAGCTTCCTTGACGCATTCAATGCTGGTTCCCAATCAGCCAAATGGTACCTGGTGACTACAAAACGGGAATCACCATTTGCGGACACGGAAACACCATGACAAAACCAAGTTAGCCTTCATCGACTACGACTAGGGTACAAGTGCACCTGGCAGACGATTGAAAATGTCGTCAGGGAAAGCACCTACTGTCAGGAGCCAGCGGCCAACCCACTGGGACACTATCTCCTCGACTGCGAAGTCACACAAAGTCTCCGAAACAGAATTAGAAACTTCCAAGAAGAACACACAACACCAGCGGCTACTCTAACCCGAAAGGCCCAAACAAACCACATTCACTACCTTCTCCGGGTCATCACACAATACCCACCACCCAGATAACTTAGGAGTATCCTTCCCCAGCAAGTGCGGACCCCAGTTCATGGGGCGCGCCACTCCGAAACTGACCGCGTCCAAGAGTGGAGGTTGGTGGTAAGCTTTCACTGACCGAGGGTCCGCTCATACTTGCAAACCTGCAGTATCCTTTCATATCTGCAGATAGGACAACTTCCATCCCCAATCCCAATTCAGGTCTGGCTGCTCCAAGAGCTCCAGCTGGAACCACCAAATGGGCTGCCTACAGGCAAAGGCCCGTGTCGGACTACGGTCCGAGAATCTCAACATCAATTACGAACGGCCATCAGCCACCTCGTAAGAACACACGGTACATAAGATTAAGAGCTTGCAAACAGAGTACTCAACACATAAAATCTTAACACAATATACTCTACATATAAGACACAAGATGCTTTCAACATCTTGAGGTAATTAAAAAAAATACCCGAGTCCTTGAGCGAGTACACAAAAAGAAAACGAAGGACTAAAACATCCTTTAGTGGAGAGAAAACGGATATCTCTACTGGGGGACACAAACGTTAAACATGTTTTGTGGGCGCTGTAGCATAATATGAATAATTAAGTGTTGAACGGACTAATTGCACAAACATGATCATGACATAAGAATGCAGATACTACGCTGAATTTTATATCTAGTAAAGAACCATTTGATCGAGAAATATATACCCAAGACCAAACCCAGTGCCTCTAGGAATGCAGGAGACCCTTTACACATGAACCATGAGGCGGTCAACAAAGTGGAAAAAAAAAGCAGAAAATCAAGGCGTGAGTTGGGTCAAACGATGAGCAGGACAGGAGGATGGATGCAAGAGCCAGGAACCAAGCAAATTCAGAATGTAGAAGGGTTGAAAAGGAGTTCCAGAGCCTGGTTGCAAGCGAGGTAAAGTCAAACCCAAAGGCGTTTTACCGCAATGCAAAGTCGAAATTAAAAACGCGAGTCGGAGTATCTGACATGAGGCTTGAAAATGGTAGTTACGCAGATTCTGACCAGGACAAAGCTGAGGCATTGAGCAGTTTCTTTTCCTCAGTGTTCACAAGAGAGGATGCGATTAACCTTCTTCCTGCGTTTGAGGACAGACGGTTCGACACAGCACTGACCCACATTGTGTTCACAGAAGAGGTTATGAGAAATAAACTGTCAAAGCTAAAGGTTCATAATAGTCCCATCCTTGACATGGTGCATCCCAGAGTGCTAAGAGAGTTGTGCAACGAGCTTGCCGAGTCCCTGAAAATCCTGCTCTGTAATTTTCTGGATGAGCAAAATGTCGTCAGTGAATGGAAAATGGCTTATGTGAGGCCTATCTTCAAGAAGGGCGATCGTCACTCCACGAATAACTATAGGCCGGTGAGCCTGACCAACATAGTATGTAAAGTATTTTTTTTTTATCCTCTTCACAACTGATCGGCTCGTTAGCCGCTTGGGCGATCGGTCACGTCTCTGTTACACACTGTTGGCAAGTACTGGGCATGCACCGGCTCCTGAATGTACCTGAACCCGCTCCAGTGTTGGTCAAGTCTTGTCTTGAAAGAGCTCACACTCGGTCTCGTCACAACACTTTCTGGTAAATTGTTCCAAGAATTCACAACTCTCACTCCGAAAAAGTTTGCCCTGGACTTGCGGCTTCTTCATTCTTGAGCGGAGACCCCTCGTGGGGCGAGCGTGCGCCAGCTCCAAGTAAGGACACTCGACTGAGTAGTGCCCCCTGAGATGCTTATACACCTCAACTAGGTCCCCCTTTGTCCGTCTGTATTATAAGCTAGGCAAGTTCAGGCGCTCCAATCTCTCAGGGTAGCTGAGGTGCCGAAATGCAGGCACCAGTCTGGTGGCCCTCCTTTGAACATTTTCAACCAACTGACAGTCCCTAGCATATCTCGGGGACCAAACGGGGTGACGGTACTCCAGATGGATAAGCACTTCACTTTTGAAGATTGTTACGAGGGGCGGACCGTCTAGATATCTGAACGACCTTCTTTTAAGACCCATTAATTTATTTGCCTGATTTACCTTCTTCTCGCAATGGCCCGAGAACTTCAGCTCATTGTCAACATACACACCTAGGTTCTTCTCACATTCAGTCTCAAATAGTGCAGCTTCTTCATCCCGTTGGGACATATGATACGACTCCTTCTGCAGCTCTTCACAGTCCGCTTGGTTCTTGATTTCCCAAAATAACTTGGCATCCTCGGCAAACATTTGTATGGAGGAGTGTACAACGTCAGGCATGTCATTTATGAAACAGACAAACAAACAACTGCCCTGTGGTACCCCGCTTGAGACAGGTACGGATGATGATTTCGTGCCATTAATCACCACACACTGCTTGCGGTCATGTAGAAAGTCGTCTATCCATGCAAGGACATTTCCCCGAATTCCGTACCCTTCCAGTTTGATTTTCAGCCTTTCGTGAGGTACACTGTCGAAAGCCTTGGCAAAATCTAAGTAAATATTGTCAATATTACCACCCCGTTCCAGAATATGGGTCCAAATATCCAATACCTTGAGCAATTGTGTTAAGCAGGAGCGCCCCGGCATAAAACCGTGTTGGCAATCCCTTACAAGGTTGTTTTGTAGTAGATGTTCCATTGCGGCATCTCTGATAATACTCTCAAGTACTTTACATATTATGCTGGTCAGGCTCATCTGTCTATAGGTGTTCTTGGTGTGGCGATTGCCCTTCTTGAAGATGGGACTCACATAAGCCACTTTCCATTCACTTGGGACCTTTTGTTCATCCAGGCATTTACAAAACAGGATCTTCAGGGGCTCAGCATGCTCGTTACACAACTCTCTTATCGCTCTAGGGTGCACCATGTCAGGGCCGGGACTCTTATGGACCTTTAGCCTGGACAGTTTATTTCTGTGAACACTATGTGGGTCAGTGCTGTGTCAAACCGTCTGTCCTCAAATGCGGGAAGGTTAATTGCATCCTCTTTGTGAACACCGAGGAAAAGAAGCTGTTCAATGCCTCAGCTTTATCTGTGTCACAACCATCTTCGAGCTTCGGGTCTGATACTCCTACTCACGTTTTTAATTTCGAATTTGCATAGGAGTAAAACGCTTTTGGGTTTGACTTGACCTCGCTTGCAACCAGCCTCTGGAACTCCTTTACTATAAGGGATAAGTGTAGATCGTTTTTGAAGGTCATACTATTTACGTCTGTGAACGATTACTGAACATACCCGGTAGCTACTGCAGATATTAGATGAAAATACATGATAACAATTATCTGGAAAAATGATAAATGTATCAGACCTACGTGAAGTGTTGGAAGTGATCCAGAAACTGTTTCAAAGAGAATATCTTGTATACCCACGCCATGAAAATACGACACTAGGCTTTTGTTCGGGTTGGCGCCGAGGCCACCCCGGACTAAGGTGCTGGGTTGATATTATAACCCAATGAATTTCCCAGGAACTTGCAAACAGACCCTTACTTTTGTATGTAATTTAGGATTAAGATATATAATTATAAGGCATAAGGTCACAATAGTTAGGAAAGTGTATATGTGAAAACCAGAATAATATCAAAGTGAAAATTAAAGATTGGAAACTGTAGGCCTAGTTCAGTAAGAGACGCGAGGCACCGTCCTCAGTTGACATCTCTCACCAAAACGGGTCAGTGAACTCCATCGTACTCCTTTCAGCACGAAAAAGATTTGTCTAGAAGTTTTTTTACATCTTAAAACCTTGCCTGATGTTATAAAGTGAAGTATTAGTTGCAATAATGCGTGGTGATAAAAGCCCATCAGGCCTTACTCTCAGTGACGCCACGTCTCTCACCAAAGCAGGTACGCACGGGCCCAGAGAGTTTGGCCAAGCCACCACCAACCACTACTGTGAGGAACTCGCCATGTGTGGTGTGTCTACTTATGACCATTATGCACCTCCACTGTGAATCTGTGGATACCCTACATATCTCCACCCAGGATAGCAGAACATAAATACAGTATGTGTTTGAGAAGTTTCACGGTCGCCATGTGGAGCGACTTAAGAACACCAGGCGTGGAACTAGTACTGGTATGATTACCAAGGAAGTATCCCATCTACTTGGCAAGAGTAGAGTGTGAACGAGGTACCTGATATGTGTACCTAAGAATACCGAGGAGTTCCATACTTGTAGGTGTGGAGTGTACCCGAGATGTGGTGCTATACTCCAACATGTGGTGCAGTCTGATGTGTTGGGTGTTATGGTAAGAAGGAATGACCGAGGTAAGAAGGTCATTAGTTGCTATGAAGAATGAAGATTGAATTGAATTGAAACAGTTTATTTAGCCAGAAAAACACAATATTAACATGGCTGAGCCAGTTGAGAACCTGAGCTCTCCTTGAGGCACCTGATATATACTATACATTTATCTCAAGGAGGTATTATGTAACATTTAGTATCATCTGGAATAGTACAATAGCATGGTAGTAATAAGTGATAATAGTAATTATTTGATGAAAGACGTATATTGATACGAAGTGTAATGAACATAATAGTGGTTCTTCTGATGAAGGCCAACTCTTTTTGTATTGTGATAGGATGCAATATATTTTTATAAGGAATAAATTTAGTTAAGTCATGATTGATGTTTCACCCTTCTTCCCACTTTCAATTTGGTCAGTGAAAAATCCAACCCAATGCCTCGCTTGCTCTGCCCGCTACCTAATGAGCTACATACTGTCCAAGGGGTCTGGTGGTAGCAACCTTAAAATTAAGAGTAGAGTTAAGTTATCCCCTTAGAATTAGTGACCCCAGAAATGCCCCGCTCCTGCTTAACACAATTACTCAAGGTACTGAATGTTTGGACCCAAAATTCTGGAACATGGTGGTAATATCGACTGTATGGGGCTCTATTTCTTGCTTCATATTTATTCTATTTACTCTTCAATCTTTATATACTTGCTTCATATGTATATTTTCTATTAATCTTATTTTCTTAGTCTTTCTGACTGTAAGTATCTATCTTATATTTCATTTTTATACTTTCTTAGTTAATATTCTTTTCTATACTTTGGCTTGACATATATATTATTGTATTTTCTAGATTTTATATATTTTCTTTCTCTCAATTTATTCTGCCTTAGTCTGGGAAAACCATGTCATTCTTACTATAACACTTATTATTCTTACAACGGTAGCTTGCCACCACCCAGACTCTTATTAGAATACAGGGTATAACATATCTCATTGAACTGTTTGGTAGCATGCTAGCGAGCTTCTAGGCACCTGAGTTACAATAGTTATTTTCTGAGAGCCAACGGGTAGAAGGAATAGAACGGCGATACTCGTAGTTTACTATTCAATATTTATTAACATAGGAGTGAACAAAATGTTAATTAAGTACACTCGGACAAGACTGGACCACTTAGGTCTTACTTTACAAGTAGCAAAATAGATCTTCACTTCTTGGTTACAACATTACACACTCATTATATTATTTCAATGTTGATGATTATATGACACACTTGACAATACCCCAAATTAAGCTATTATTTAGCACATCATATTATTTCGGAATGAACAACACGGCACTCTAACTAGAACTCGGTTGGTAGTACATAATGGAGGATTCACTCACAACACATAACACACATTATTACTGGCCATCTCAATATTTATGGGTCAATACTCAACATGGGATAACTTTATTTCTGCTAATTATCCCCAATCATGGATACCAACACTGCTCAATACATATAACCAAGATCAATGAACCAGACAAGACTGAGTCCACTGGGAGCGGGAGTTGCTTACTACACATCAGCCGAAGCTCGTTTGCTAATAGCGCCCGGGGTAGACTCGCTGCAGTGTCTTAGCACGGTGTTCCCTAAGTGCTCCTGTCCTCAGATTCTAATCTTGCCATATTAAAGATATCCTTCACTGACCATCTTTCCCATAGGTGGCTATCGGACCTCTGTAGTGGTGGTAACACAGACAGTGCCTAAGATATGATGGAACAACATCAGAGATGTGAAAAATAACTCGATCACAAACAATCTTTCGTCTGGCAACAACAGACGATATTTACGTTACATTAATTCTTTTACTGGGTAAATGATACAGTGGTCCCTCGGTTAACGAGCACAATCCGTTCCAGCAGGTTACTCGTTAACCGAAACCATTATTTCAATGGGTTTTTGGGTAATTGGTTCCAGCTCACCGAAAATTGCCTAAATTCAACAAAAAAGGTAGAAAAGTACACTTACTTTGAGGTGTGTATGTAGAAGGCTCCTGGATGATGATGATGATGATGGGAATTAGAATGGGGGTGGAGGAGAAGGAAGAAGAGAAGGCATTGGGGTGGAAGAGAAGTCACCCCATGGCGCCATTTCACCCATAAAATTTTAGCTCTCTTGGTGTAATTCAAGATTATTTTCTTTAAGTCAACACTGCACTGCATTAAATATTGTCAATATGTAAACTATATTTCAAAATGACCAATAATTTGCTTGGAAACAGAAAAAAAGCATTTAGTTGAAGAGAGTCTCAAGCAAGATGTTACCTCCACTGAAAACAGAGAGAGACTAAAGCCTGTCTGGTGTGTTAACAGGCTGGATGGCACGCCAGAAACTACTTTCTTTACCTTCAATTATGTTCAATAATTGTTAAATTACTAAAAAAGTTAACATTAAACTTTTAAAATTATTGAATAGTATAAACTTCTTGATATTTACTAAAATAGTAAGGAATTTAAGCCCTAAAACCGATTACTGTATTGGCGGACTAATACTACAGCTGGTGGACCTCCAAATGCAAGCGAAAACATGTTGAAGTCGGCTCGTAAAAAACTCGTTAATCGAGGGATTGCTCGTTAACCGAAGTTAAGAATCTTATGGAAGGTAAATCGTTGACCGAAATCTCGTTAACCAAGGAGCTCGTTAGCCGAGGGACCACTGTAATTTCACTGTTACAACACATACCTGAGATATGATGAAACAGCGTCAGAGATGTGACGCTGCTCCTCGTACACGAGTTTATTTATGGCTAACTGACAATGCAGGCCTGTGCGCTACACATGCCAGAAAGGCTAATCACGCAATGACAGAAATTACATTCAACTCAGTCGCTGTACATTTAAATATGAAAATCAATGCCATGGGTCAGGTGAATTTCTTATGTCTGTTTTTATAAGCTAATCAGAGTTTGAGCTTGCCAGGAAAAAGTGGAATGGTCATCATATACACACGCTGTCAACATCATTATCACATCAGCGAGATTCTACACAGCGACCCTTTATGAGTATACGTTGAGATTTTGGAGATAAGGAGTTTGAAATGTTCTATCAGGAGATTAATGGCTTTCTTGAATAGACAACTGACACTAACTAAACTACAAACATCAGATTCTCTGATGTTTGGGCATCAAAATGATCTAATTTCAGCAGTACTTAGAAACTCATGGCTATCCCCAGGGACGATATAAGGACAGGCCACTCGAACTGGTAGACTCGACACTCACTTACTTGACAAGTTTTACTAACACAGTTAAAGCTTTCAACATCACTCAAGGGATCTTGAATGTTTCATCTGTAATCAGACATATCTACTTTGCCTGAACATTTACAATTACCGTTGCAATTTCAAATTTTGTGTCGTTATACTAAGGAATAACGAAGTCTCGGCTGCACTCAAAATTTGAGAGAAAACGGAGGACTCAGGCGTCCTGAAGTAAAGAGAAAACGGACACCTTAAATGGGGAACTCAATAAAGAAGGCATAGCTACATGTTTTGTGGGCTATTGAGCATAATATGAATAGTCTGATTTTACGTTAACTAACATGCACGACCGTGGTCATTACACCAGAGGCTGTATGCAAGCAAGGTCAAGTCAAACCCAAAGGCATTTTTCCACTGTGCAAAGTCGAAATTAAAAACTCGAGTAGGAGTATCAGGCCTCAGGCTTGAAAATGGTAGTTACGCAGATTCTGACCAGGATAAAGCTGAGGCATTGAACAGCTTTTTTTCCTCTGTGTTCACAAGAGAGGATGCGATTAACCTTCCTGCGTTTGAGGACAGACGGTTCGACGCAGCACTGACCCACATTGTGTTCACAGAAGAGGGTATTAGAAATAAACTGTCCAGGCTAAAGGTCTATAAGAGTCCCGGCCCGGACATGGTGCATCCCAGAGTGCTAAGAGAGTTGTGCAACGAGCTTGCCGAACCCCTGAAGATCCTGTTTTGTAAATGCCTGGATGAACAAAAGGTCCCCAGTGAATGGAAAGTGGCTTATGTGAGTCCTATCTTCAAAAAGGGAGATCGTCACTCCACGAACAACTATAGACCGGTGAGCCTGACCAGCATAATATATAAAGTACTTAAGAGCATTATCAGAGTTGCCGCGATGGAACGTCTACTACGAAACAATCTTGTAAAGGGTTGCCAACACTGTTTTATGCCGGAGTGCTCATGCTTAACACAATTGCTCAAGGTATTGGATATTTGGACCCATATTCTGGAACGGGGTGGTAATATCGACAATATATACCTAAATTTTGCCAAGGCTTTCGACAGTGTACCCCACGAAAGGCTGAAAATCAAACTGGAAGGGTACGGAATTCGGGGAAATGTCCTTGTGTGGATAGTAGACTTTCTACATGACTGCAAGCAGTGTGTGGTGATTAATGGCATGAAATCATCATCAGTACCTGTCACAAGCGGGGTACCACAGGGCAGTGTATTGGGCCCGCTGTTTGTTTGTTTGTTTCATAAATGACATGCCTGACATTGTAAACTCCTCCATACAAATGTTTGCCGATGATGGCAAGTTATTTCGGGAATCAAGAACCATGCGGACTGTGAAGAGCTGCAGAAGGATCTTTGTTGAACTCCAAGAACGGTCGAAGAAATGGCTGCTGAGATTCATTGTCACAAAGTGTACGAGGATGCGCCTGGGGTGTACCAACTGTAAGGAGGCGTAGCATATGCCCCAACGGGATGAAGAAACTGCACTATTTGAGACAATGTGAGGACCTAGGTGTGTATGTTGACAATGAGCTGAAGTTCTTGGGCCATTGCGAGAAGGTAAATCGGGCAAATAAATTATTGGGTCTTATAAGAAGGTTGTAACGATCTTCAAGAGTGAAGTGCTTCCCCATCTGGAGTATTGTCACCCCGTCTGGTCCCCGAGATATGCTAGGGACTGTCAGTTGATTGAAAATGTTCAAAGGAGGGCTACCAGACCGGTGCCTGCACTTCGGCACCTCAACTACCCTGAGAGATTGGAGCGCCTGAACTTGCCTAGCTTATACTACAGACGGGCAAGGGGTGACCTAATTGAGGTGTATATGCATCTCAGGGGGCACTACTCAGTCGAGTGTCCTTACTTGGAGCTGGCGGACACTCGCCCCCACACGGGGTCACAGCTCAAGATTGAAGAAGCCGCAGGTCCAGAAAACTGCGAGGGCAAACTTTTTCTGAGCGAGAGTTGTGAACTCTTGGAACAATCTACCAGAAAGTGTTGTGTCGGCATCGAGTGTGAGCTCTTTCAAGACAAGACTTGATCAACACTGGAGCGGATTCAGGTACATTCAGGAGCCGGTGCATACCCAGTACTTGCCAACAGTGCGTAACAGAGACGTGACCGATCGCCCAAGCGGCTAACGAGCTGATCAGTTGGTGAAGAGGATAAAAGAAAAAGAAAAGTAACAGACGTGACCGATCTCCCAAGCAGATAACGAGCCGATCAGTGGTGGATAGGATTAAAGTACAAGTGAAAGTAATTGTAGCTATTGTGGAAACAAAATGTTTATTTTCTTGGAAAGTATTTATCCTACACAAATGCTGAATATACCAAAATGTGCAGAATTTTACTCTTTTATTTATTTTTTTATTAGTGTCATCTCCCTAAAATCAACAATAAATGGGTTTAAACATGAAAAACTACCATTTTTTCAAGATAGCGACAAAAGCTCACCTCAGATTGATCAGGATATTTAGTATTTTTTTTTTTTAGTTTATTGGGCACCCCCTACATCCTGTGCAAGGTGAAGCACTTACAGCGCCCATCTGGGAAGCATGCTAAGTTCATGCTTGCCATTATGTCTCATGAGTTAGGGCGTAGAAGCCTGGAGGGTCATAGGTTTTTTTGTCAAGGGCGTAGAAGCCTGAAGAGTCATAGGTTTTTGTCAGCAAGTTATTGGAAGCTCCAACAACTTTCCCTGAATACGAATTTGCAACTTAAAGATTTACAACAGGTACCTACTCTGCTGCTAGGTGAACAGGGACCAAGGAGGCTAAAAAGTGTGTCCAAACAACTTTCCACCGGCCCCGGAACCGAACCCATGACATCTCGCTTGCGAGGCAAGAGGTGTTTAGTATAGTAAGTATTAGGCAGCTATCAAACAGGGAGGTACTATCGCCTGGGAAGATATTGGAAGCATAATGTGTTGTCTAATGGTAGACCCTGCTGCCATATTGTCATGGTCACGTTGACTGCTGATCTATTTAACTAATGATTCTTATTAAACTCCACGCCCGCAAAACATGAGTGAGTTAGCGACCCCTAGAAGGAGCGTGTTTACCCTCGCAATCCCTCCCAGTAAGCCCCGCCTTTGTGAAGACAGTTATCAATACGTTGTTTATTCCACTTTCTCCTGGGAAGCTCAATCTTGAATTAGTCTGTGTAAATCAACCCAAGTAATTCGCCAGACCTTTGTCAACCGAGGGTCATCTTTGAATGAGTAACAGTTAGTTTGTTTGTAATTATTGTCATTGCGTGAGTAGCGATCACTGGCAACTCGGGTATATAAACTCAAGATGGCCAGGGAGAGCATCCCCTGACGCTGATTCCCGTTTGTCTCCAGGTAGGTTCTGTGTTCCCTAGCCATTCAGTTAATTCAGCCAATTGTAGTGAATATCAGTGTTCACCAGTGTTCATGATTTAACAGTTGAATTGTCATTCACCCAGTGTAGAAGTAATATAACGTAAATACGTCTGTTGTCTAGACAAGAGAGTTTGTTGGTGTTGTCATGTTTCTCAGTCCCCTGACGCTGATTCCCGTTTGTCTCCAGATCCCATTGTGATTCTTGAATCGCTCTACCATCCAACAACGGCCTCGGATATAGTAGATGGCCAGCCGGGATCATACATGAAAAGATGGCACCGATGCGGCCTGATTAATGTGCCCCACGGCTTCATTGGGCCAGACCCCAGACCCGCCATGTGTCTGGCTACCCCACAATAACAAAGGCCGCAAGCCCTAGTGTTCTGCCCTGGGTTACTCCTTGGAAGTGAATGTCCAGAGAGGGTTGTGACATGTATGTTAGGGATAATAAGTTGGAAATAATTATCCCATGTTGGGTAGTGAACCCCTGCATATACTAGTGTCATTGTTTACGTATATGTTGAGTAATCTACACTGAGTGGCATGTGATGTACCACCATTAATGTTGTGAGTAAGAGTAAAGAAGAAGGTACTGAGTTTGCACTAAGCCCAGGAGGTGAGCCTGGTAATTATATGATTAATACAATATCTTTCCCCCTTTGAGTGCATATTAATAAACTTGTTTTTAGAGTACTTTAGGTGTATTCCTTTCTCCCACAGTATTTTACCTTTATTTCCATCCAAGTGACTTGATACCAAAATTACCATACTCACGTGCCTAGATCCTCGACCATGCTACCAAAAGAATGTCCATGCTACCAAAGAATAGGTGACGGAATTGAGTAAGAGTAAGAACTAAGAGAAGTAAGTAAAGATGAGGGAGGTGTAGAAACAGAGAGGGAACCCGCCCCCTCACATTGGTGGCAGGCCTAAAAAACCGCCCCCTCACAATATGGCATCACAAAAATTGAGACCAAGTCTCAGGTTGCTCATCTGACTTTCTGCCTCATTTACACACAATTGCAGGGTCTCAATTGTTTCTCTTAATATTGACAACACAACATACATAATGTACTGTATATCGTTTCCCACTCTTGATTTATTTTTTTCATTTTTGTATTTATTTATGGTTATTACCATTATTATTTTATTTTGGACTATACTTTTTATTATTTTTTTTTTATTTTTTTATTAATTATTCATCATCATCATCATCATCATCATCATCATCATCATCATCATTTTTTTCGCCCCCCAGGCCGTGATGTGGGTCTGTGACCTGTGCCCGGGTGGGCTAATGCCCGTAAAAAAAGAAAAATTTTGATTAGGAACGTATTCCCAATATTTCTACCAAGTATCACTTCATCTATGGGCACCGGAAGGGGAGGTCACACCCGCTCGTTGTCCTCTGACCTGACTGGGCTTCAGTGCTGTGTGAAGCTTGGTACAGGCGTGAGAAGTTACCTTGTGTGCCCTAGTTATCTCGGTACCTCGACCCTATAAACGTGGACTGCATAATTATGTACCATAACCAAACTGTTTAGAGGAAAATACAGTGTGACGTGATACAGTGAAGGTGGCACCCAGTCCCCGCCATTAAGGTTGAGGTCAGACTCTGAGGTGCCAGGCCAGCGTTCTGCCTGCTGCCGCCTGCCTACATACCTCCTTCCCTCTTACCTATGGTACTATAGAGGTCAACTTACCTCGCATCATAAGAGGGTTGCGCCTCCCAGCCAACGTTCATCACCTGTGTGCCACACATTACACACTAAGGATAACCAAACAAACTTATACAGTATTTTGCGCATTGTGAAACAGGGTGTTATACTTAGACTTCACATCAGTGTCAGTGAGCTATGACCATGTATTTGTGGGTGGCGTGTAGTAATCAATGTGACAGCTTCTGGCATCCACTGCGCCCTGGTGCCCGTGAAGCCTACTCCCGGGCCGGCCATGTGGCTCCCAGTCTCACCCTCCCTCCCTCCCAACCCTCGCTCTGCTGATGGTTGGCACTTATCACACGTGTTAATGACTTTATGTGGTGTCTCACGTGACTACGGTGGTTATACTAGGCTGGTGGGAACAGGAATTTAACAGTGAGTTGGTGAATATTGGGTGTAACTCCTATCAGTGTTACTCAAGGCTCACTTCAAACAACTCAGCCCATTCACACAAGTCCCTGTTACCCGGACACCACTGGCCTACATGTCACCTCTCTGCCCCAGTGTATAAGACCTGGATTCCATTTAAATCTAACCATGGCAGGAGTCGACGCCGGGCAGTGCTCTGCTGATGTTCCTGACGAAGGAAATGAAGGAGATGAGGACAGTCATGGTGACACTGAAGCTGGCTTTCAGAAGTTTAAGACTCGTCAGCAGAAACGCAAAATGAGGACCCAGGGAAGGAAGCAGAGTGGAGCCAATAGGTGCAGCCTTCCCATCCCTCCTCGGGCTAACTACATGCGCCTTGTCTTCCCCGAGAACACAACCAATTTGATGAAGATTAAGTGGTTGAGAACCCTGAATGAGGAATATTGCACGACTATACTGAATGTTTCATGCCAGGTAGTGCCCCTTGTTTTGTCTATGTAGACCGAGAGGAGATGGATGCTATCCAATGCTTCATTGATGGAAAGGTCGGCTCACTACATCTCAATAAGCGAGATGAACCTGTCCGACACAAAAAAATTAAGGAATATCTTGTCACCCACTTCCCCAAGGGTATTACCCCCAGTGACGCTCTGTCACTTCCGGACGTCCACAGAGTAAGAAGACTTTATAAGAATGGTGCACAACTTAGTAGGATCATCATTGTTTGGAAAAGGAAAGAACCACCTCCTGAGGAATGCTGCTTCTTCGGCATGTATGGTACCCCTAGTAACATCAGTCGGTGGACTCCTCCCCCTGTGGTGTGCTACAACTGCTTCGGGGAGGTCAGTCATGTGGCGAAATACTGTCACATGACAGCCACCTGCAGCATCTGCGCAGGAATGCATAGCACGACGAGCTGCCCCACCAAGGAAGCTGCCTCTCGGGAGGGGACGAGAGAAGGACCCCCCACCTGGGAGGCAGTGTCCTAGGTGCAGGGAGGAGGGTGTGATGGCCTGGCACCCAGGTTGTCCTGGGAGGCTGCCTCCACCCACAATAGCAGTCCCACTCAGTGATGCCAACGGCAACACTGCTGGGTCGCCTCCATCGCCTGAAATCAACAGCCACACCTCCCTACCAAGGAGGCAGTGTCCCAGGTGCAGGGAGGAGGGTGTGACGGCCTGGCACCCCGGTTGTCCTGGGAGGCTGACTCCACCCACAATAGCGGTCCCACTCAGTGATGCTAACGCGGCAGGATCTCCTCCACCACCTGAAGTCAACAGGCACGGTGATTCTCCTTCGTTAGCCAATGCAAGTCAGGTTAAAACCTGCCAAGTAAGTGTACCAGTGAACAATGACAGTGGAGCTTCTGAAGGAGCTGGTGCCTCCTCTCATAATGATACGAACTGGAGGGTAAGTAGCCAGAGCGAGACCGATAGTGATGGAAGCATGAATGGGGAAAATGAGCCCCAGCCTGCCAGCGTGGTCTCTTTAATAACCCCAGGTCTGAAAACTGGCCATAACCCTGTACTTCTTCCAATATTTACGGAGGAGGAACTTGCGGGACTAATGAAGGAACCTGTGTATAAAAATCCTACTGGAATAAGAGCTGTGAGGCGCATTATCAAGAACTCCAGGGGTGATGAATTTGAAACGGTTAACTTATTGGTCAGGTTGATCTATGAAGCCAACGTGCGACTCTCTATACTAAGTTCAAGATGGAACGAGTAACACGAAAGCTTAGGTTCATTTCATGGAACATCTGGAGTGTTAACTACAGAGTTAATGACTTACAATGGTTTGTTAAAGTTCTTAACATTGATGTAATTGGTTTACAAGAACCTTACACCCAGAAGAAAGCTGCACCCAGGATAGCTGGGTTTACAGCATGCAATAGTGGAGCAGGAAGTGGCCTGCTCACTTATGTAAAGAATGGTCTGGTCTATAAATGGATCAAAACTCACAACGATGAAAGTATTCACTATCAATAATTTACAAGTAAAGACAGCAAACAGTCAATTTTCGCTATATAACATCTATGTTCGGTGTAATGACCTGCGAGCAGACGTGTTACCAAAGCCATCAGGTAACAATGCTATGCTGTGTATGGGTGACTTTAACTCATCACACTGTCCAGTGTAACTCTAATGGAAGGGTGTTCGTGAATTACATCAATAATCATAATATCACTGTATATGGCACAGACAAAGTGACACATCTAATGGGGGGCAGACTTGATTATGTGATTGGGTATAACCTAGTAGACAGTAATGTCAAGGCTTAGGTCATCTCAGACCACCTATTCAGTTATCATTATGCAATACTTACTGAATACACTGTTGCTGATGTCAAGTGTAAACCCCATCCTAATCTCAGAATTAACATCCCAGATAATCTTAAACTGCACTTCAAGGCCTACATCCACAGATGATATGCTGGATATACACCTGGGTCAGTGGATGAATTTTGCTGTGATCTTGTAAATGTCATTACCACATATACCACCTGGGTTAAGTCAAGGAGGAAGGGGGGTAGTACTAAGCCACCTCTGTGGACACATGACCCCATCCTCACCAAAGAAGGAGAGAAGGTAGTACAGCTTGCCAACACTTATAAGCAAAATAAAACTAGTGATAACCTCCTGGCATTCCTCAAACCTAACAGAGCATTTCGTGAACTCAAAGGTCAGGTGAGAAACTCCTATTTGGAATAATTCTTACAGGGGATTAATAGAACAACCACTCTAGCAGAAGTGTGGGACAAAATTAGAGCCATTACCAAGTTACCCACCCCAGTCCAGCTTCTTCACAGCCCTGCAGAATATGCTGACATGCTCTTAGACCAATGGTCTAGTGCAGGGGTCACCAAACTACGGCCCGCGGGCCGGATCCGGCCCGCGACGTCAGTTCATCAGGCCCGCCGACGGTACTTGAATTTGCTTGATAAAACGTATGGAACACGAGACGTTGTGATACAATTTAAATTTAAATATTATGTGGCCCGCGCTCGTCATTCTTTCAGTTATCCGGCCCACTGTGAAAAAAGTTTGGTGACCCCTGGTCTAGTGTGTCACAAATCAATTCCCTGCCTCCTGACATACAGTAATATCTTAAAACCACACACATTAATAGGGGTTTCAATATTGAAACTAACAACAGCACTAATAAAGGATGAATCATCCTCCCCTGGTGAGGATGGCATAACCTATAACACCCTGAGATTATTAAATGAGGTCCCTAACCATCCACTGCTTGACCTGGATCAAATGAGCTCGCACAGGGTATTCTGCCTAAGACTTGGACTCATGGAAACATAGTACCAATCCCTAAAGCTAACTCTCCAAACTTCAGGCCCATTTCACTCACATCCTGTATATGTAAAGTCCTTGAAAGAGTTGTTCTCAACCGTCTCATGTTTCAAGTCAAAGACAAACTGGCCCTAATCTGCATGGGTTCTTGCCCGGGCACAGCACACAGACATGCTTTGCAGAATATCTTGTTCACTCAAAAGATAAGACACAAACAGCCTTCATAGACCTTAAATCAGCCTTTGATGTAGCTAATAGAGACATTATACTTGAGCAACTAGCTAATTTTGGCATCCAAGGTAACCTCCTGACATGGATAAAGGGTTATCTGTCCAACAGGTATGCCAGTGTTCTGTTTAGGGGAGTTAAAAGTGCAGGAATGAGATCATTTGAGCTTGGTATTCCTCAGGGAGGAGTGTTAAGTCCTATGCTCTTTAATATACTGATGCACAAGCTTATTGCATACATTCCAGTTCAGCCAAACGAGGCTGTAATATGCTATGCTGATGATATCTGCATTATGACACAGACCATGCTCAGGCTCCATGCCTTGCTGGATGTATTTGCTTGGAGAACTGTGGAATGTGGTCTCATAATATTTGTTCACAAGACGAGGGTCCTCAATCCTCGTCCTGCTCACCCTCTGCCTCTTGACTTTAACATTAACAGCATGCCCCTGGAACTATATAGTTCTTATAAATATCTTGGAATTTGTGTGAATGATGCAAACTTTGTCGGCAACCTTTGTGCCAAACTAATGCAGTGCATTAAACCTCTCAGAACCCTTGTTGGTAAGGGCTATGGAATTAACATCACCTATGCTTGTACTTTCTATCTTCACTTCATTCGTTCTGTAGTTGACTATCATGCTCTCCATCTTGTGACTATTCCGCCTAAACGACTCAACAGCCTTGAGGTAATGCAAAACGAAGCCATGCGCATCATTCTAGGATGCCCAAAATCAACCAGAATTGTAAACATGAGGAAAGAGCTTGGACTGCCCTCCCTATCTGAGAGGATAGCTCTACTTAATGCCATGTTTTGTGTCAAAGTTTTGAAGAACAAAGGTCCCAAAACTACAGCTCAAACTGAATTGATGTTCTATCTAAGTAATCCCGACTATCTCGCTAACCTTACACAAAAGACTCTCTTTGAGACGTGGCTTCATAAAAGTGTTGCAAATCTCTTGAAACTAAATGTCCCAGACAAACCCATTAATACCATTCCTCCTTGGCTGGATATATCAGGTCCTATTAATTACACTCCTGTTGTAATGGGCCGAGTTTCTTTTCATTTTATATCCCACTTTAGCTGCCACTATTTGTAATGGGACATTTATCTTTACTTCTTATTTGAGTCATTTCATATTATTCTCTCTTAAATTCTGATTTATTCATATACTTGTATATTCTTTGTAGTATTCTCTTCAATAAGTATCCTGTTTTATATAGTTATTATTCTTAAATTCTGTATATAAATATATATATATATATATATATATATATATATATATATATATATATATATATATATATATATATATATATATATATATATATATATATATATATATATATATATATATATATATATATATATATATATGTGCAAGTAAATCACTGTATTTGCGCATGATCAGGTATATGATAACCACAAGGAAAGAAGCACGAAGTTCCCATGCGCTGTGTAATTCACATCTTCAGGCACGAAAGCGCTTGGGAACTTGTGTTTTCTTCTCATATATATATATATATATATATATATATATATATATATATATATATATATATATATATATATATATATATATATATATATATATATTATATTCTTGCTTATATTCTCATATAAGTAATTCTGATATTTCTCTGCTTATAGTTTTAAAGTCTTTCATTTCTTTTCATATAATGTATATTATATTTTCTGAATTTATATGTCCTTACCTTGCTGAAGTATACTCTGTTTTATTATATTCTCAACCACGGATTAGTCTGGGGAACCATGTCATTCTTAGTACTGTACAACACTTATTATACTTACAACGGTAGACTGCCACCACCCAGACTTTTATTAAAATATAACATATCTCACGGAAAGCTTTTGGGTAGTGTGGTAGAGTGTTTATAGGCAGTGAGTAAGTATTATTTTCTGGAACCAATGTTTAGAAGGAATAGAGTGGTGATACTCGTAAATTACTAATTCAATATTTATTAACACAGCGAGTGAATAAGATGTTACTTTAATTCACTCAGACAAGACTGGACCCTCAGGTCTTACTGTACCAATCACAGGATAGACCGGCAATCCATCATTAACCCACTATTAAGTTTATTCAGACAAGACTAGACCCTCAGGTTTTACTGTACCATTGACAAAACAGATCTGCCATTACTTATTAATTCATTAAACACTTCAAATACTTATTATATCATTAAACAACTCCAAGTACTTATTATATCATTTAACAACTTCAGTTACTCATTACTTCATTAGACAACAGTTGCATTATTTCTTTGACAAGTAAGATTCAGTAATTATTACACACGGTCAGATAATACTGGACCCTCAGGTCTTACTTTTATAAGTAACAAATTACATCTTCAATTCTTGGTTACAACATTTAACAATCATTATCTTATTCCATTGTCACTACAGATGGTTATATGACACTTGGCAATATCCCAAATCAACCTATAACATCACGTTCTATTGGCATGAACAACATGGTACTTTTCCTTCAGTTCATGTACTCAACTCACATAACATATTTCCTGGTACTATTAATAGTTATGGGTTCACTACTTAACCTGTGATTTCCATATTTCTGTTAGTTAATCCCACTATCAAGATACAATAATACTTAGGCCCATGTAACTGTGAGGAGTGCCCCAGGGTATATAACACTGGTGTCTCCACAACAAATGAAGCTCGCTGTTAGGGGTTGGTTGTAGACCGACACATGCCAAGGGAGCTGGGGCCTAATTTGCAGGATACGGACTTCACAGTTTGATCCTATCAAATTAACGACATCGTCCGATACGGCTACCAATCCACGGTAGCCGATGGGTATTCAGCTCCCACACAGGCCTGGACATGCGTTGAGGAGAAATCACAAGAGAGTGAATGTTTAACTTTAACTATACAAAACATACGTCTGGCAACGGTACAGACGATATTTACGTTACTCGACTGATTTGGCACAGAATATTACTATGTTAAAACATGAACACTGATATTCACAAAAATCGACTAAGTTCAACTGAATTAACATGACGGCGAGAAACAATCATTCACATACCTGGAGATGCATTGAGGAGAAATCACAAGAGTGTGATTTTTCCTCGTGCATTCGTATATATGTGAGGCTGGGGGCATATCCCTACCAGAAAGACTAATCTTACTAACAACAGACCTTCTATTCAAAGTGGTCGCTGGACACCTAGCTGTGACCGTCAGTGCCACAGGTCAGGCTAATTTTCTACGTCTATCTTTATGATCTAATCAGAGATTGAGTTTGTCGGAAAAGAGGTGAAATGGAGTTATATACGCACTAACAACTCTACTGGCCTGACCGCAGACCACATTCCAGGTCAAAACAGTCGTTAAGTCTTGGAGATTTTGAGTTTGACAGAACCTTTTCAGTAAATTAATGACCTAAAATAGACAACTGACACTAACTAAACTACAAACATCAGATTCCCTGATGTTTGGGCGACAAAATAATATAACTTCAGTAGCGATCGGAAATTCAGGATATCCCCACGAACGACATAAAATATGCCACTCCAACTGACAAACTCGACACTCCCTTACTTGACAAGTTTTACTAACCATAAGGACAGTTGAAGCTTTCAACACCACTCACAATGGATCTTGAATGTTCCAACTGTAAACAGACATAACTAGGTCGCCTCACTTTTCTGATGGGGAACTCCAATAAGAAAGCATAGCTACATGTTTTGTGGGCTATTGACCGTAATATGAATCGTCTGATTTTACGTTAACTGACGTGTATGACCGTGGTCATTACACTGTTGGTAGTAAGCAAATGTTAAACACCCATGCGATGAGATGTGTCACACTAGAAACTATTAACAGACACATAGAGAGTATTAAATCAAGTGAATGTTATGCTTTTACTGATGGTTCTGTGCAGACAAACACAAATAGAACAGGCTGTGCAATTGTAATATATAAAGAAAAAGAGATGATAGTGTCAAACAAACAAAGGCTGAACAACTGGGCCAGCACAACACAAACTGAACTAATTGGAATCTACTTAGCTACAGACTACCTTGAAGAAAATGGAGGTGGTGGTGATATTCTGTGATATTAAAAGAAATGTGATAACTGCCAATGAGAACAACTCTCGTATCGAATTTGTGTAGATTCCGTCCCATGTTGGAATTAGGTATCATAACCGTGCTGATAGTGTACTGCGCACATCATTGTCATTCCTAAAAACCCCATTTAACTCATATTACGCTATATAACATTCAAAACCACCGCGCTTGTAGAATCTCAGAAAACGGGAAACATTGATAAAGGATAACTCACCTACTCAATGTTACTAGACCATGTGTTGTATTGTACCCAGGTACAGTTATATCATATTAATTGTATGTATTCATAGCATTAAGGAGAACTCAGGGTATCCATAAGATGAATGTTAACGTCCAGTTGAGCCGGACTAGTGTACTGGAGGACTAAGTGTGGATCATGGTTTGAAGGTCATACTATTTACGTCTGTGAGCGTGTAGCGAACATAACTTCCACAGATATCATATGAAAATACATGAGAACAATGGTCTGGAAAAAGGATAAATGTATAAGAACTATGTGAGGTATTGGAAGTGACCCAGAAACTATACTTGAAAGGAAATATCTTGTATGCGTCGGTATGAACTTAATACACTTCGTATCCTCACGTGACATATACCCACGACAGGTACAGTGATCAGAGAATCTTATGTCTGTGTTCAGATAGTGCAATGTGTGAGAGGAGGATCCCTAATTACAGTTTTAAGTGAAGTTGATACACCCCCGCCATGAACATTCAGCCTTTGTTTTAAGGCGCGTCCTGTACCCGCCTCGGGTGTACCGCGTTGATATTATAACCCTGTGGGGTTCAGGATGTTTGGTTCACACTCAGGATCGGATGGAGAAAGGAAACTCACAATGTGCTCTCTGTATACATATTGTATTGGATGTACAATGCAGCTTGGTGCTGGGAAGGCAGCATGGTTACAAGCGTGATGTAGAGAGGGCTGGTTGGTGAGGATGCTCAGAGGAGGACCATGCTCGCCGGCGGGAGTGAGGACCGCCAGGCAGACGGAGGAGGAGGAGGTGTTGCTAGCTGGTTGGTGTAGGCAGAAAGAGACAGGTCACCACGAGGTCAGGTCTTAAATAGCGGGGGGGTAGGCGTGGCTTAGTAGTTGACCCCCGCTCCGTGGGCGGCGCTGGTTGACCAAGACCACGAGGCATACACAGGGGAATTCGTGAGGTCGGCTATGCAACGACAAACAGCATTTGTAGGGGAGAAATCCACTACAATACTCCCCCTTCCCTCCAGGCGGTGTAGGAGACTTGTTGTCTGCAGGGTTGCATAGCACATGTGAGGCAGAACGGGCGGTGCATGCCTCATGTGAGACAACGGCGATGGCGTAGATGAGCCGGTCGCTGGAGACAACTGTCTAGATACACAATATCTGTGGGAGTAGAGAGGGAGAAAAAGGGTGTGTGGAGGCGATTAATGTTGTGTTTCCCTCACGGCAGGTACAGAGTCGTCAGATGCGCCTGCTGGGGTGTGTGGGCCTGGGTCAGGAGCAGGGACTGCGTCAGCAGAAGCGGATGAGGGCTCGTAACAGCAGCTGGGTCCACGACAGCAGCAGGGTGCAGGACATCAGCAGGGAGTACCTGAGGGAGAAAAGAGGGGTGTGTGGGTCCGCACTCAGGGACAAGGGCCGCCTCAGGAGAAGCGGCAGGGGGTACTGCTGGGCCGGGGTCGGCGTCTGAGGCAGGACGGGTGTGTTGGTCCGCGTCAGGAGCAGGGGCCGCATCAGGGGCGGCGTCTGAGGCAGGATGGGTGTGCTGGGGTCGGTAGGACGTGGTGCTTGGGGCAGGAAGAGGAGCTGGTGTCTGCTTATAGTAGCAGAGCTGCTCTAGGGTGTCTAACCTGCGGTGTAGACAGTAGTTGTAGAGCCGATGAGAGCTGCTTCTGTGTGGATAAGCCAGTCTTCCATGTTGCTTGAAGACTGGGCGCGTGATCAGTTTCTCCTCCATCCTGTGTGAGTGCGAATCTCCGGGGGTCACCAATTGTGGGGTTCAGGATGTTTGGTTCACACTCAGGATGGGATGGAGAAAGGAAACTCACAATGTGCTCTCTGTATACATGTTGTATTGGATGTACAATGCAGCTTGGTGCTGGGAAGGCAGCATGGTTACAAGCGTGATGTAGAGAGAGCTGGTTGGTGAGGATGCTCAGAGGAGGACCAGCTTGTGGGTCGCCATGCTCGCCGGCGGGAGTGAGGACCGCCAGGCAGGCGGAGGAGGTGGAGGTGTTGCTGGCTGGTTGGTGTAGGCAGAAAGAGACAGGTCACCACGAGGTCAGGTCTTAAATAGCGGGGGGTAGGCGTGGCTTAGTAGTTGACCCCCGCTCCGTGCACGGCGCTGGTTGACCTAGACCACGAGGCATACACAGGGGAATTCGTGAGGTCGGCTATGCAGCGACAAACAGCGTTTGTAGGGGAGAAATCCACTACAACCCAATGAATTTACCCACGAACTAGCAAACCAAGACCTTACCTTAGTGTGTAATTTAGGATTAAAATATGTCTTTATACGGCATGAGTGACAATATACCGAAAAGTGTTCAGGTGAGAACCGTAAGAAATAAAAGTAAAAATTAAAGATTGGAAACTGTAGGCCTATGCGGTGACGAGCGGCAGGGCACTGCCCTCAGTACCCTCCGTTCTACCGTCACCTCAGGTCAGTGTCCTATCGGGCTATATCCCGCCCTATAATTAAGGCTTATATAGAAGTTGTTACAGTTTAAAGTTTTGCCTGATATATAAGTGTAATAGTAATGTGTTAGGGGGTGTGATAACCGCCCGTCAGGCATTATTTCTCAGTACCCTCCGTTCTACCGTCACCTCAGGTTCCAGGCGGTCGGAGTGCTGCTGCCCGGCAGCCATTATCCCTATGAGCGTCCCAACAGGTGGTGACTACTCCCAGCTATGCCAATCCACTGTGAACCTGTGGATTTCCAGCACCCCCACTCCAAATGAGTAGTAACAAATAAGGAGACCGTGAGAAACTCTGCGGTCGTCACTGGGAGCGACCTATAATACCAGGCGTAGAAATAGTACTGGTATGTCTCTAGGTGAAGCCCTCGTCTTTACCCATCGAGGGCGGTGTGCGAACGAGGTGCCTGTTGTGTATACCTGAAGTTACAAGGAGTCCCATACCTGCAGGGGTGGAGTGTAACATGTGTGTTGAGATGGTGCCACTATGTATGATAACCGACGGTGTTATATTCCATACAGGTGGAGCAGTCTGATGTGTTAAGGGATAGTGTAAGAAGGAATGACCGAGGTAAGGTGGTCACAGATTGTTATGCAATAAGTATGTGGATGACACGCCATTAATGTAAGACGTCTGGTGCCCATCTGGGTAACCAACATTTTCGTTGTTCTTCTGAGGAAGACCAATTCATTTGTACTTTTTTACCAGCATGCTTTATAAGGAATAAATTAATTAAGACATGTTATGGTTTCACCCTTCTTTCCCCTTATCGATCTGGTCAATGGAAAACCTAACCCAATGCCTAGTCCAATCTGCACGCTACCTAATGAGCTACATGCTGTCCAGAGGGGTTCTGGTGGCAGCGACCCTTAGAAATTAAGATTAGAGTTAAGTATTCACCCTTAGCATTAGTGACCCCCAGTCTAGTAGAATAATAGACTGGCCAATGAGGTGTGTAAGAAAGAAAATGTTGACCGTGACTTTGACCTGTCTAATGCTGTACTTAAAAACATTCAAGTCAGAATCATGAACTCTGATCTAGAAGAACTGAGAAATGCAGAGAGACATGGCAGTTGTAGCATTAGTAAATATGACAAATTTTGTGACGAGAGGTACCGGTATGGCCAGCATAAGGACAGAACCAGACAATGTGATGTAGTCGTGGCCAGAATTAGGCCACCTGGCTTATTGTATCATGAACTTTGTAAATACTACATTGAATCGGGGGTGCTGGGGGACATTCTAGCTGTTTATCCCAAATTTGCTAGCCCACACTGATTAGTTCTTCAATTAGAATATGACGTCCAATGTATATGAATCACTGTCTTGCATGGCAGCGAACAGTGACATCATCCACATGACTCTCACCTATATATACTGCTAATGAATATGATGCATTTCTTTGTGTACGAACCTCTGTCCTGCATGGCAGTGAACAGTGACATTACCCACATGACTCTGACCTATATATCCTGTCAATGAATATGATGAATTTCTTCGTGTACGAACCTCTGTCCTGCATGGCAGTGAACAGTGACATCACTCCACATGACTCTGACCTATATATCCTGTCAATGAATATGATGTATTTCTTCGTGTACGAACCTCTGTCCTCCATAACAGTGAACAGTGACATCACCCACATGAATCTGACCTATATATACTGTCAATGAATATGATGTATTTCTTTGTGTACGAACCTCTGTCCTGCATGGCAGTGAACAGTGACATTACCCACATGACTCTGACCTATATATCCTGTCAATGAATATGATGTATTTCTTCGTGTACGAACCTCTGTCCTCCATAACAGTGAACAGTGACATCACCCACATGAATCTGACCTATATATACTGTCAATGAATATGATGTATTTCTTTGTGTACGAACCTCTGTCCTGCATGGCAGTGAACAGTGACATCACTCACATGAATCTGATCTATGTATATATATATATATATATATATATATATATATATATATATATATATATATATATATATATATATATATATATATATATATATATTGTTAATGAATATAATGTATTTCTTTGTGTATGAACCTCTGTCCTGCATGGCAGTGAGAAGTGATACTGTGGGGTACGTGTTGTTTTGTTCTCACTCAGGATGGGATAGAGAAAGGAAACTCACAATGTGCTCTCTGTATACATATTGTATTGGATGTACAGTGCAGCTTGGTGCTGGGAAGGCAGCATGGTTACAAGCGTTGAGTACAGAGAGCTGGTTGGTGAGTGTGCTCAGAGGAGGACCAGCTTGTGGGTCGCCATGCTCGCCGGCGGGAGCAAGGGCCGCCAGGCAGGAGCGGTGGAGGTGTTGCTTGAAGACTGGAATGTAGGTAGAAAGAGATAGGTCACCACGAGGTCAGGTCTTATATAGCGGAGGTAGGCGTGGCTTAATAGTTGACCTCTTTCATGTAAGGCGGCGCTGGTTGACCTAGACCACGAGGCATACTCTGGGGAATTCACGGGGTCGGCTACTCAGCGACAAACAGCGTTTGTAGGGGAGGAATCCACTACAGTACCACCCTCGGTGTCAAGACCTGACTGAATTACTCAGAATAGGCAAACTGTACTCCAATCTTTGTCAATAACTTTGTTAAACTAAACTAAACGAGGTATATGCTAGAATATTAAAAGAATGTAGAGATGAGTTGAGTAATCCATTAGCAGTTTTATTTAATAAGTCATTAGAATCGGGCCTAGTGCCAGAAGCTTGGAAACTTGCAAATGTAGGTTCCGATTTTCAAAAGGGTGATAAATCAATAGCATCAAATTACCGTCCCATTAGTCTCACGTCAATAGGCAAGTTGCTAGAGTCAATTATTGCTACAAAAATCAGAAGCCACCTTGAAACATTCAACTTAATTCATTCTTCTCAGCACGGGTTCACCCAGGGACGTTCTTGTCTCACAAATTTGCTTAGCTTTTTCTCAGAAGTATATGAAGCGGTAGATAATGATAAGTCATATGATATAATTTATTTAGATTTCAGTAAAGCATTCGATAGAGTCCTCATGAGAGATTGATAAGGAAGGTAGAAGCACATGGAATAGGTGGATCAGTATTAAAATGGATTAGGTCATGGTTAACTGGTAGGAAACAAAGAGTCAGCATAAATGGATTAAAGTCAGACTGGGGAAGCGGAGTTCCCCAGGGATCTGTATTAGGCCCTCTGCTGTTTGTTATATTCATTAATGATCTTGATTTAGGCATAACTAGTAGGATTAGTAAATTTGCAGATGATACCAAAATGGGGAGAGTGATAAATTCAGACAGTGACTTTGAACACCTTCAAAGAGATCTAGATACCTTACATGAGTGGTCAGTAGACTGGCAAATGAATTTTAATACTGATAAATGCAAGGTACTACAGATAGGAAGACGAATACAAACGTTAAGTATAAACTAGGTAACACGGAAATAGAAAACTCAGTTTGTGAAAAAGATCTAGGTGTATTTGTTAGCAACGACTTGAAACCTAGAAAACAATGTATTAGCGTTCGCAACAAGGCAAACAGGATTCTTGGGTTCATATCTAGGTCTGTGAGTAACAGAACTGCTGACGTTATCTTGAAACTTTACCTAGCATTAGTGAGGCCACACATGGATTATGCGGTTCAGTTCTGGTGTCCTTATTATAGAATGGACATAGATTCTTTGGAGAGAGTACAAAGAAGAATGACAAAAATGATCCATAATATTAGAAACCTTCCATATGAAGAAAGACTGAAAAGCTTAGGCTTACATTCATTAGAGAGGCGTAGAGTTAGGGGAGATATGATAGAGGTGTACAAGTGGGTAAGTGGGATTAACAAGGGTAAAATGGAAGATGTTCTGAAGCTCAGTAATAACGAAATAACTAGAACAAATGGCTTTAAATTAGATAAATTCCGATTCAGAAAGGATATAGGCAAGCACTGGTTTGGTAATAGAGTTGTGGATATGTGGAATAGGCTACCGAGTGCTATAGTAGGATCGGGAACGCTAGGGAGCTTCAAGACGAAGTTGGATAGGCACATGGAAGTGCTGGGATGGGTGTGAAAGGGATCTGCCCTGTATGGGCCAGTCGGCCTCCTGCAGTATCCCACTTTCTTATGTTCTTATGTTCTAAACTAAACTACCAAGTATCAGCCCAAGATTGAAGAAGTCGCAAGTCCAGAAAACTGTGAGGGCAAACTTTTTCAGAGTGAGAGCTGTGAACTCTTGGAACAATCTACCAGAAAGTGTTGTGACGACACCGAGTGTGAGCTCTTTCAAGACAAGACTTGTCCAACACTGGATCGGGTTCAGGTACATTCAGGAGCCGGTGCATGCCCAGTACTTACCAACAGTGCGTAACAGAGACGTGACCCAAGCGGCTAACGAGCCGATCTTTTGGTGAAGAGGATAAAAGAAAAGGAAAAGTAATCAGAGACGTGACCGATCACCCAAGCGGCTAACGAACCGATCAGTGGTAAAGAGGATAAAATTAAAGTAAAAGTATTTCATTATGGATTTGTTCAACGTTTGGTAGAATTTTTTTGTAATTTCCCTGAACTACATCCCTTAGTAAGGGATGTAGTCCAGGGAAATTAGAAATTGTTCTTATGTACTAATGTGTGTTAAAGGGACCCTTACACACACATTCGTACATAAGAACAATTCAGAGAACAATATACTGTAGAGGTAAACCACAAGTCCATATTACACAGTACATGCCACAGTGCGTAGCAGAGACGTATTCAACCGCCAAAGAGGTTAACTAGCCGATCAGTGGCGAAGTGCAAACGATAAAAGTAATGCCAACCCTAACCTAACCAATTCTATATTGCAACTACATACATAGTGCTATGTTTTATTTCTATTTAATACATTTATTGTGTTCATATTGTATTTTTGTGTTCTGAAATATATAATACATAAGAACATAAGAACATAAGAATGGAGGAAACTGCAGCGGGCCTATTGGCCCATACTGGGCAGTCCCGTTTACACCCAACCCCTATTGCTCATATAAGCATCCAACCTATGTTTGAAGCTATTCAGCGTATTCGAGTTAATGATGATATTTGGTAACTTGTTCCATTCATCCACTACTCTGTTTCCAAACCAGTGTTTACCGATTTCACGCCTAAATCTAAATTTATCTAATTTAAAACCATTGTTACGAGTTCGCTCCTGGTTGGATAGTTTGAGTACCTTTGTAATGTCCCCTTTGTTTAGCCCTGCCTTCCACTTATACACCTCTATCAGGTCGCCCCTCGCTCTACGTCTCTCGAGGGAGTGCAAATTAAGATGCTTTAGCCTGTCTCTATATTCAAGGTTCCTAATGCCCGGGATTAGTCTTGTCATTCTCCTCTGAATTCTTTCCAAGGATTCTATATCCATTCTGTAATACGGTGACCAGAACTGAACTGCGTAGTCCAGGTGTGGTCTCACAAGAGCAAGATACAGTTTTAGGATGACCTCGCTAGTCTTGTAACTAACACTCCTTTGTATGAACCCAAGTACTTTATTAGCCTTGTTACGAGCAAAAACACATTGTTTACTTGGTTTAAGGTTCCTACTTATCATTACTCCTAAATCTCTCTCGCAGTCGGATTTCTCTATGGCATCGTTGTTCATCTGGTATCTGGTTTCCCTGTTTACATCTCCTATACTGAGTACTTTACATTTGTCGACGTTGAATTTCATCTGCCATTTTTCAGACCATTCGAAAAACTTGTTTAGATCTTCCTGTAGTTTTGCCGAGTCCTCGTCAGATTTAATAACACGTCCTATTTTAGTGTCATCAGCAAATTTACTTATGTTGCTGTCTATGCCGATATCTATGTCGTTTATGTATATAATAAATAATAATGGTCCAAGTACTGAGCCTTGGGGAACACCACTTGTGACGTTGCTCCAATGGGACTTAGTGCCGTTAATGCTCACTCGCTGTTTCCTGTCCTGTAACCACGCCCTAATCCATTTAAGGATGTCACCTTTGATGCCATGTGCTTCTACCTTTCTAATTAGTCTTTCGTGGGGGACTCTGTCGAAGGCTTTGCTAAAGTCGAGATATACCACATCATAATTGTGCCCCTCGTCCACCGATTCGAAAACTGATGAAAAGAATGTTAATAGATTAGTTAGGCAAGAGCGTCCGCTTGTGAAGCCATGCTGGGAATCATTGATCAATCTGTGCTTCTCCAGGTGATTTCGAATAGAGTTTGAGATGATTGCTTCCAGTAATTTGCCTACTATTGATGTTAAACTAATTGGGCGGTAGTTAGAGGATAGTGATCTATCCCCCTTCTTGAAAATCGGTATTACATTCGCTATCCTCCAGGATTCTGGTACATTGTGGGGTATGGTAGTTTGTTCGGACTCAGGATGGGATGGAGAAAGGAAACTCACAATATGCTCTCTGTATACATGTTGTATTGGATGCACAGTGCAGCTTGGTGCTGGGAAGTGGCAGCGTGGTTACAAGCGTGATGTAGAGAGAGCTGGTTGGTGAGGATGCTCAGAGGAGGACCAGCTTGTGGGTCGCCATGCTCGCCGGCGGGAGCGAGGACCGCCAGGCAGCGGCGGAGGAGGTGGTGTAGCTTGCTGCGGCTGTAGCTAGAAGAAGAGGGTGGTCACCACGAGGTCAGGTCTTAAATAGCGGAGGTAGGCGAGGCTTAGTAGTTGACCTCCGTCATGTAAGGCGGCGCTGGTTGACCCAGACCACGAGGCATACACTGTGGAATTCGCAGGGTCGGCTACTCAGTGACAAACAATGTTTGTAGGGGAGAAATCCACTACAACATAATAAATTTATTTGCATCAAATAAGGAAACCAAAGGAAATAAGCTTTAAAAACCGTTTTTGGCTACTCATAACCAACTTATGCCTTACCACAGGGGGCCCTTCCCTTATCCGGAGCCCACCTTTTTATCAGAAAATTGCAATACT
Source organism: Homarus americanus (assembly GCF_018991925.1). Lineage (NCBI taxonomy): Eukaryota > Metazoa > Arthropoda > Malacostraca > Decapoda > Nephropidae > Homarus > Homarus americanus. Next base: position 9,321,870 of record NW_024749657.1, read on the forward strand.
TTATTTAATGCAGTATTTTACTCAGGCGTTTTGGCACAGTAGAAAGTAATTACTATTGGCCTCAGAATATCTCCTAATATCAACTGTACATGGCTTCAAAAAGGCCTTAAAATGCCCATAATATTGCTCCTCCATGTTCCCCCCATTCAACTTCTTGGACCCCCCTCCCCTTTTGATATTCCTCGATCCGCCCCTTTAGTAACCATTATTTATATACGACGCTGACACTGGATTTGATTATCATGCTAAATTTGTATGATTATTTTATTGGAAATATATCTATATAATGATCCATTTATCAATCTGTCTACAATTTTTTTTTCTGGAGACAAGTGGAATTTCAAATATAAAAAATGCACCTTGACTTCATTAAAAAACAACAACTATATTGAAAGTTTAATGATAACAATAAACATAATTTAAAAATTAACCATACATAGTATTTGTGCAAATTTCTTTTAAGAGCGTATCGATTATTGTTTATATTGAGTTACATATTTTCCAGATGTGTTATCAAAGCAGAGCCATCTGGTAGCCACCCTCTGAAGTTCTTTCCTATTTGAGTGGACGTGAGTGTGTGTAGAGGTTGTTGATACAAGTATTAATCTTTGTACATCTTCTTCATCTTGGCTTTATTGCTGAAGAGGTTATAAACATTGAGAAGTGTAGATATTATTAAGGAGTTTAAAAGTTTAAATTTACCTGAAATGAAAAGGATATTTGGAGAAAAGTGAGGGTGAAGTGGAGGTATCGGTGCGGACTGATGTAAACAAAGTTGAGGAAGCTCCTACACGAGGGTGTTGCGACCACAAAAAACCGTATTTATTGTAATACGTTGGCTTATATGATGGTTTATTTCATAGATTAATGCGCAAGCATTCATTCAAGAGTCTTAAGATGTTATTCTCTTTATTTCCAGTCAGGTATTTGAGTTTAACCGTGTACCGTGAGGGAATTTGGCGTGGTGTTACGCTGTACAGTATTTTTACTTTTTACAGGTTAATTTGGGAATGGCTTATGGACGCGGGGAAGTTTTAATGTAATGTTATAGAAACATTTGTTAAATGGTAGCGGTAGGAACATGAGCCATTAGACGAGTTCTTGGGGAATGGATTACCGAGTTTCAGGTGTTAAAAGTTAGGTAGGTTACTTGTTAAAATATTTAGTTAAAATCACCCCTGTAGTTAGATAGGTAAATTTGCATTATTTCACACAACTGTTAGGAAGTCAAAACTCTATTTTTCTAGAGTATTTTTGTGTGTTTTGATTGGTTTTGTCCTTGATTTCCGTCGGAAATTACCTGTTTTAGTTATCGGGGATTTTGGGTGGGGCGTTTTCCGACAAAAATCGTGACCAAGCCAATACAAAAAAAAATAAAAACACTAGAAAAAAACAAACCGAACCTAACCTAACTATCACCATATGATGGATTCATCTATTTCCTACCTTATTGGCCTGGTTCATGCCAACTATGTTGGTCTTGACGATATCAACACTCGTTCATACACTAGGACACTATTATGGTCGGGAAAACACCATGAGATCTAACATATGCTATAGCTTGTTCGTTTTTCTCCTCAAAACTAGCAATCAGCTCCATATAATTGAAGTGACACCCATCGTAGACTTCCATGGTCGAAAATGAATTTGAATGGCTGCGTAACGTGTACGGGAATGCTTGCGCATGATCATTTATGAAGGAAACGCACTTAGTGGGAGGTAGTGTGGGCGATAATGGCGGAAGATTAATGGAAGAAAATAATATCTGGCATGCACCTACTCTTTTATTATACGTTTGCAACGGTAATGTAATAGAAGAAAACTATCTTAAAATTAAACGCTTTTTTCGAATATGAAAATAGATTTGGGGGTATTATTGCGTTTTCGCACCCCACATTCCTACCCCTAATCTATTCTCATATTCGAATAAGATGTCTAATTTTAAGATAATTTTCTTCTATTACATAACGTCGCAAATGTATAATAACCTGTCCAACTAATTACCCAAATGTAGCAGCAATGAAGTCAAATAATGGTCCTACATGAATAAATCAGACTGCCAACCACTTCTCGACTAGTATTTGGTGTCACAAAGTCACAAAAAATTGGAAAACTTACTTTAATCTGAGTTAATAGATCGCGTGCATGTACAGAGGGAGCGAGTAATTACTCAAATGTACCTAAATGTAGTCGCAATGAAGTCAAATGATGGTCCTACAAGCGTAAATTGGGCTGTGAATCACTTCTCGATTATTATTTGGTGTCATAGTCAAAAAATTGGTAAACTTAATTTAATCTGAGTTGTGTTAGGTTAGGTTAGGTACATGCACTCGATCTATTAACTCAGATTAAATTAAGGTTTCCAATTTTTTGTGACTTCGTGACACCAAATACCAGTCGAGAAGTGATTGGCAGTCCGATTTATTCTTGTAGGACCATCATTTGACTTCATTGCGGCTACATTTGGGTAATTAGTCGGACCCATAATAACAGAGATAGTGTATCCAATTTTTCTCTATTTCTTCCATTAATCATCCACCAATATTGCCTAACTCACCTCCCACACTGCGTGTCTCCTTCATAAATCACGCGCATGCGTTCTCGTACACGTCACGTGGCCAATCAAAAGTGTTTTTTGGGGGCAACCAACCAAAATGATTTGTGGTTTAATTTGTGGTATTTTTGGCCCAATCAAATTCAATTTTTATTTTGGGTCTCATATTTCCAAATTCAAATTCATTTCCGACCGTGGAAGTCTGCCATGGGTGTCACTTAAATTATATGGAGCTGATTGCTAGTTTTTGGGAAAAAACGAAGAAACTATAGCATATGTTAGATCTCATGGTGTTCTCCTGACCTCAGTAAAGTGTTCTAAGTGCAAGAACGAATGTAAATATCATCAAGACCAACATATGTGGCATTGTGTTAACACGTCCCTTATCCCAAAGACAAAGAAGAGACGGCCAATAAGGTAAGAAATAAGTGATTCCATCATATGGTGAGAGTCAGTTAGGTTAGGTTTGGTTTATGATTTTCTAGTGTTCTTTTGTGTATTTTGTATTCGCTTAGCCATTTTTTTTTTGGAAAGCGCCCCACGAAAAAATTCTGAAAAAACCCTGGACAATTTCCGATGAAAATGAAGGTCATCATCGGTCTAAACACGCACAACAGAGTTGGATGCACTTATGCAAAGTTACCGATTTTGGATAGGAAAGTTGTGTGCACTAATTCAAAAATACCATCAGATTTCTGAAATGTATGATTCCCGACAGATATGAAGGTCCAAATCGTTCAAAGCACACCAAAAACTATCAGAAAAACATAGGGCAATGTGCGATAAATGTCACCAGGGATTTTAATATTGAGTCATACACGGTTAGATACAGAAAAAAATATGGTGAAATTTCAGTCATGCACACCGGTCTTTCTCTCGCTGTTATTAATATGTTTTTCGTAATGTTTAGACATTTCTAAGACCTTTTACTTCTGTGATATTCCCGCCGGAAATTAAGGGTAACTGAGATATTAATTTTTCAATATTATTAGATTTGGTCAGTCAAGTGTCACCATTTGTTGTTTACGTCTCTCAGAGAAGGTCGGACCACCCATCACTCAGTGCTTCTTACCTCCGTGTTGGCTTCTTAAGCATCTACAGCGCATGTGCAGAGGGTGGTTTGGCGCTGTTCTCACATCCACAAGAAACCAGGCACCTTTCCATGTGTACTGTACCTCAGTCAGGTGTGGCTTCTTTGTGGGTATATGGGCATGGAGGTCATTGCTGTTGTGTCTTTCTCATTGTGGTGTGCAGGCCAATCCAAGTTCTTGTCGGATGCTGGGGGCAGTGGTGAATGGTCTGTTTTGGATGGTAGCTGCTATGCTCTATCCTTCTCAGGCATTGTGCAGCGAGGCTGCCCAGTTCCAAGCTGATGTAGGATCTGTCCTGTAGGCCGTGGTGTTTTATCCACAAGGCTGCGGAGTGCTTGGAAACACTGAGCCACCTAGCATATAACTATGACAGGAGTATGGCGTATTACAACTCCTGCTGTTTGCTTTGATGGTCTGCCCTTTGCAGATTGAAACTGCTCCGTTTCTAACAGATTCATCACATTCTTTTAAAAGATCACACTTCCTCTGGCGAAATTCTTTGCTACACTGTGTTAAATTACACTGACAATGTGTTTGCTTATGTGAATTTTACTACCAGTTAATCCCCAGTCAACCCCCTATTCTCATCATATACTGTATTGTGACATATTAGAGAGATGCAGTTCGTTTCTTAACGGTAGCTCAGTTACCGATGTGTAATATAGTACAACTTTCCAAGGTTACATATGATTCTTATTGTTTTTTCTGGTTGAGGTCTTGTATTATGCCACTTCTCATCACTTTCTCAGATAGTGGTTATAATCATTAGTATTTACATTCTCATTGTATCTCATAGTATGCGAAATTCCTATACGGCACCTCAGTTTCTAGAGTGCCTGCCTTTTCTACCGTATGTGGGTGATTAAACGTAGTAAACTACAGTATACCTGTATTATATATTGCTATGACATTATCTGGATTTAGTGTAATGGGTTTTATGGTTCGCGCTCCTCTCACTGAACGGGATGTGACCACCTTTACTTACTGAGCGCACAGCCAGACACGTAGCTCCCAGCCTAAGGCGAAAAGACACCCTATTTTTGAAGGACATTCAACCATATTTCTAGTAGGTTACATCCAACACCAACATGTAGAGGAAGGGTGAAAATAGTGATATCCACAAAAAAACGCACTTTGCCCGGGGTGGCGCCTTATATAAGGAATAACCGCACATTAGTTTTACAATGAATCATGCAATCAGAGGTACCAACTTTTCCAATACATGGCATCAGTCTCGCAGTGTTCGTTGCGAGAGCCATCGCTCCTATGAGTGCAGAATAATTTTATGCTGACTGTACAGTAGCTAAAAAAAGTATCTGCCAGCGTGGGTCCGATGACTTCCGAAGTTGTACGTACAAGTCGTGTCTTCACCCACTGCCATTCAGTATTCAACACGGGGTGAGCTGGCATATACGAATAAAATAAAAACAGCTAAGTGATTACTATCACACAGTATAAGGTGACAACTAGCCTATCCCAAAACTTATTGTCCGTGGTATCGTATTGTTTCACACAACATATGCACAGATACTTTTTTTAGCTGCTGTACATGTAATTACTAAATGTAAAAAGGTAACACTTACCAGCCCTGCAGGGGAAGAATGAAGCATTATACTAGGAGACACAGAGGCATGGTAGGTGATGCAGGTGGCCAAATACACCAAGACTTTCCCAGATAATTTTATATATCTCGGCATTTCTCGGATTATACTAATACATTTCGATATATCCGTGCCGAGTTATAGTACATAAAATTCCGAGTTATCAACTGCCTAGTTATCGAGGGTGTATTGTACTATTTCCATGCTAACCTGGCCCATGTGCCACGCCCCTCGTGACCTTGTCTATAGCTACAAATAGCTGTTTGGCTCATAGAAAATGTTCATGTAGCTGTCCATTTATTTAAACTAAATACTGTATGTGCACAATTGGTAAGCAAACCTGTTATTCTCTCAAATAATGTTAAATGTCTGGAATATAAAAATGAAAATGATTTCAAGACATTAGCACTTGAGAGAGGATGTTAGAAATTATTAAATATCATAGAAGGCCAAAGTTACAGATGAAATTCACTTTTGAATGAAGCCTTTTCATTATTTCTTTGTTTTGTACCAAACAGAAACAAATGATACCAAACATATAGCACAATAGGTAATGAACTACAGTCTGTATGGCTGGATATATACCAGATCATTTATATAACTGATAAAACTTGATATAAATACTGTACCTGTACGCGCTTATATACGCGCAGTTTAGGGGGGGGGGTTAAATTCTCAGGGAAACGGCCACTGGACTTGGTGGGAATTTTGCTTATCTCGATGCATGGGCAACAGCCAGCAGAAGTCAACTCGCAACTGTCAACAGATGTCAGTGCTGGGATACTTAACCAACAAAAACATTTCTGACACCCATGAACAGATTTTTAAATAGTTTATCCACTAACTTAGCATCTTCCCATTAAGTGCTGCGTTGTTACAAGATTTAAGTAATAATATAGGCTACGAACTACAGGTATTAAGAAGTGAAGTAGAAGTTTAACATTTTCATCCTCTCGTATCATAGGCAGCTACCAAACAGGGAGGTACTACCACCTGGGAAGATATTGGAAGCATAATGTGTTGTATAATGGTAGACCCTGCTGCCATATGGCATCACGAAAATTGTGACCAAGTCCCAGGTTGCTGATCTGACTTTCTGCCTCATTTATACACAAATGCAGGGTCTCAATTGTTTCTCTTACTATTGACAATACAACATACAGTGGGGTATGCTATAATGAATCTAATTGGTTCTAGAACCTTGTTCGTTATAGCATTCGTTCGTTGTAGGATTAATCCGTTCCAGGCCCCCAAATACAACCACTTAACAATGAAAAATATTATATAGAATTGTAAAAATTGTAAAAAAGTGCATAAATATGCATCTAAACCCCTGAAATAAAGAATATCATTAATATTTGTAATAAAAAAACACTAAATTAGAAAAAAAAAATTAAATAATGTTCGTTGTAGGAGTTTCGTTCGTTATAACATTCTCAATTTTATTGGTAAAACCGTTCGTTATAGGGATATTCGTAGTAGGATCCGTTCGTTATAGCATACCCCACTGTACATATATTGTTTCTCATTTTTTATTATTATTTTTTTATATCTTTCTTATTATTATTACAGTTATTAGTATTATTATCATCATTATTAATTTATTTTATTTTCAAATTTGTATTTTTTATTATATATTTTATTTACTGTGAATTAATTATTATAATAATAATAATAATAATAATAATAATAATAATACATTTTTGCCCCCTAGGCCCTGATGTGGGTCAGTGACCTGTGCCCAGGTGAGCTAATCCCCGTAAAAAAAAAAAATAAATACTGTAAATAAATATTATAAGAAATTTGGTGCAATGAACATAAATCTCAGCCAACGATGGATGTTGTATACTTATTTGTGTCATACTATTCTAATGCAAGCTCTACCGTACTGGCATTATGAGTCAAGTGTCCAGCTGATCACCCCGTTGATGTGGCCGCCAAGCCCAGTGGCTGTTCCCCTGTTACCTCCCCGTGGACTGCGCGTATTTATATTGAGTTTTATCTGTTACAGGCTATAACGCTTTAAGAGAAGCTCGATGTTATTAAGCGTTTTGAATGCACTTAAAGAACATGCGATATTGTTCGTGCAGTGGGAATAAAGGAGTGTTATGCAACACTGGAGAAAATGCAAAAAAATTTAAAGCAAGATGTTTTGCTGGAAAAAACTCAAGTGCTAGCAAATCTGTGCTATCCTTTGTGTTACGCTAACTACCATATTTGTTTCAATTTTAAGTAATTTGCACCTAACTCTATTTTCTCCAAAAGACCTGTGATTTTTATTGGTCGGATTTCCATAGTGCGAGGTTTCACATGAAAGCAACTATCGCGTTGTAGCAGAAATTACTGAACAGTACTGTATAATAGAATAAAGTTTGGTCACCCAAATTAGAAAAAAAAGTGAATAATTAAATTACTATTTTCCTTTTGCAGACCATGGTGGAGACAAAGGTGAAAACGTCGGCGAAAACGCCGGTGAAAACGCCGGTGAAAACGCCGGTGAAAAAGCCGGTGAAAAAGCCGGTGAAAAAGTCTGTCAAAGCAGGCACCGTCCGCTATGGTAAACGCAGGAGGGTAGGTTGAAAGTGTTGTGTGTTGGTCTGTTGAAAGTATGCAAGGTGGTGTTAGTAAAAATGTTGAAGGTGGGTGTTGTTCTGAATGTTACTGTGTACAGGTATTGATAGTACCTTTACTCAGCAATGGTATCTTGGGTTAACCAGAGACTGACTTACTTGAAGAAAATTCCCAAAACTGACAAGGATTTCCAACTTACTAATATTTTTACAACTTTTTCTGTCACGAACACTAATATATGCCCACCTTTTTTATCTTGAAACAGTGTGGATAATAATAACTGAGCTGCCATACAGAGAGCTGTTCGTGTCAGTAAACCTCATGGTGTGAATTTTGTTGGCAGGAATTTATCTTGCAAGGAATTGATTTCCTCTTCAACTATAACTCCCCCAAAGCCTCTTGTATCCCATTCCATGTACAGTACAGTAATGCCTCAGAAGTGGGTACAGATAAGTGTTCTGTCCTCATCCTGTTGGAATTCTGGAGGAGACTAAGATCATATAGTTTGCCTTGTTTATACGAGTCATTGGTCAGTTTTACATGCACTGGTTAACCTGATGTGTTACTTGGTTGTGGAAAGGGGAACTCCTTGGTACCTATTCTTGTAGTTTGCAAATTCTTCCCTTTCTTACTAACTTGCACAGTGCATATGTGTTTCTTGACTTAAGAGTGAATTTCACCTGATTTTCACCCAAAGGATGAATGACCCTATCACTTTTTTTTTTTTTTTTCCCAATATAACTTTGAAAGGGTATGTGAAGGGAGAGCTTATAAATCTGCAATATCTTCATGGCCTTTATAAAGTAGCAAATAAAACAAGGTTTACTCGACCTTATCCATTGGAGTATTTGTAGCACCACCACCTCACTCTTTCATTTACTTGGCTTTTGATGAGAAGATCCACCAAATGTTTAAGATGTATCCAAGAAAAGTAAGAAATAATCTTGAATTCCTGCTGTGAATCTATGGCTAAAGATATTTATGGTGTGTCACTTAGTTGCAAAGAGTTGTCAGATGATTGTTAAAATTTAATTAACTGGTAGTATACATTTTATAAAACGTTTTTAAGTAAAACACCTGTAAATTCTTAATTATTTTTTTTCTAAAGGTAATTGAGAAGCCAAAGACCTTCATTGAGAAACCCATTGGTGGTGAAAAGAATGGGGGAACCCGTATGGTTCGTGTGAAGAAACTTCCTGCTTACTATGCCACTCAGTTGAACCCCAAGAAGAGGACCAAGCACACTAAGTAAGTTGTAAATATTTGTAATTTTATTCTTTTCAGATTGAGGTGTTGAAAATTTCAATATGGTTGGGGAATTGGGAGTTAAAACTGCTACTTGAGGATTTACTAATTTTCAGACGTCGTCAGTGCAACATTTGGTCCTTCTTTAATGTAGTGTTAGGAAGCCCCACTAATCATCGTAAGATCTAAATAAACTTCATGAAATATTGATAAACTGGACCCCGTTTGGTTCATTGCCAAGTCCTGATTAACCCTGAACTTTATGACATAATAAAATAGAGCTCTGGGAAAGGCGCTGAAAATTTTTTGGGGGGTGCAGGTTCTTCTTCTACAAATAGACTCTCTTCTTCCTCGGCAATTTTCTGTGCTTCCAGTTCGATAAGATCCTCGTTACTTAGATCTTCTGCTACACTTTCAACTAAATGTTCAACATCTTCATTATCAATTTCTAACTCAAGCTATTTACCCAACACCACTATCTTGTTACTAATCTCAGAAATTACTTTCTCTTCATTAAATCCTCTGAAACTGTTCACATATCTTTTCAGGACTTTCTTCCATATTCCATTCATGCACTGACCTGTAACTTCATCCCATGCTGCAGCTTGTTCCTTGTACATTTCTAAATGTTGTACTCCTTCCAAAACTTTGAGCGTTTTCTCACCTTCAGTAGCAGCTACAGCCTGAGCGAAGGTCGTACGTAAATAATTAGCTTTAAAAGATGCAATAGCACCTTGATCCATGAGTTGGATGACAGAGGTAGTGTTAGGTGGAATGAAGAGTACCTTAACAGCAGGGCGCATGTCGTCCAGGTGTGGTGGGTGTCCCGGAGCATTATCCAAAATTAAAATCTTGAATGCAATCCCTTGTTGCAGACAATACTCCTTGGCTCGTGGAAAGAAACAAGTCATGAACCAATCCTCAAACAGTACTAGGGTCATCCAGGCTTTCTTTTTACTTCGATAAAACACTGGCAGTGTATGCTTGCTGACACGTTTAAAAGCCCTTGGGTTCTCTGAATGATATGTCATGAAGGGCTTTATCTTGAAACCAGCTACATTCCCCCCCAACAGAAGTGTAATTCGGTCCTTGAATCCCGGCATTGTTTTCGCCTCTTTGTGGATGTATTTTCGTTCAGGCATGCACTTCCATAATAATCAGTTTCATCCACATTGAATATTTGCTCAGGCAAATAATTTCCCTCCACGATGACACGATCTAGCTCCTCCTTAAAAGCTGCGGCAGCACCAACATCTGCACTTGCTGCCTCTCAACTCACCTTAACATTATGTAAACTGTAGCGGTTCTTAAATCTTTGAAACCACCCATGACTTGCTGTGATGGCTTGGTCGCACTCAGCTCCTGCCTGCTCCTTCAGGCTTTCGAAAAGGCTTCTTGCCTTAGCCTGTAAGGTTAGAAGGCTTAAGGGTACATGCTTTTGTATCTGGTCTTCCATCCATATCGCAAGTAATTTTTCCATCTCATGAATGGGACCTTGTCTTTTCTTCGTTATTATAGTTCCCTTTATAGGTGTTGATCCTTTCACTACCTCACGAATACGTTCCTTGTCTTTCAAAATAGTAGATGTGGTCAAGTGCGAAAAGCCAAGGTCGTGTGAAATGGTTGCTACAGTTTTTCCATTTTCATACCGCATTATTATCTTCATTTACGTCTCAAAAGTAATTGATTGTCTCCTTTTCTTCTGAGCACCACCAGCACTCTTATTTCTACGCTTTCCAGTCATTCTAAAGTGAATTAGATATGAAAATAGTTTCGGTACACAGCGTGATCAGTTAAGGAAACGACGACAGCCAAACACCAACTACGGCGTGGGTGCTGTAGCCACGAGGCGACCCGAGTCACGCGACGCTCTTGTACGGGACGGAAACATTTTGGTCTAGAAAATACGCGCATCGTTTGAAAAAAAATGGTACCGACTGCGGCGGTCGTACGTGCGGATCACCTGGACATACGACTGCCTCAATCGTACCAAAATTTTGTCAAATTACATATTTTCGAGTCCCAATGTTATTGATTGTGCTTTGTACTGATAAAATTTTCGTTTGTAATTCACTATAAAATGGCTGGCAAGCTTAAAGGTGAGAGTTTTGTGGTTCTGAGAAGAAAAAGAGACACCCATTCTAGATTTTCTATGTATTATTTAAGCATTTTCGACTTGCGACCTGGATTTGGGTCCCTAACCCCGTCGTAAGTCGAGGAGCAGCTGTATATATAACACATACATAGGCAGTAAAGCCTCCAATAACAACGGTTCGACCAACAACTTTTCATATTTAAAACCCTAGTTCATTTAGGACCCAATTCAATTTACGTCCTTATTTCACTCGTATTTACGGCCAAAATATAATAAAAATAAAATAAAACTACATTTTCATATAAATAATAACTAAATCCCTATATGTACAGTCATGCGCCGGTTAACGTCCGATCGCATATCCGTCCGTGCCCCCCCCCCCCAAAAGTGACGCCTGCTGGACCACCACTCCACGACCCCCTGACGGAGACACGATGATCCTCCCCATACTGGTCAGATATTATGTGTTAAAGGAATATGCTTCCTTACTTGGGTTTTTTTTAAGCATTTGACTACAGGTGAAATATTAACCTACATCTATTGAGAATAAAATCTTTCACCTACAAATTGACAATAACACATTTGCTGTAATTAGACATATCTAGTTGCCTCAACAATTGCAACCTCAGTTGCAATTGGGGTTGCAATTTCAAATTCTGTGGCATTACTAAAAATAGTAAAGTTTCTGGTGCACTCTAAGATTAAGAGAGAAAACGGAGGACTCAGGCGTCCTCATGTGAGAGAAAATGGACTCGTATGACGGGGGACCAAATAAAAAAAGCATAGCTACATGTTTTGTGGGCTACAGTATTAAGCTTACCCTTTTCATCACTTTGTAATAAGCCTAGCCATGCCTATGTGTGTTTATGATATTTACCATATCATTATATGTATATTTAGTGGGTCTAAATGGTCGTAAAATGGGAAACTTGGGGTTGGGTCTTGGGTAAATGCACCAATTAGAATAAATCCCATAGGTTCTGTACTTTCGTTATCAGCGGGGTCCCAATTAGGCACGATAACCAAGGGATGACTGTACTCTACTGTATATACTTGTGACACTGGCCAGTTGCTTCTGGTGTTATGGTACAGGGGTACCAAGTGACAGCACTAGGATCCCACTGCCTCTATCAAGGAATAAACAATTAAAATTTAAATTGAAAAAAAAATAACATTCAAATAAATTACTATCTTACAAGAATCCCTCTAATGTATGTTACATTCACCCAGGTCGTTTGGGTGGAAGATTATGAAAAGAGCTTAGTCGCTCTTAAGTAATGATAAATAAACAAGCAGGCAGGCCTTCAGCGCCAACTGTCAAATCTTATCTCAAATAAATAAACAAACAAACGCCAGACATTCTGTCAACTCACCTTCCGCCCCCTCCCCCCCCCACCCGTCTTCCCACCACCCTTGTGTTCAAGATAAAGGATTGGTGATTTCTTTATGTTTATTTTATATAATATCTCAGATTTAAGTTAGGATAATATAATTTGCATTGCTGAAATCCTTGCAAGACAAAGATTAATTTGAATATAAGCGTCATATATTTTGCTCAAGATATAAAAAATGTAGTACAATAGTGTACAATACTGCAGTACATTTTATAAAAAGTTTTTCAACTGTATTTTTGGGTAGATTTACATAAATTTCTTCATTTATTTTCATCCATTTACATGCACACACCATACTAAAAGAAACGTAAAATAAAATTAGTGCAAAGCTGGAGTGCACATGTACTAATTTGATTACGGTACTAAAATTGTTATGTCTAGTGCGAATTACAACATGTTTATATTCAAATAAATCAGTATCTTACAAGAATCCCAGCTATGTTAATTATATTCTCCTAGGTCATATCACTGGCATTTTAAAATGAGAGAAGCTTAGTAGGACTGTTAAATAAACACACAGAGACCTTCACCTCAAACTTATCACCTCAACCCCCCCAACCCCTCGCTGGGTGGCGGAGCCATCAGTCCCCCCCCCCCCCAGCCAGGCTTTTAGGCTTACAGTTTTTATCTTATATAATATCTCAGACTAAAGTTAGGAGATTATAATTTGCATTGCTGGAATCCTTGCAAGACAGCCAATAATTTGAATATAAACGTCATATATTTTGCTCAAGAGATAAAAATTTTGTACATTAGTGTACAGTACTGTAGTACATTTTATAAAAAAGTTTTTCAACTGTATTTTTGGGTAGATTTACATAGATTTCTTCATTTATTTTCATCCATTTACATGCACACACCATACTAAAAGAAACGTAATAGAAATAAATGACCTTAGTGCAAAGCTGGAGTGCACATGTACTAATTTGATTACGGTACTAAAATTGTTTTGTCTAGTGCAAATTATAGCATGTTTATATTCAAATTAATCAGTATGTTACAAGAATCCCAGCTATGTTAATTATATTCACCCAGGTCATTTCACTGGCTTTTTATAAGAGAGAAGCTTAGTCACCTAAGAACTGATAAATATACACGCGTTACACCTGGGCCTGTGCCAACTGCCAAACGTACTACCTCCCCTCCCCCCACGCCCCCTCGCTCGCTTCCACCCTCTCTCTCCCCCATGTGCTCGGCGTTGCTGGAATCCTTGTAAAACAGTGAATAATTTTAATATAAACGTCATGTATTTTGCACGAGAGATAAAAATTAATCACTTGTATCACATTACAGTAGTGATTTAAGAGTAAAAGTGTATATGTACACATACAGTCTGCGCGGAATGTTAGATCGTGTGCTGAAAAAATATTGATATTTACGATTATGTTATATAAATAAAGTCGTAACACTTACCACTTCAATTAATACTTTGAAGTGTTTCCTCTGCGCTTCAGACAGTCTTTTAGCCTTCGAGGAACACTCAGCAAGGTTTTGCAAGAGGTCAGGTGGCAAGTTAGCCCAGGTATCCTTGATGGCTGCCTCTAGCTTCGGGATTGATGATGTGTCAGCGTCGCGCAGACGACGCTTAACAATGGACCACAAATTTTCTATTGGGTTAAGATCTGGGCTACTGCCAGGCCAGTCATTAAAGAAAGGTACCTCACAGTCTTTGAGCCACTGTATGACACTTTCAGCAGTGTGACATGGGGCACCGTCCTGCATGAAAAATCTTGCCTTAGCTTTATCAAATGATTCAGGTAAGAAATCACTGAGCAGTTCAAGATAGTTGTACTGATTCATTATCTGGTTCTTAGGGAGGATTACTAGTTCACCAACACCATAATATGTAAAGGAAGCCCAAACCATAAGTGAGGCAGGGTGCTTAACAGTCTTTACAGTGTACTGTGGGAGGTACACCCTCCCTCCATTACTCCCAGTCACAGAAAACGTAGCCTCATCCGACCATAATACACTCCTCCATGTCTCTAAATCCCACACTTCATATTTCTTGCAAAATTTCACTCTATTTTCCTTCTGTCTCTTTGTCAACAGAGGTTTACGGCGGGCACGAAAGCTCTTAAATCCCAGGTCATCGTTCAGGGCTTATTGAACACAACGTAACGAAACGTAATTCAAAAGACGGGGGTTTCTCTCTTTCACTTCACGTGCTGTGAGTGAGGGATTGGACCGAACTTGGTGAGAAATAACCTTAAGTGTCCGTGGAGACAATAATTTAGGCCTACCAGACTTAGGTAATGGAGCTGGTAACTCGTCCTCTCCAAGGTCACGGAAACGTTTGACAAGATTTTGAACAACTCGTAATGCCACACCAGTCTGAGCCAATATTTCTCTCAGTACATGGTTCACTTTGTACAATGCAATCACTACTGCAATATCGTCTCTTGTAGTAACCCTCCTGGACATCTCTGATGGCCACTATGTTGGGTTAATGCACCTTAAACTAGACAAAACATGGCCACATGGCACGGGAACCCGCACAATAAATATTCCCCTCACAGCTGCCAGAGGCGCACTGACTACAAGCCGTGACGTGTTCTCAGTTGCCAAATGTCAGCACTTGACAATAAACCAAGCATTTTGACATCTCGCATCCCAGGACAGGCTTCACAATATATGATTTTATTTTTCCGAGAACTTAGTTCGTCGGCCCTCTCGTGACTTAACATTCCGCGCATACTGTATAGTATTCCACATACACGTAAGTATAAATAAAAAGTTTATGTGATGATCGGACAGCGTCCATTTCAGTTAACGTCACGTTTCCAAGAACGTATCTAGGGCGTTAACCGGCGCATGACTGTATTATAAAAAAATTAAGAGCGCCTTGCGCAAAGAAGCTGCCTTGCTAATGAGTGGTAAACAACAGTCGGAGCTTGGCGGGCCTTTTGTTTTCACGCATCTGGAACAGGAGAAAAACTTTCTCGGGTTTCTTGCAGCTTTTTTGCATCCCTCTGCAACATGAGCAAGAGAGCAAGTGGTGGTAGTGTCGTTTCAAAAGCTAATAGAAAGTGTATAAGCTTTGCCGAGAAACTAGATGTGTTAAAACGACATGAAAAGGGTGAGAGGTCTGTGGATATTATATGGAGCAAGAAATGAACATATTTTCTGAAGTGGATCCATTAACAGAACAAAGCATTAAAATTTAAATACAGTGACCCCTCGTTTAACGAACACCTCGGTTAATGTAATTTCGATTAACGAACTGCCTTCCATAAGGATCTTCAATTCGGTTAACGAAGTTCTTACGAACCGACCTCAACATGTTTTCGCTTGCACTGACCGGGCAACCAGCTTTAGTATCAGTCCGCCAATACATTAATCGGTTCTAGGGCTTAAATTCCTTACTATTTTAGTAAATATCAAGAAGTTTATACTATTCAATAATTTTAAAAGTTTAATATTCAATTTTTTAGTCATTTTAACAATTATTGAACATAATTGAAGGTAAAGTGACTAGTTTAATGCGTGGCATCCAGCCTCTTAACACAGCAAACAGGAGTTAGTCTCTCTCTGTTTTCACTGGATGTAACATCTTGCTTGAGACTCTCTTCAACTAAATGCTTTTTTTCTGTTTCCAAGCAAATTATTGGTCATTTTGAAATATATTTTACATATTGACAATATATAATGCAGTGCAGTGTTGATTTAAAGAAAATAATCTTGAATTACACCAGAGAGCTAAAATTTTATGGGTGAAATGGCGCCATGGGGTGACTTCTCTTCCACCCCAATGCCTTCTCTTCTTCCTTCTCCTCCACCCCCATTCTAAATCCCATCATCATCATCATCCAGGAGCCTTCTACATACACACCTCAAAGTAAGTGAACTTTTCTACCATTTTTGTTGATTTTAGGATATTTTCGGTGATCTGGAACCAATTACCCAAAAACCCATTGAAACAATGGTTTCGGTTAACGAACGACCTTCTGGAACGGATTGAGTTCGTCAACGGAGGGGTCACTGTAAACGTAAATGACCTCCACATAAAGATGTATAATGAGAAAAGAAAGCAGCTGTGCAAGGTTCTTTCGAGAGCTTTATTACTTGAAGGCCTAAACCATCAAATTCAGCATCATAAACAGCTTCAACATAAACTTCAGGTTCAGTAACAATTTCAGCAACAGCTTTATGGAAAGCTACAGCCTCAGCCAGAGTTGAACCTGATGACTTCGTCATCTGAGTAAAAACTCGCACAGTATTCATTGGCTGTTCTTATGTTTTAGACTTTACCACCATTGGTGAATAGAATTTTTTTTTTACATTCGTAAATATTATTTAACCCTTTGGATGCGACATGCGGGTAAACCCGCCCAAAATATTATATTAATTAAATGCGACAAGCGGGGATATCCCACTGCCTTGAAAAAACTTCCCCAAATGAGACGACATGCGGACATATTATGTATTGAGGTATAGGAGTATTTCCTGAATGCAATATAGCTTATTTTTGTACTATTTTGTTTGATATTATCTGAATATGTAATACATATCTAAATTTGCTGTTTAGTAACCAAATTGATTAAATTTATTTGCCATATACCAGACATTGATTTATACCAATTTCCTGCATTTTTGGGTATAAATGTCATTTTTTCTCTAAAATTTGCACATATATGAACAGTAAATAAGTGTTGCTTTCATATTCATATGAGGAGAAATGACGATATGCTTGTTGGCGTTCCCAATCGTCTCGCTTTATTTCTTTACCATTAGTGGTTTGCTACTTCTAGTGTTCCATTTATTAACATTAAATAACATAACTTAAAACATACATACAGCTATTATTTTTTTTTTTAAATTAAGTTCACTACAACTACAACCAGGGTCTTATTTTCTTCAGTTTCTTATGTAGAACCATTGTCACTCACGAAAACAACGCCGTCTTGTCTTCTCGTGTGTGTTTTAATATTCTACGTATTATTAATGAATTGCATTGTTCATTTCACATATAAACATTAATTCAATCAAATACATATTCAGTAATAAACAATAATGAATCTTTTGTACATATTCCTAAGATATATGACTATGTTTCCTTGAGTGTGCACGTATACATTGGCGTTCCACTACTGGTCTCACGTTTTCTTTAATATGTGGTTACTTCTACTGTACTGTACATTAAATAACATTAATTAAAACATATTTTTTACATTAGTTTTACTACAACAACAACCAGGGTCTTATTTTCTTCAGTTTTAGGTGGATAACTGACATGGGTGTAAACACTGACAACAATGCCGTCTCTTATCCTCTTGTGTGTTTTAATATTATACGTATTATTAATGAATTGTATTGTTCATTTTGCATATATAAAGATTAATTCAATCAAAATACATATTCAGTAATAAACAATAGTGAATCTTTTGTACATATTCTTAAAAAGATAAATGACGCGGTATCCTTAAATGCGGACATATACGTTGGTGTTCCCAATCCATCTTTTTTTTTTTTTTTGCCATTAGTGGTTAGCTACTTCTATTGTTCCATTTATTAACATTAAATAACGTTACTTAAAACATATACAGTAGGATATGCTATAACGAACGGATCCTACTACGAATATTCCTATAACGAACGGTTTTACCTATAAAATTGAGAATGCTATAACGAACGAAACTCCTACAACAAACATTATTTAATTTTTTTTTTTTTAACTAATTTATTGTTTTTTATTGCAAGTATTAATGATATTCTTTATTTCAGGGGTTTAAATGCATATTTATGCACGTTTTTACAATTTTATATTATATTTTTCAGTGTTAAGTGGTTGTATTTGGGGGCCTGGAACGGATTAATCCTATAACGAATGAATGCTATAACAAACAATGTTCTAGAACCAATTAGATTCGTTATAGCATACCCCACTATACTGTATATTAATTTTACAACAGCTACAACCAGGGTCTTATTTTCTTAATTTTCTTGTGTAGAACTATTGTCCCAGACTCCCAGCTGTAAACACAAATGAAAACAATGGCTTCTTATCTCCTTGTGTGACCATATTATTCATTTACTATTGAATAAGGTGCATTCATAAGCATTATTTAAAGAATATACAGTAAAACCTCGATTAACCGTCAATCCCGAACCCCTAAAAAAAAAATTACGGGGATTACTACAGTAACATATCTTTACTAATTAATGAAAAACAATTAAGCAATATTGCATCATGAATGAGCCAGTACAGTAGAGAGAGAGGTGACCCTTTGGGGGAGGGGGATGGCACGGTCACCTTTATCCCCCAATGGACCCTTCTCCCTCTTCCTCTTAGTTCACAGCAAACGTTATAATCTTTACTGTATTTGTGTTAGAGATGAATTTGATACCATAATGATCCTCTATGAGACGTTTCCAAGATCATATCCTTAAATGACAAGCTCAATTTGAAGGTAAAAATAAGTATTTTACTGTAAGTGAAGGGTGCCGGTAGAAGAATTTGTTTGAAATACTCTGTAACATTAGTTACCATAATATCCTGACCAGTTTTCCCTGTGATAAAGCCATAAATTTGAGCAGCATATTACTGTACTCATTTTGTACTAAATATACTATGCTAAAGGACTAAAAAATTTATCTCTCTTTTGCAAAATAATGGATGTTTATACTCAAATTAATCGCTATCTTACAAAAATTCCAGCAATGCAAGTTAGATTCTCTTAGACAAGTCTGTGACATTTTATAAAAGAAAACTTTAAGCCTAAAACAATTCATCCCATTAATCGTTGACTGTCTGCTCCCTCACTGCCGATTGGGGGTGCTGACAGCCAGGAGGAGAGATTAATGCTTGCTCAAGGATTATGAAAGGCAGAGGGTTTAATTTTTTTGGCTTATAAAATGTCACAGACTTGACAAATGAGAAGATAACTTGCATTGCTGGAATTCTTGTAAGATAGCGATTAGTTTGAGTATAAACATCCTTTATTTTGCACCATACATAATAATTTTAGTAATTAACTTAGTACATGTGAGTACAGGTTGCTCAGAATTAGTGGTTGTAGTTTCAAAGCTTCGTGACATTACTAGCGTATCACGCATTTCTATATGCCCTGTTTTATTCATAGATCAGTTGGCTAAGGAAATATGCTGAGTGTGTGTCCAGAAAATATGCTAAATGTGAACCCCCTCATCTCCCAATTAGTCTGGTTTGTTGGGTGGTAATTGCATTTCATTCTTCACTTCATATAATTTATTACCACTTGCCTATGCAGGGATGCGCCGTTTAACGTTAAACCGGATGCTTTCCTAAAAAACATGTTGCTAAGTGATTTGATCGGTGAGCGAACAGAAACGAGAAATTATATTTTAAACAAGCGATAACGAGGAATAATATCTGGAGATGGCACATAATTGTGTAGCTGAGTCGCCTGGCCGACTCGCCACCCTGTAGCACTCAGCGGATGAGGCTGAGCTCGTAATTTCGGGTAGATATACAGTATGTAATTTTCTTAATTTTCTTTTATTCTGTTACATGCACACACACATTTGTTCATATAGAATGTGCCCAAAAAAAATTATAAGGTCAAAAACATAAAGGGAATACAGCAAACAGTTCTTACCGGGTCTGCCTGTTAATCGACAAGCTGAAGGGGAGGGAAGAAAAATCACTTGAGTCACAGTAGTACAGGGCAATGAGCAGTCTGTACAGTACTCAGTAACACACCAGTCACAATAATAACAACAATGCACAGCGATCAATATTATGCAGAGTAGTAAAGTACAGATAGCACTTTAAAGGCAAAGTGAACACTAGTGTAATAATGGCCTGGGTTCATCAGTGGCGCACCAGTAGCATGCTTAATTTGTTCTAATAAACCTAGATATGTACCAACTCTGGATACTCAAAACTTATTTTTATTTTTCTGTTGGAAAAGCTAGATAATGATTTCTAAAATTCAGGTAGTATCTTATGTAACGGATCCTTTTCCAAGTGGTTTAGTGTCGGCCTTGAAAAATACAATGTCGCCAACAATCTCCGAGTGGGTCAGGAGACATACAGTATCACACTTGACTTACATTTTATACTACTGAATTTTGTTATTTTTGCCTTAATTTAATATTACTCATGATTATATGATACTGGATAGGTAGGTGAATTGTAAAATGGAATTAAAATAATGTGGCAATTCTAAATAGAATGCGATTAGCAGAGGACTCTGCTCTACAACAAACACGCCAATGTGAGTTTCAGACATCACTTGCATAAAATAAACTTACATTTACATAATTCTACACATATTTTAATATTTATTGTACTCAACAGTAATATCTCTGTTAGCCGGAATCCCTGTTAACCAGAACTTTCCGATAGCTGAAATTGAAGTTTTCTCGGAAAATCGTCCCTATCGCCCAAATTTTCCAAAAAATTCCGTCTTGGGAACAATTTTCTGGGGGGCACATTTCTGGAAGTTCTGAGAAAATTTCCCCAGTACCCAGAAAATTCTGGGGATGGATTTTTTTTCTGGTTTTGAGAGATGAAAATGTGGTGCATTTTCTGGAAATTACAAGAAAATTTTTGTTACCCTTAAAATTCCTGGGATAGGGATTTATTTATTTTTCCCAGCTTTGAGAGTGTCATCTCGTTACCCGGAAATCTCTCCTTCCCTGAAGTGCTCCTCACCAATTGTTCCTGCTAACAGAGATATCACTATGTAGATATTAGTCACAGGCAATTTTTAGGAGTCGGCACTTGACATATGCTATCAAGTAAGGCGGTGATGGTGGTAGAGACAGACAGGGCTTCCTCCCCTCACCTGTGCCTTGCTGCTATGTCGTGAATTCTCCTCTACCACCCGCCCACCCTTACCTTTGCGCTACTGCCCATCATGTTCTCATCACACCTACACCTGCCCATATACATCCACACTGCCCGCCCAGTGGAGCTGCCCACTTGGAACATAGAATTCTCATGTTTACGACTTCCCTCCTGAATTTTTCCCAGCGAGTTGAAGATTGCTAAACTGAACAATTGCAGATCATTAAATAACCATGGGCATTAGAAATTTTAAATCGCTAAACCAAATTATCTGTCAATGTACTGCTTCAATTGCTGTGTTTGATTATAAGCTACTTCATTCATACCTCCACATTGCTACTCATAAACAATTCTAAAAGATTTGACAATCTTACCCAAATACAATTAGTTTGAAGATTTAATTTCTATTTCAGGAGCAGATTCAGGCCTCTACGTTCTTCCATTACTCCTGGAACAGTTTGCATCCTTCTGGCAGGCATCCACAAGGGCAAGAAAGTAGTTTTCCTGAAACAACTTGCTGGTGGCCTGTGTCTAGTTACTGGTTAGTTATATTTATTATTGATATATTTATAATTTATCTTTATTAATTTTGTATTCTTAAGTCTTCCTTTAGATTTATTTTTAACCTTTTTACTTAGGGTAACCTCAAACAGCCAAAGGGTTAAAGCCTATCCCAATTAAATTGCTAGTTTAGACTGGACCTTTCCTGTAAAAATTATGTGCATCCATCTGTCATTTACTTGATATAGTTACTCCTTAACTTTGGGTTACTGTGAGATGGTTTAACTGCATTTTATGAAAATTTATACCTTCAAGGTATTGCTTGGCACACACTCCTGTATTCCAAATAAAGATACATTTTCTTCAGTCAGACTCGGTGTGCTGAGAAGGGTAAGACAAGATTTATGCAAGTTTATTGGATAGTTGTTCCAGCAAAAGATTTTAGACTGAAAAACTACATAGGTCAATCCAAGGTTAATTTAACCCACTTTCAAGATGAGAAGTGGGTAGGTTTCCATGGAAGTGCAGAAATTAGCTGTAAAATGGTGATGAAGTCATTGAGCAAGCCAGAAAGTTGTTAGTGAAATGTATTTGCCTTTTCATTGTTTATTGGTTGTATGCAAGTCTCCCTTCCCATTCTCCTAATCGTGAGTCCACACCATTTAGGACTCGTCAAATTTTATGTCAGACTCCATTTTATAAAGAAAGGAGCACAGGTCTGATGGCCTGTGGTTTCATGTCACTCTTGACCATTAGTATGCTGGAGATAGAAACACATGGTTATCTTGAAAACAACTTGAATTTCAGTGAATAATATAACTGGTCACTTGCAGGATTATCCCTCAAGATGGAATAAATATTTTCAACAGAGTTGGGGCATTTTGACATAACATTAAGTACTCTAAATAAGATTCTTGGTATTCCTGCATGAACTTGGTACTGGACATGCTTCTCACATTTCATTTGTTGGGGGGGAAATGTTAACAATCTAATCATATCTTGTGTTTGGTAAGGACAGTGTCTTGAATCAATTACTGTACATACACATGCAACATTTTAGCTTAAACTTTCATTTATTATTATTTTTTTTCCAGGTCCCTTCAAGATCAACGCTTGTCCCTTGAGACGTGTTAATCAAATTTATCTAATTGCCACTGCTACAAAGATTGATATTAGCGGATTTGGCATCCCCAAGCACCTTACCGATCAGTACTTCCGCCGGGTTAAGGCAAAGCGTGCAAAGAAGGAAGAAGGAGACATCTTTGAGCAGAAGCAGGAGGTATGAATATACAGTAGTCTTAAGTTGACTGTAATTTTGGTGTCCATTTTGTGGTTCTCTTACCTGAAAACTGCGACAGACATTCTCGAATGACAAGCGAAGAAGTGTGAAATGCATTCTGGAATTTAGAGTATTTT
Organism: Homarus americanus; assembly: GCF_018991925.1. NCBI lineage: Eukaryota > Metazoa > Arthropoda > Malacostraca > Decapoda > Nephropidae > Homarus > Homarus americanus. The sequence continues at coordinate 9,345,111 of NW_024749657.1, forward strand.
GAATGCAAGTGCACAAAAAATTTTATATCGAGGGGCCAAGTATGGGATGCTTACACTCGCCAGTTTCTTGAGTCCACCCTTTATCTCCTATTCATTTGTATTCATTTCACTTTGTCTATTGTCCCACTTGTGTAGTACATTTCTGTATTCGGTATTACAGAAAATAAGGCAACCCTTTGATTCCCACCCTCTTTTAAAATATAAATGCTTTAAGGCTTATACACTATTAGGTGAAAGTCCTACTAATTTGGTGTATGTAATGATAGCCATTATGATAGAATTAAAATTTTGATTAACCTAAAATTTGTATTGTAAAATGTTGAATTTTATCCTGTATGGTCGCCACACATTTCTCACCCTTCTTATTTCACTTCCCTTTTCTTCTTCCTTCCTATCATCATGGCGATCTGGTCTACTGATAATTTTTATTTTACACTACTTTTATGGGGAAAGTGAACATAGTTAACCACAGTAAAAGAGAAATCCCTGTTCCATTGATTGCTGAACCAAGATAATCTAAGAGTAACATTATATCTTTTTATACAGTAAGTAGGTTTTTTTTTAATTTGATTACTTTTACTTTTCAGAAATATGTTCCATCCCAGCAGCGCAAGAGGGATCAGGCTGTTGTTGATGGTATGATTATGTCTGTCATCAAGAAGAGGGAGGATAAGAAAATGCTCTTTGGTTATCTGGGCACTCCATTTGGCCTCAGGAATAAAATGTACCCTCATAGACTGACATTCTAAATAAATGAGATGACTGTGTATTCTACTGTCATTAATCCTTTCACTCATACAGCATGGATTGGTGTAAGACATTCTAAGATGATAGAAACATCAACTATTTAGGTTTGCACTTTAAACATTTTAATTTGCTTATAACCTGTATCCTTTTTTACATTGAGTATTTGTTATAAAAAGGACAACAAAAGTGACTAAGGTCAAGATCAAAGAAACAAACTTGAATGAAACAAGACTGGAAAATGTGTGATGGGGTCAAGCCAGAGGTGTAGGCAGGAGTGCTGTGATGCAAGGATATAGGATAGGAATGAGGTAATAGGGATAAGAAAAGTTGCCCAGTACTCAAAGGGTCAAAAGTTGAGTTTTGAAAGGGAAATTCCATCAAGTACAATATACACGTAGATGTGAAAATGAAGACAAATGTAAACTCAATGTGATAGTAAACACAATGTTAACGATTTCTGAGTGTGACCATAATGAACGGTTCAGGGTGTAAGAAGAATGATGTTCAATTTCATCCAAGTTTCCATTAATTAAAATGTCATCCACAACAAAATAAAAATAGAAAGAATAAAGATTACAAACTCAAAACTTTTTTAATCTAATACTGTACTGGTATTGTGTACACCAAGCTCATAATATAACGGCAGTAACATCACTTTAGCAGAAACAGTTAGTAATGTTCCTAACACTTTGCAAGCTAATAAAGGGCATTTAAACAAATGAAATCCACTGGAGGTTCTAAATCATGATGATTTTGTAAGTGGGAGTGAATAAAAAAAAAAAACTTCAAGCTGATCAATGTGGCTTCCCAAATATAACGATGCAGGTATAATATCAACTTTGACAAATTATTTTTCTCCAAGCAAAGTGCCTATATGAAACCAACATTACAAACTACTATAGTTTTATCTTGAAAACACCCTTATGTATGGTAGCACCCCATGTTCCTTGGACTGTAGCAATACAACTCCAGCACCTGATTTCTTAATTTTTTGAAGTTGAAATGTTAAGTATGCCTCCTGTTTTGGGGTACGTACTGAACAATGTGCTGCAAAGTTTGTCAAAGATTCTTGGCACACAGCTATATAACTGGAAAGGTTTCTTAGGACTGGTCAGTACAGTTAGAATAATGGTGACCTCAGATAAAATTGGGTAAAACCATTAGTATTAGCCATACCAATCAACTATCCCCATGAGCCTTACAGTTGACAGCTACTGGGGAGACAGGACTTTGGCCCACCACATGTTCTAAATAAATTTCTCCGCTCATGATTGAGCCTTCCATCAGCCAGCCAATGGCAGAGCACTTTGTAGTCTGAATATGTGGTCTTTCAAAGAACAGTATAAATGTGCTGTACAGTACCAAGTACTCAAGATAGACCTGGAAACCCTTGAACCCATCATGAATCTCGGGTTTCGTGAGGATAGGTTGTGTCTAGGTTTGGATTAATCTTCAACTCCTGCACTATACATTGAAAAAATACCTATACATATATGCATAGGATTATCGTACATCCATTCTTTTCCTAGACATGTCATCTTTTCCTGTCCTTAAAGCTCTGTCCAGCTGAGTTTTTTATATACTGTACAGTGATGTGGCTTTGGGATTCCTATGAATTGTTTTTCTCTCACTAAAGCTCATCTCAATTCAGGTAATACCTCTTGCATGTTTTAGTTTATTTTTACCCCTGTATTTTGGTTTTATACTTAGGTCTTCCATAATTTTTAGTTGTAAATTGTAATATGTTACTTTGAAAGTTTTGCTGAAGGTAAAGTTTAGAAGATTTTCTGGGTATATTACCTGCAATTTTTAAAACTTTTTGTGTGTTTTCTAGACTGATGATGGAAACGGTTTTCCGAAACATTAGCAAATAAACCCAACATAGTTGAGAAGTTTGTGTTTTCCCTGTTTCTCTTCATGATACTATGCTTTCCACAAAGCATGTCAATTGCTATAGTAATATATACTCTTCACTCTTCTTCATAACTCAAACTAGATCTGTTTCTAGAGCTGATATCATTACTTCTATCAATGCAGATCTGTGCAGCAACTCTGAATGGGGAGGTACAAACTTGGTTAAGTTCAATAGTAATTGTTACCGCCACAGTAGGATATGTTACCGCCATAATAGGATAAACTAGAAGAGAGAGAAAGGGTGTTGACAAACTCTGCTGGGGTGTTAAATGTGAAACAGATGGCTCTCCTCTCAGGCTGACTCACTCCCTGTGGGGTTCAGAAGACAGTCTCTATCCGTCCAGTGACCGATCAAGTCGGGGAATTAAATAAGTCCTATATTAGACCCGAAACACGTAAGTTTTATATGGTTTAACACGCTACTCTACTCAAATATACTATATGCTGTCGCTAATAGTGATGGAACATACGATTGAATTAATTATCTCATATGTAACATATGTAATTTCTACTTTGCAGGTTTTGACCGAATAAAGAACAATCGAGCCCTACGTGTAAGGGTCTCATTAACCCACAGTCGCTCATTGGGCGGTTAAAGTAAAAAACGTGGGTCCTAGACTCAGGAACAGTCTAAACTACCAAGTGACTCGACAGTCAGACACTTCAGGGAGACCGACTCACCCCCACAACTACGCAGCAGGAGAGCGGAGACGTCTTTTTGTTAATTTGTGAATCATCGACTAAAGTGTGATCCCTATATATATAATAGTTAAACCCAGCGAAAAGGAGTTAATAATAATTATAATAATAATAATTAACGGTTTAAAAGTTCTGAAAAAGTTCTGCAGCCTGAAGGCTGAAAATATACATTGGACATAAATGACTTATTACATACATTGACATTAGTGGTTTAACAAAAGTCTTCACTAGAGAAAGGTAAAGGAACATACAGTGAACATACAGATTAATGTTTACAGTGGAGGTCACGTTGATCATGTGCGCTGAGGTTTTGAACAGCAGACACTTAGTGTAGTAACTCCCTCACAGATGGTGTTATGAGGGGCATCACGTGGAGTAGTAGTTCCCTCACAGGAGGTGTTATGAGGGGCCTGACGTGATGTAGTAATTCCATCACAGATGGAGTATGGAGTTTGTGGGTTAAGTGTGTGTACAACATTCAAGTTATATGTATATGTATGTATATATGTGTATGTGTGTACATATGTATATATGTACTGTATAACAATAGTTAAACCCAGTGGTGTAGGTTGAATACGTGTAGAAACGTGGTCCAGTGTCGGCCATTTCAGAAAGGACTGGTCTCTGCAAAATTTTTCATACGGGCGTGCGGGAGTGTTATCGTTCATTCTTGACATAGTGGACTCTGGGTCAGTAATATTCGTACGAACACGCGGGAAAGACGGTGTTCAAAGTGTACAGACAAGTAACGTTGTGTGAGTAGTGATGGCCCTATTACAGGTTGAGAATACGAAATAGAATACATTCAATGGAATGTATCTATTTCAGTAATGAAGCAAGGACGTCGCTCGTGTGTGACATCACTGTGGGTGTCTTAGTGTGACATCGTCGCTCGTGTATGACATCACTGTGGTTGTGTTAGTGTGACATCACTTGTGTGTAGTGCACGTCACTCGTTTGAGGGACGTCGCTCGTGTGACACCACTGTGGTCATGATTGTATGACATCGCTTATATTATTTCAGTTGTATGACATCGCTTATGCAACTTCAGTTGTATGACATCGCTTACATGACTTCAGATTGTATGACATAGCTTGTATAACTTCAGTTGCATGATATCGCTTCTCCAGTCATGGAAGGAAACAAGGCAGAGGAGACGATCCTAGCCAGGTAGAAGACCTGGAGGCCCTGAACGACGAAGATGCTAACCGGTCACTCATACAGCCAGGGCGAAGTAGAGAAACTTTTTCACCCGAGAGAAGGATGAAACAACAGGCCAGTTAAATAGGGTTATCGGAGGTTATCAGCAGACGCTCACCCAATTGACGGCAACGATGTAGAATATGAAAAATCATATGGAACAACTTCAGACTCTAGGCGATACGGAGGACTTTGGTGAGATGCTGTCATTACCATGAGGAAAACCCTTTCTGGAAACGAGTGAAGGGATGACAACCACAGCGAGGTATGCACGAGACACACGTTGTCAACCGCCGGAATCAGGAGTGTCTTGCTGCTACACCTCGACATCCACCCAAGGAGGGTTCCCAACACTCAGCGCTTCAGAATTGGGAACATCCCATCAGGGGGAGAGGGAACGTGTTTCCACCCGTCATACCCACTTTCCGGAAGCATTGACACCAACAGGAACCCAGGAGAAGGAAAACCAATTACAAATATACAGCGAGAACACCACATGGACATGGAAGGGAATGAGTCAAAATTGAGACGGCGCAGCGATGTTGCAGAACGCCACCAAAGGTATGAATCGACTGCAAAGTAAGGGCAGCGCAGAACTAAGTTATAGCAAAGCCAACCTCCAGAAGGAGGACCTCAAAAGAATAACTCAGGCACCCATAGCCACTGAGACACCGGCCGAGGCAGCATCATACTTCACAGACGGCTCAGTGGACCAAAACATCATAGATCCGGAGCGGCCTTCTACACCCATAGTCAGACCCTCCGATAGAAACTTTTAATGACTTCTCCACGTTACAAACAGAGTTAGTACAATCTCAAAGGCCCAAACAAAACACATTCACCACCTTCTCTGGGTCATCACATGATACCCATCACCCAGCTAGCTTAGGAAGTATCCTCCCCAGCAAGTGCGGACCCCAGTTCAGGGGGCGCGCCACTCCAAAACTGACCACGTCCAAGAGTGGGGGTTAGTGTGTGACCGTTGCCCTCCAAAAAAAAAAATAAAAAAATGGTCCTACAATGCTGTTCAAAGTTTTAGTGTTGTGTATTTATCTAGGAAACACCCCTGTAAATTTTCTTGGAGATCAGGGCATGTTTGAGCTAGCACCGTCGGCTTTACAAAATAACAAGGAATATTATTATCGAACAAATTTAGTGGTGTAACGGGGGGGGTTAACAACAAACAACCTGCCAATGTAACGGCGGCTGTTTCTCTCTACTCATACTCTGCCTTATCTTTTACTCTTACTTCTCTTGTCTTAGTTCTTTAATTCAATTGTTCTTTCTACTTACTTCAATGGTTACTGCATAACCTTAGTTCTTTTTGGTAGCATGGATGAGGGGGTCCGACTAATTACCCAAATGTAGCCGCAATGAAGTCAAATAATGGTCCTACATGAATAAATCGGACTGCCAATCACTTCTCGACTAGTATTTGGTGTCACAAAGTAAAAGAAATTGGAAAACGTAATTTAATCTGAGTTAATAGATCGCGTGCATGTACCGAGGGAGTGAGTAATTACCCAAATGTAGCCGCAATGAAGTCAAATGATGGTCCTATAAGAATAAATCGGACTGCCAATCACTTCTCGACTGGTATTTGCAGGGCCGGCGCTACCCACTAGGCGAACTAGGCGATCGCCTAGAGCGCCAATATCTGGGGGCGCCACAAATTCAGGGCAAACTTGGATAAAATTAAAAATGAAGGGAAAACTGTGGTGGAGCCGTGGAGGGTCGGAGCAGGATGTTAGAAGGGGGGGGTCGGAGGGAGGCGAGGGTAGGTAGACGGTAGCCGACTGTGTGTTCTTTTTTAATATTATTCTTTAACCCCCCGGAGGGACTAACCCGGGTCCTTATCTTTGGCGGCCTGGAGAACTGTCGAGCAGTGACCTGAAGGCTGACATCTGAGGAACCCTTCTCCCAACCCCACCATCTCCTCCCCTCCCTTACTGCCAGGGCGGCTGAGCCGCCCCTTCCCTGCCTTTGTCGGGATGAGGCAAGGTTACCTTGTGGGGTATGGGTGGTTTGTTTGGACTCAGGATGGGATGGAGAAAGGAAACTCACAATGTGCTCTCTGTATACATGTTGTATTGGATGTACAATGCAGCTTGGTGCTGGGAAGGCAGCATGGTTACAAGCATGATGTAGAGAGAGCTGTTTGGTGAGGGTGTTCAGAGGAGGACAGCTTGTGGGTCGCCATGCTCACCGGCGGGAGCGAGGGCCGCCAAGCAGCGGCGCAGGAGGTGGTGTAGCTTGCTGCGGCTGTAGCTAGAAGAAGAGAGTTGGTTGGTGAGGATGCTCAGAGGAGGACAGCTTGTGGGTCGCCATGCTCGCTGGTGGGAGTGAGGACCGCCAGACAGGCGAAGGAGGAGGAGGTGTTGCTGGCTGGTTGGTGTAGGTAGAAAGAGGGAGATCACCACGAGGTCAGGTCTTAAATAGCGGGGGGGGGGGTAGGCGTGGCTTAGTAGTTGACCTCCGTGATGTATGGCGGCGCTGGTTGACCCAGACCACGAGGCATACGCTGGGGAATTCGCGGGGTCGGCTACGCAGCGACAAACAGCGTTTGTAGGGGAGAAATCCACTACAATACTCCCTCCTTCCCTCCAGGTGGTGTAGGAGACTTGTTGTCTGCAGGGTTGCATGGCACATGTGAGGCAGAATGGGTGGTGCATGCCTCATGTGGGACATAACGGCAGGGCGTGGATGAGCCGGCCGCTAGAAGAGACAACTGTCTAGATACACAATATCTGTGGGAGAAGAGAGGGAGAAAGAGGGTGTGTGGAGGCGATGAATGTTGTGCTTCCCTCAAGGCAGGTACAGAGTCGTCAGATGCGCCTGCTGGGGAGTGTGGGCCTGGGTCAGGAGCAGGGCCTGCATCAGCAGAAGCGGCAGGGGGTACTGCTGGGCCGGGGGCGGCGTCTGAGGCAGGACGGGTGAGCTGGGGTCAGTAGGACATGGTGCTTGGGGCAGGAAGAGGATCTGGTGTCTGCTTAGAGAAGCAGTGCTGCTCTAGCGTATCTAACCTGTGGTGTAGAGACAGTAGCTGTAGAGCCGATGAGAGCTGCTTCTGGGTGGATAAGCCAGTCTTCCATGTTGCTTGAAGACTGGGAGCGTGATCTGTTTCCCCTCCATCCTGTGTGAGTGCGAATCTCCGGGGGTCACCATTTGTGGGGTATGGTAGTTTGTTTGGGTTCACACTCAGGATGGGATGGAGAAAGGAAACTCACAATGTGCTCTCTGTATACATGTTGTATTGGATGTACAATGCAGCTTGGTGATGGGAAGTGGCAGCGTGGTTACAAGCGTGATGTAGAGAGAGCTGGTTGGTGAGGGTGCTCAGAGGAGGACCAGCTTGTGGGTCGCCATGCTCGCCGGCGGGAGCGAGGACCGCCAGGCAGGCGGAGGAGGAGGAGGTGTTGCTGGCTGGTTGGTGTAGGTAGAAAGAGGGAGATCACCACGAGGTTAGGTTTTAAATAGCGGGGGTTAGGCGTGGCTTAGTAGTTGACCTCCGTGATGTATGGCGGCGCTGGTTGACCCAGACCACGAGGCATACACTGGGGAATTCGCGGGGTCGGCTACGCAGCGACAAACAGCGTTTGTAGGGGAGAAATCCACTACAACCTGACCTCTGAAGTTTGACCTCGCATAACAGTGGTGTTTCGAGAGTTAGAAACAATGTAGTAATGGGTTACTGTACCTACATTAGCTTATCAAAACTTTCAAGGGGGCGCACATCTAAAGGCTTGCCTAGGGCGCCAAATCATCTTGCACCGGCCCTGGGTATTTGGTGTCACGAAGTCACAAAAAATTTGTAAACTTAATGTAATCTGAGTTAATAGATCGATTGCATGTACCTAACCTAACCTAACTTAACCTAACCTAACAACTCAGATTAAATTAAGTTTACCAATTTTTTGTGACTTTGCGACACCAAATACTAGTCGAGAAGTGATTGGCAGTCCGATTTATTCATGTAGGACCATTATTTGACTTCATTGCGACTACATTTGGTTACATTTGGGTAATTACTCGCTCCCTCAGTACATGCACGCGATTTATTAACTCAGATTAAAGTAAGTTTTCCAATTTTTTGTGACTTTGTGACACCAAATACTCGTCGAGAAGTGATTGGCAGTCCGATTTATTCATGTAGGACCATTATTTGACTTCATTGCGGCTACATTTGGCTACATTTGGGTAATTAGTCGGACCGCTGGCGCCTCTAACAACTGATGACTGCTGTTGTGGTCGGTTACACTCCGACACGAGGTGGTTCTGGGGCCCTTGGCCCACGAGGTGGACCTGCCGTCTCAATCATGTTGAATCAACGACATCGTCGATATATTGCTCCCTGCTGGGGTGATCCGAGAACCACAAATTGGATCTGGGGACAGACGGAAGATGATGTGACGGGGACGTCTCTCTTCCCGGTCCCGTGGCATATATACCCCTGAGTTGCCAGCGATCGCTACTCACGCAATGACAGTAATTACATACAACCCAACTGATACTCATTCAAAGATGACCCTCACTTGACAAAGGTCTGGCGAATTACTAAAGTTGATTTACACAGACTAATTCAAGGTTGAGCTTGTCAGGAGAGAATGGTATAACAACGCAGTGACAACTGTTTTCGAAGGTGGGACTTACTGGGAGGGATTATGACTGTAAACATTGAATGGGAAAAACACGCTTCTTCTCAGGAATAGCTAACCAGCTGCCCTCTTATGTTTTGCGGTCGTGGAGTTTAATAAGAATCATTAGTTAAAACAGACTAGCAGTCAACGTGACCATGACAGTGGAATTTCTTTTATTAGACTTATAAGATATACTAACACCAAGCAAATGATCGATCATATCAATCTTAATACCCCTAAAACAATATTATAGATTAGTATGAAATACAATAATCCAAATAATTGCATTTCTAGATTCAAGACCCATTTCTCTCAACTGGCGTACAACGAAAAAAAGAAATACTACTACCCTGCAATGCCTGGAGTGTTTGAGGAGCGCCAGCAGGAGATGGCTGACTTCTTCCGTGAATCTCTAGCCCAACCATTTACATGTGGCGACTACAAGGAGCTGGTAGAGCTTTGTCTGCTGCTTGTAACTAAAGGATCCGAACCAGTAAACTTCACGATGGTCTACCCCGGCGCACTTCACAAAGCAAGGTGGATGGCTAAACTGCTCTATACCCTCAAGATTGTTCGTTTGTCAGGCCAGATCAAAGAGCAGTTTCCCAAAGCTGAGGTTGTGACTAAAAGTCAAATCAGCAAGTTAGAACGGTTTGCTATGTTCATAGTCGCTGTTTATGTCCCAAGGTGGATTGTTTGCCCCGTTCCAGCAAGTGCGCCACTGAATGACTTGAATTTGGTCGAAACCTTGGCTGAATTTGCCCCATATGACGCCACAATAGTTGACAAAGCACGTGTGGCACTCGGTAGACACACTTGGTACCAAACTGAGGAGTTGGCCCTACTGGCTTTGTTCTCATCCCAAGTACAAGAAAGGACAAAAGAGGAGATGAGGAAGGCCCTTCTTTGCCATGAAGGCACTGAAGTTACTAAGAGAGTGGGGCTCACTCATGGGGGCTATGGAAAGCCATATCTTCCCCCTGTCCCAGAAAGTGGCACTGCCCTGGTGGACCTAATTGGGCCTGACTCAAGCCGGTTCTTCACCATTTTAGGCATGCCCTATCAGTTTCTCCACAGTCCAGCCAGTGAATGGGCGGATCATGACGGCTACCTGAACATTAAACGGGTTGTGGACAAGCTTCAGGTCGTCAATGAGGCTGCAGAGCATGGTGTACAACTTTGCCATGACTTTCTTAATATTGCCAGGGATGAGGAGCGCTTTCAAGAAGTCCTTCAAGTAGTTGAAAATGACAGACTCCGCGTTCCTAATCAGAGCAAACGATCATCTGTTTCCGAACAGAAATCATGGGTTCTTGCTCTAGAGAAATAATACCTTATGAATATATGATAAAACCCTTTAATGTATCATGAGAGAATAAGAATGATTAACTTTTTTGTGTTAGTGATAACAGCTTTTAATTAATACAGGCAAATGATTTGTGTTAATATCCCTTATGATGGTTGTGTATCACATATAGGCGCGTATGCCGTAAAAGCAAAATCTCTATTTTTCAAATTGCTGGTGCTCACTCAAATATGCATGAATCTTCAAAAAATTGCACGTGGGTATTTTTTATGTCAATATGCAACACCAAAATTTTGAACAGCATTGTAGGACAAAGTTGGGTAAGCGTTCACTGATCGGGGGTCCGCTTACACTTGCAAACCTGCAGTATCCTTTCATACCTGCAGGTAAGATAACCTCCATCCCCAATCCCAAATCCGGCCTGGCTGCTCCAAGAGCTCCACCCGGAACCACCAAACGGGCCGCCTACAGGAAAGGGCCCATGTCGGACTACAGTCCGACAACCTCAACAACAACAGAAGATTGTGGAAAGGTGTTATCACTACCAGAGACACGACTTTCCTGAAACCGAAACTGATAAAAAAACGCTATATACTTTAAGAGGACTCCCGACGCTCACCTTAACTGCGGAGCCGGGAACATTTCACCAGGGGGAGCGCGGAAGTACTTCTGAGCATCAAGCTCGCTCACCGAAACCACTAACGTTGATGAAGGACCATAAGTGACGACTATGTGAATAATGTGCATAAATACAAAAGGAAGCAAGGAAAGCCTCGTGGGATCGAGTGGATGTTGGAATTCACTATGGATATGGTCGACAAGGCTGAGGAGGCCCCAAAGGGACAAGGATCGGAGGAACCAAGCTGAATATATGCCGACTCATCCTCATACCAATCCTCGTCGAGGAAGAAACTTGTGGGTCTGGTCACATCAGGAATAAAGGCAACCAGAGAAACAGACGATGAACGCTGCTCGTTATGCCACGGAGATCATCTTCTTCAGATGTTTCGGACATTCCTCAGCATGTCCACAGGGAAGCGAACTTCCCTCGTAAGGGAAGAACATCGCTGCTTCGCCAGCCTGGGTCGTAATCACCGGATAACTGAGTGCAGCCAGAAGATGGTATGTGGTATAGATGGCTGTTCTGGAGTACACTTGGGGCTTCTACACTTCACGGGAGTTCTGACGAGCAGTACCAAGGCCGCAAGCAGAGGGAAGGAAGAACCAGAACTCCCAGACAATAAGAAGCTTGCCGGGACTGAGAAATCCCTCCTAAAGAATCCAAGGCTCTCTCAGAAGTATCAAGAAGAGATGAGACGTCTAGTCGATGAGGGACATTCTGAGCGAGTCCCACATCAAGAACTCAGTGTTACACCCGGGAAGACCTGGTATCTCTCACACCACCCAGTGTTGAATCCCAACAAGCCAGAAAAGGTGAGAATAGTTTTGATTGTGAAGCCGAATAGGAGTTGATGTCATTGAACAGCCAGGTGATGCAAGGGCCAGACCTTAGCAGCAATTTGATGGGAGTCCTCATCAGATTCAGACAAGGAAAGGTGGCACTCATGGCTAATATCGAGGCAATGTTCCATTAAGTGCGAGTAGTACCCGAACATCGAGACGCCTTACAATTCTTATGATGTGTTCGTGTTCTGGGTAATAAGTTCAATATACAGGAGCGAACACAAACACCTGTATAATTTTAGAGATTCGATTTACTGGATAAGAGATATGTCCACAAGGGGAGTAGCGCTCCTCAACCTGTCTGCTGGTCAACTGCTCTATAGGCGACGTATGGCAAGTGATACATTAACAGCTTCCATATGTCGCCAGGCACATTAATTAAGCATGTGGGACATGGTAATTACATTGCCACACGCTGCTAGCTAGGCTGAATAAATAATATATATAAATGGAGCACATACATAATATACATACATAATATATAATACAGCATACATAATATACATACACGCTCATAGCAAAGTCTTGAGCGGACCTTTTCTTTTGGATCCGTTCTGAGTGTCGAGGGACTAGATCACTGGGAAGGGTATGGGACTCAACACTGGTGGCGGGGTCAGCAGAAGGCATTGTTACAGGGCGGAGAAAACGGCGGTTCCTCCACCACACACGACCACTGGGTAACCGCACCTGGTAGTCCCGTGACCTACCGAGACCCATGACTACGCCTACTTTGTCCCAACGTAGGAGTGCCGGGTCCTGAACACGGACTTGGGTGCCGACACTCAACCTGGGGAGAGAACGGGCGTGGTCGTTGTAGCGGGCGACGACGTCTTGAACACGTTCGGCGGCTCGGCGATCACAATCCTCTGTCTTGGCCTGCCACTCCTTGGAAAAGGATTGAGGGTGAGCAGGGACACAAGAACGAAGGGGGCGTCCATACAAAACCTGGGCAGGGGAGCGTCCGGTGTAGTTAGGTGTGTTGCGGAGTTCAAGAAGACCCAGGTCGAAGGCCTCGCAGTCAATATTCCCAGAAAGGGCCACCTTAAGGATGAGGTGCTTCAAGGATTTGACAGCAGCCTCAGCATGGCCAAGTTGGACTGCGGGTAATGGGGCGATGACAACACATGCCGGACTCCCCATCGGTCAAGGAACACAGCAAAGTCCCGGCTTGTGAACTGAGGCCCTCCGTCGGTTCGCAGGCGCACAGGAACGCCCACGTCACGGAAGTAGTGGCGGAATTTGCTGATGGTGGCGGCAGACGTCGTGTCATTACCGCACTTGATGACAACCGGCCAACCAGAGAGACGGTCGACGATAACAAGGAAGGACTTTCCTGACACAGAGAAAAAGTCGGCCGACACAGACTCAAAGGGGCGGGTGGGGTTGTCGTCACTCATGAAGGGTTCCTGCTGTTGGCTGGGTTGTAGTACGTGGCGGGGCTTACACACCTGGACAGCATTGGAGATGTCGGGGTCGATGCCAGGCCGGAACACAGTCTGTCTTGCACGCCGTTTGGTGGCCTCGGCTCCACAGTGACTGT
>NW_024749657.1:9361218-9368718 GCF_018991925.1 Homarus americanus
ATTACCAATATACACATACCACACATATTACATCATTACCATTATTACACATTATTACATACCATTACACATTACATACATACACATATTACATCATTACATTATTATACCACATACATACACATTACCACATACACACACACATTATTACATATTATTATTATTATTATTATTATTATTACACATACACATTATTACACACATATTACTACATTATATATTATTTATTATTATTACCATTATTACATACATACCACATTACCATTATTACATATATTATTATTATATTACCATATTATTACATTACATACCACATTATTATTACATTACACATATTACACACATTATTATTATTACACATTATTACCACATTACATTACACATTACACATTACACATCAACATATTTCAACACACATACAACACACACATACATTACACATTACCATATTACACATATTACTATACATTATTTACATATATATATATATATATATATATCATATACATATATACACATATACATACACATATTACATACATATATATATATAACATATACATATATATATACATATTATTAATATACATATATACATATATATATTACATAACATTATTATTACATATTACATATACATACATATTATTATTACAATACATATATTACATATACATATTATTACATTAACATATTATTATTAATATTACATATTATTACACATATACATATTACATACATTACATTACATACATACATATTAACACATACATACATACATTACATATTACATACATTAATACATTCTATATACATATTATTATTATTATTATTATTACATACATACATATATATTATTATTATTACATAATACACATACATTACACATATATTATTATTCTACATTACACATACATTATTACATATTACACATTACATTATTACCACATATTATTACATACATTACACATATTACACATATTACATATTACACATATTACACACATACATACATATTACACACATTATTATTACATTACATATTATTACATACATACATACACACATACACATTACACATTACACACACATACACACACACACATATTACTATATTACATACATATATTATTATTACATATTATTACATATTACACATACATATTATTAATATTACATACATACACATATTACATATTATTCACATTACATATATTACACATATTATTACACATATTATTATTACATATTACACATTACATATTATTACATTACATATACATATTATTATTACATACATATTACACATATACATACACATTACATATTATTATTATTACATATTACACACACACATATTATTACATATTACACACATACATTACATATTATTATTACATATTACACATACATTACATTAACATACACATATTACATTATTACACACATATTACATATTACACATACATTACATATACATACATACACATACATATACATACATACATATTATATATATATATATATATATATATACATATATATATATATATATATATATATATATATATATATACATATATATATATATACATATATATATATATATATATATATATATTATATAATACATATATATTATTATTATATATATTTTATATATATATACATATACATTACATATACATATATATATATATATATATACATTACATATATATACATTATATATATACACATATATTACACATATATATATACACATTATTATTATTACATTACATATATTATTACATATATATATTATTATTACATATATATTATTATTATTATTATTACATACATATTATTATTATATACATACATACATATATTACATATACACATATATTAACATTATATATACATATTACATATATATATATACATATACATATATATATATACATTATATACACATATATACATATATATATTATTATTATTACATATACATATTACATTACATATACACATATATATATATATATATATATACATATATATATATTAATATTACATACATTACATACACATATATACATTATTATTATATATATTATTATTATATATATACATATACATATATATTATTACATTACATACACATTATTATTATTATTATTATTACATATATTATACATATTATTACATCATACATACATATATATACACATATTATTATTATTATTGTTTCATATTATTACATTACATATATATTATATTATTATTATTACACATATTATATATTATATTATATTATATACATATTACATATACATATATACACATATATACATACATATACATATATACATATACATACATACATACATATACATATTACATATATATATTATTATTACATACATATACATATTACATTACATATTACTACATACATATACATAAATATTACATACATACATACATATACATATACACACATACATATTATTATTATTACACACATATTACATACATATTACATACACATATTATTACATATTATTACACATTACATTATTACATATTCATATATAATTACATATTATTATTATTATCACATTATACATATATATATATTACATATACACATATATATATACATATATATATATAACATATATATACATATATATATATATACATATATATATACATATATATATATATATATATATATATATATATATATATATACATATATATATATATATATATATATATATATACATATACATATATATATATATACAAACATATTATTATTATTATTATATATATATATATACATATACATATATATATATATATATATATATATATATATATATATATATGCATATATATATATATATATATATATATACATATATATATATATATATATATATATATATATATATATATATATATATGTAATATCCCAAAATGAAGCCATGAGCATCATTCTAAGTTGCCCAAAATCAACCAGAATTGTAAGCATGAGGAAAGAGCTCGGACTGCCCTCCCTATCTGAGAGGATAGCTCTACTTAATACCACGTTTTGTGTCAAAGTTTTGAAGAACAATGGCTCTCAAACTACAGCTCAAACTGAGTTGATGTCCTATCTAAGTAATCCCGACCATCTCGCCAACCTTCCGCAAAAGACTCTCTTTGGGGCGTGGCTTCATAAAAGTGTTGCAGATCTCTTGAAACTGAATGTCCCAATCACCCCAGACGAACCTATTAATGCCATTGCTCCTTGGCTGGATATATCAGTTCCTATTAATTACACTCCTGTTGGTAGCAAGCAAATGTTAAACACCGATGTGGTGAGATGTGTCACACTAGAAACTATTAACAGACACATAGAGAGTATTAAACCAAGTGAATGTTATGCTTTTACTGATGGTTCTGTGCAGACAAACACAGGTAGAACAGGCTGTGCAATTGTAATATATAAAGAAAAAGAGATGATAGTGTCAAACAAACAAAGGCTGAACAACTGGGCCAGCACAACACAAACTGAACTAACTGGAATCTACTTAGCCACAGACTACCTCAAAGAAAATGGAGGTGGGGTGATATTCTGTGACTCTCTCAAAGTGCTTTGAAATCAATGAACAGCCCGTCAGCCTCTATTTCTAATGTTGTATGTGATATTAAAAGGAATGTGATAACTGCCAATGAGAACAACTTTCGTATCGAATTTGTGTGGATTGCGTCCCATGTTGGAATCAGGTATCATGACCGGGCTGATAGACTGGCCAATGAGGCATGTAGGGAAGAAAATGTTGACCGTGACCTTGGCCTGTCCAATGCTGTAATTAAAAACATTCAAGTCAGAATCATGAACTCTGATCTCGAAGAAGTGAGAAATGCAGAGAGACCTGACAGTTGTAGCATTAGTAAATATGACAAATTTTGTGACAAGAGGTACCGGTATGGCCAGCATAAGGACAGAACCAGACAATGTGATGTAGTCGTGGCCAGAATTAGACTAGGATACAGACTCATCTGGCAAGTTAGTAACGCTGTACCCATACCGGAACACTCAGCATGGAAACTTTGTGATAAACCTCTAAAGCATATACTTGAACACTATATTATTGAATGTGACACTGTTAAAGTCTTCAGGCCACCTGACTTATTGTATCTTGAACTATGTAATTACGTCATTGAATCAGGGGTGCTTGAGGACATTCTTGCTGTTTATCCCAAATTTGCTAGCCCACACTGATTAGTCTTCAATTAGAATATGACTCCAATGTATGTGATCCACTGACCAATATATACTGCTAATGAATATGATGTATTTCCTTCTTTGTGTACGAACCTCTGTCCTGCACGGCAGTGAACAGTGGCATTACCCACATGAATCTGACCTATATGTAGTGTCAATGAATATGATGCATTCTTTGTGTACGAACCTCTGTCCTGTATGGCAGTGAAGAGTGACATTACCCACATGAATCTGACCGACGTATATGTGTGTATGTGTGTATATGTGTATGTATGTATGTATGTGTGTATATGTGTATATATATATATATATATATATATATATGTATATGTATATATATGTATATGTATGTATATGTGTATGTGTGTGTGTACATATATGTATATGTACTGTCAATGAATATGATGCATCTCTTTGTGTACGAACCTCTGTCCTGCATGGCAGTGAACAGTGACATTACCCACATGGATCTGACCTCTATACATTTATAGCTGTTAATGAATATGATGTATTTCTTTGTGTATGAACCTCTGTCCTGCGTGGCAGTGAGATACCCCCCTCAGTGTCAAGACCTGACTGAATTACTCAGAATAGGCAAACTGTACTACAAGCTTTGCCAATAAATTTGTTAAACTAAAAAAAGTTAATATATTGATAATATATGGGGCAGTGCACTGTTGATCTAAATAAAATAATCTTGAATTACACCTAGTGAACTTAAAATTTTATTGGTGAAATTGCTGCATCAAGCATGGGTCCACTGAAAGGTGATTTCTCCTCCATCCCCACTTCCTTCTCTTCTCCCTTCTCCTTCACCCCCACTTCTAGTTCCCATCATTATCATCAACCAAGAACCTTCTACACACACACCTCAAAGTAAGTGTACTTTACTGCATTTTGTTTTTACTTTGAATTTCCCAATATCCCTCGATTAACGAACGGTCCAACAAAATTTCGGTTAACGAATTAGCTCCCATAATGATTTTCAATTCCATTAACGACTAAAACTTCAATTAACAAAAGCCTTACGAGAAACACCCTTTGTTGTGAGCATCAGCTGATCAGCTAGTCCGTCAATACAGGAATTGGTTCTATGTTTACATTCGTTTCTAGTGGAGTAAATATCAAGAAAGTTGTGCTCTTGAATATTTTTGCATTTTTTATATTATATTATTGGTCATTCTAATTTAGTTAACATATTGATAATATATACAGTACAGGGAACAGTTTTTGTGTGCCAATCAGCTGATCGAATCACCCACCAACACTTCTCAGTTTAACTTTGTTTAACAGTGGAGTGAACATCCAGTTTGTTGGTCTCTTGAATATTTTTGCCTTTTTACACTAAAATTATTGGTCATTCTGAAATTTACTTCACAAGTTGATAATATACAATGCAGAAATTATTATGAAACATGAAGAAGGCTTTAGAACCAATGCACTCTGTAAAGAATATGGCATGTCATCATGAAATCGAACCCCAGACATTTGGTTGGGTTGTGGCATCAATAAAGGAAGCCCGTAAAAGCGGTTTATTGACACTCGAACTGCTGGAAGAGAGAAATCATATTGAGAGGTAAACAAGAGAATATTTCCACACACCATCACAATACTAAGCTTACAATGCAGAAGGGATTGCAAGTACCTTAAGTACAACTTGTTTTATCTTTATTTTGGAAATAAAAATTCATCTCAATAACATTTTTAAAAGGTTCATCACTTAATAATAAACCTAAACATAACAATACAAAATATTTTTTAAAGTTATAACCTGAATTACATTGGTCGTTTTTCTTTATTTCTACAATCTTTTATATGGTATATGGTTGTGATACGGTAATAATTATGACCAAATTAATGGTAAATCAAATAACACTTTCAATAATAATGATAATGATAATGATAATGATAATGACAATGACAATGACAATGACAATGACAATGATAATGACAATGATAATGATAATGATAATGATAATAATAATAATAAAAAATAATAATAATAGTAAGTTTTCGTCAAAATACCCATATCGATATAAAATTTAGGCTTCGGATAATACCTCGACCTTTGTTGACCTCAGCAGTAACCTTAGTCTTTGAAGGAGAGAATATAAATGAAATATTACATAACTGAAGTAAAATCATTTAGTTTGTACTATCTCGTATTCTAACACTCAACACTCCATCCTCCTTGGCTTTCAAAAGTCAGTAAAATCGCCATCTAAATTTACACTAATTCACCATGTATACAGACGATGCAGGCATACAATTCATCATGTATACAGACGATATAGGTATACAATTCATCGTGTATACAGACGATGTAAGTATACAATTCAGCATGTATATAAATGGTGTAGGTATACAAATCAGCATGTATAAAGACGATGCAGGTATACATTTCAGCATGTATATAGGCAATGTAAGTATACAATTCAGCATGTATCTAAACACTACAACAAGTGTAAAAGTTAGCATGTATGATCACAATCCAGATATACAAGTGAGCATATAATTATATATACAGACATTGCAGGAACAATACGCACAATACACATACACAGTGCAATGTCTTGTCATGCTAAAGTTAAGTGTTTGTGTTGGACTTTAAGATGAGACAAATTATATCATTGTATGTTCGTTTACATTTATTATACAACAGATGATTTAGGGATATTGTGCTCCATCACCATCACTGACCATCATCACCATCACTGACCATCATCAACACTGACCATCATCATCATCACTGACCATCACCATAACTGACCATCATCACCAACACTGACCATCACCATCACTGACCATCATCACCATCACTGAACATCATCACAAACACTGACCATCACCATCACTGACCATCATCACCAACACTGACCATCACCACACCATCACACCAACACCACCAACCAACACGACCATCACCATCACTGACCATCATCACCAACACTGACACATCAACACTGACCACCATCACCATCACTGACCATCACACAACACCCATCACCATCACTGACCATCATCACCATCACACACCATCATCAACACGACCACATCACCATCACTGACCATCATCACCAACACTGACCATCACCATCACTGACCATCATCACCATCACTGAACATCATCACAAACACCGACCATCACCATCACTGACCATCATCACCAACACTGACCATCACCCATCACCGACCATCATCACCCATCACGACCATCATCATCACACCATCAT
>NW_024749657.1:9373718-9528580 GCF_018991925.1 Homarus americanus
TCGTTTGTTAACGGGCAAGGCATCTCGATCTGTGCCAATAACTTATTTGGTGCGGTTTTACATAGGAGGATCGTCGACTGTTTGCAGAGGATTGCCAACCGACCATATCTGTTGAAATTGCCTGAAAGGAGCCCAGAATCTGTCCGGAGTTTTGTGTAGCTATGATAAAACTACTGGACACCCAATAAGCTTTTTTTTTTTTTTTTAAGAATTAGCTTCTACCCTTCAGTAGTTGCAGTCTTTTGTTTCTACGCTAGACTGCTTGTAATCGCTGTGGGTGGTAACATGGGCAGTTTATATAATAAAATATGGCGTGATTTCCTTCTGGGTTAACCCTTATGTTATCAACCCTTAACCCAAATTTAGTTTATCATCGGAATATATTTTACTTTCCTTTTGTTAACATACTGTTTCATTAATCGTCTCTCTCTTTTCTTACCCTTCATAATGGATATTCTACAAACCTGTGATGATGATAAGGGTTCAGAGTGGTGGTGGGGGAAGGGGTGTGTGAAGGTGCGGGGTCCGGGGAAATGTGGAGAAGGTCGTAGAGGTGTTTTAAATCAATAATGCAGGTCTTCGAGGTTCCGGAGAGTGGAAAAGAGACTCCCGAAGACTACGGAAGGTGGAGTTGGAGGCAGCGCCGGGATTGACGAAGTAGATGAGGTAGTAGAGAAGGTACATGGTCTGGGCGTCGACATAATGGAAGCTTATCACCTCCTTGCTCATCTCAGAGAACCCCTGTCAAGGCAAAAAACAAAAACAAAACAAGATTTAGTTGGACGTGACGAGATCGACATAAGGACACAATCTGATTACAATTGGTGACGTGGTGGACAATATATTTTTTTCTTATTCACAGCGTCGGTGCATGAAACAGGATTGTCGGTACACCATATTGTGAAACCAGTGACGTTTAAGGGGTCAGTTCTGGGATTCTGAGGTGGCACGATACAATTTTGATGGCATATGAGTACAAGGAACGTTGCCAGTGGTTATAGCACCTATAAACCTCCAAAGTGACTCCTGGTCAATATAATTCGCCTGATTGAGGTGATATACTGTTTATATTATCATTGGTGGATAATTCTCAAACGGATATTTGCGCCGGAACTATGATACAAGTTCTTTGAACTATTTCACGAAAAAAATTCAAAACAACTCACAAATTTATAAGGCAAGACGGATATTTTCTTGAGCCAGAGGTGCCAAAAGCTGTTGGCTTGACGTGGGTCGAGCACCTTGTTAGGCGGGTATACGTGGAACCTCTGTCGTCCTGATGAGTCCCGCGAGTCAAGCAACTCCACACCTGTCGAGAGAAACACATGTGAGTACCTCTAACACCTGTCTCCCCCTCTCTCTTTCTCCCATACACATCTACCCCCCTTCTCTCTCTCAGGCACACCTGCCTCCCCTCTTTCTTTTTCATAGACACCTGCACCCCCTCTCTCATACACACCTACCCCCCTCTCACTCATACACACTTACCCCTCTCCCTCTCTCACACATGCTTGTCCCCCTCGCCCCTCTCTCATACACATCTGCCTCCCCTCTCTGATAAACACCTGCCCCCCCCCTCTCTCTCTCATACACACTCTTTTTAAGGGGGATTAGCCCATCTGGATTCAGGTCACTGACCCACATCAGGGCCTTGGGAGCGAAAATATGATGATAATAATAATAATAATAATAATAATAATAATAATAATAATAAAAGAACCATCAATAAATACAAAAAAGAAAAATCAAGAGCGAGAAACGATATACACTATGTATGTTGTATTGTTAAACTAAGAAACAATTGAGACCCTGCAATTGTGAGTAAATGAGGCAGAAAGTCAGTCCGACCAGCAATCTGGGATTTGGTCACAATTTTTTTGATGCCATATGGCAGCAGGGTCTACCATTAGACAATACATTATGCTTCCAATATCTTCCCAGGCGGTAGTACTTCCTCGTTTGATAGCTGCCTACTACCTACCAAGGAATAGAGACAGTAAGGATGGTTCACCGATCACTTGCTTTACCCACAATGCACAGCTCGGTGACGTCACTGTTGTAAACACGCGTGCTCTGGTGACCTCCGTGTTTATGCTCGCCTCTACTCCCGGGACCAGTGTTTCTATAATTATGGTTATTTGTGCAACATACGTAAAGTGACCATATTTCTTGGAGCTAAAAGCAGGACATACCAAAAATTATGAAAGAAAAACCAAACAACCCGTACACCAACACCGATTACAGTTATACTTGACCCAAAACCAAAACAATTGTACATAACAATGGTATTTGCCTAATTACCTGTTAATGCTTGTATCTTTCACTGGATAAAATTTGTTTTAACAACTCTGGAGTTGATCTTAGTATATTGTAGAATTCCAGACAGGTTTGCTTGAAGTTAACTTTAGTGACTAGTAAGGCTTTGAGGATTGGAACTTTTACTTGTGATTTTTCAAATGTCCACAGTTTGTTCATTTGAGAGAAAACACGTTAGGTAGATGAATTTGTTCCAGGAAGACACAGATTGAACTGAACCAATTTTAATATGTGATGGTGGGTAATACCTCTGTCTTTAAAGTGAGTAAACATTTCTACCCAGCACTGGTCTGTAGGTAACTTTGCTGCATACCACTCTGACACTTTTTCCTCAGAGATATAACTTCTAATACAGCAAAACTAGTCAAATAACTCAGTATCAAACTTTAAATCGTTGAATTTCTTTTCTGCAGCAAAATCCACTGTTTTCTCAACATCTTGCCATTTTGGTATTTGCTTTAATGAGGCCCACTGCTTGTGTTTAAAGTCTTGAAAGTGACCTGTCCACTGGCCTAAAAACTGAACACATGTGTCATAAAAATCTGTAACTGTTTTCTTCAATGCAGGTGAATCAATTAATCCATCTTCTTCAAGTTTGATAGCGATCATAACTTCTACTGCTGTTATATCTTCCCCTTCAATCTTTGAGATGACTTGATGGAAGGTGGCTGACTGACTATGCACAAAGTTGAGCCAGACTTCTGCACAATGGTTCTCAAAAAATCTTCAGCACAACAGGACACTTGCTTTGACTGGTTAAATACGACTTTAAGCCAGAAAACATTCTATGGATTCTCTCAATAGCAAGCATTAGTGCTAACCATCTTGTTTTACTGTACCCCAGTAGCTGTTTATATTCAATTTCCACAAAATCGCAGAAGTCCTTCAAGTCTTCTACTCTAACTGTATACAAGTAGAAATATGAATATATCTTAACAACAACTGTTTCTACATCAATTGGCAAACAGCCGCAGACAGTGTTGCACATCATTATTTAAAGTGTGGGCACAACAACCAGTACCAATAAATTCTCTGCTTAAGTTAGTATTAAGCTTCCTGAAAATGTTATTAACTCCTTTTCTTAAAGCTCCACCAAAATTACAGTTTGTATTATCACCGTAGAAAGCAACTAATTTCTTGCCAAGATCATGTTGTTTGATAATATCTCCGAAATAGTTTACCACAATATCCGAGGTTTCTCCAGGCTGAGACTGAAAGTCGATGAGGTTTACTTGAACACCTTCATAGGGTTGAAAGAAGTGAGTCAGTTCAGGGAAGATTTTGGTGCTCCCATGGTTGCTTACATCAGTTTACATTGTTACACAATGAGCATCCTTCAACTGTTTATCCAGTTCTGATAAGGCATAAAGGTTAAGATATATTTGTAACAATTGTACGGGGGTTTGCCACTCGTTTACGATACGTAACACCCAAACATTACTTTTTGTGCCAATGCCAACCTCTCTCTCTCTGTCAAAAATGTTTCGAATTTCGTGTCAAAATTTTTTTCTTTCGCCAATGAAGAGGGACATTCGGGACAAATGTCAGAATGCGGGACGCTTGTTAAAAAATCGAGATTGTCCCGCCAAGATAGGGACGTCTGGTCATCTTAAATATACGGGTGCAGCAACACAACTCAAATCCGAAGGAGCGAGCACATTAAGTTTTACAGATATCCTTGAGATAAGAAAACTTGTGATGAATGGATAAATGCCCATAAGCGTTCTAATAAAAAACCCCACCACATTAGGCTGGCTAGCCAAGAACTTGTTTGAAGAATTCATATTTCTTTTGTATCTCTTTAATTCTGGAATGTTTGTCAATATCCAGGTATCTGCAGGAAGGTGAGACATTCATTTTGCTATATGTGACCAAAAAGAACTCTGAAGATATTTAATAATATTGAGAAAAAAAAAGTTAAGTACGTACAATGAAAGGCAAAAGTCGTGTCGTGAAATTTGGTGAAAACATATGTTAAAGGGCTAAACATTTGGTGCACTCCGCCTTGTGGTAAGGGGTTCTCATAATGTTTCACGAGTTATATTTAATCTTCGGACAAAACCGCGACACGACTTTTGTCTTTGATTACACTCGGTAAAAAAAAAAATACCGTTACAATTCCTGCGCGAAACAAACTGACACTACAAACGAAGTGTTTCAAAAAGGCCCCTGAAGCATTCCTCTCATTGGTAGCCCTGCGCGTGTAGGCGTTCGGCCACACGTGCTCGAACCAAGTGATCGGCACTCTGAAACGAGTCAGAGTTAGTGCTGCCACACTAACACAATTAGAAACTTGATCGAAACTCTATGCCTCATTTGTCCATGTCGAACCATTCTCTGAACGCTGGCCATACTGGTCGGACGTGTCAGCCTTGTACTCTGCGATAAAACTGCTGATTTTCACTGGCTGCCTAAGCTTTACACCATGCCTGGGGCAAGTGGTGGGCAGAAACTTGTGAAGGATTTGGCTAGAGAAGAAACCCATAGCACTGCTGAACAGCTTAGAAGACGACCTGCGGCTTTCAAGTAGCGAATCGAAAGCAGATGATCCGCGGCCAACAACAATGGAGGTGACAGACAGCTTTGAAGAGGTGATTAGTAAGAAAGAAAAGAAGTGGAGGCGAGAGTTGGTGAAGAAAAGTGAAGGAAGTGATAGTGATGAGATCAAGAATGATAGAAAGAAAAAGACGTCACACGCAGAAGAAAGCCGAAAGAATTCAACTGGGAATAATACGCAGCAGGTTAGTCGAATGGATCATCTTGAAAGTACCAATGTGCCCGACAACTGGTGGTGAAACCGCTCAGGTAGGAGGAGGTTAAACTTTCAATTAATTACGGATATCATGCAGGCGGGTGTATGGGCTCTACACTGGGAAGAGAGCATAAAAAGGTTTGAACCCTGTTTGGGAAGGTCATAATAATTCCTGTCTGACTGTATAGCTGGGGATGAGGCGGTCAAGTTTTGAAACGACGACAGGGTTTAAGGAGGTGATTTTGACGATGACAGAGGACAAAGAAACAGCACACCAAGATGATCGTTTTCATGTACCCGGTAATACTGGATCTTGACTTTCTACTTGACGATACACGATTCGTATGGGCAAAGCGACACGAAATCCGAGGTGAGAAGAAGAATCAAGTGGTAGCCTTGATAAAGGGAGACGTTGGGAAGAAAATTAATTTCTGGAATAGGATATACTGTAGGAGAATTGCAAAGTTTATTGAACAACCAGTTCTGTGTTAAAAGTGCAGCAGGTAGGGCCATATGGACTGGAAATGTCAAAGTAAGATATAAAGGTGTCGTTGCCGTGGAAAAATCACAATTCAATAGAGATGTGGAATTAAAATGGTCTGGGACAACATGTTGTGTGCCGTGCTGTTGCACAATAGTGGCGGCGCGCATAGTAACAGGTTCCTCAATTTTACAATAAAAACCACAGATAAGTAAGGGTGCGGTGGCAGAGCATGGGGAGGTCTGGCAGCGAGAAAGGAGGAAGACGAGGAGTTGCGGGTGGGGCAGCTCTATTCAACTGAGAACGTGTGGAAGAAGAGGATGGAACAGAGTGACACGTTGAAAGTGACTTGAGGAAATGGTGCAGGAGCTGCACCAAAAAGTTATTCAGGAAGAGAAGGTAATTGGCAAGCTTGGTGATGGGTGTGGTGTAGTAGTTCAGCTCAGGTAAAGTTCAGATGCTTAGAAAAAAAGGTAGAGGACAACAGAAAATGGTACTTGTTTGCTGAACATAGAAATGTGGATGTTGAACTAAAAGGAAAGAAAGGTTGAAAATAATACAGTAATAAAAGTCAACAAACCATCTTTGCTTTACAGGGGACCGGAAATGTGAATATAAAGAAGAAGATAACCCACAAGTGGGGTGACATGCAGGTATTACATGATAAGGTATTAGCTCAGTGAAAAAAGTAATGGAACAGTTTGAGAATGAGAGAGAATAAAGGTTAGTTTCTGTTGTTAATAGGGAAAATGGAGGACACTAGTTTAGTATACTTCCATGGAATGTAAATAGCTTACGTCCTAGGACCACAGATGTACATGCTTAACACTGTTGTATAAGAGTGGATGTTATAGCCTTACAAGAGACGGCACAGAGGGATGGTAAATTGGTAATTTGCGTGATAATATAATCAATGTTTCTGGTACCAATGGCAATAGAAAAATACAAGAGGTCTGATAACTTATGTTGGAAAAAATGTACCGGTTGAATTGGTAATAGCTGACAAGCAGAATGGGGTTGAAAGTTTGTGATAAAATCTACGTCAAGGAAGGTCTATATGTATGACATTTAGCATCTGTGAACATAATCAAAGAAGTTTGGATATTGAGGGACATGCCCCAGCGCTTATTTAATGATGATAGTGTTGATATTAATGCTGAACCTGAAGTCCTGGGTACTAGGTTTAGCAACATTAATAGTGAGAAATGGTTTATACTTCTTGAGGTTGATGATATTTAAATATTGGGAAATCGTGAGCCTACCCACATACTGTAAATGGAGAAGGAATTAGATTAGCGGTATATATAAATAATGAATACAGAGCTAATGCTGACATAGTTAGGGATTTGTAGTGATCATTTTGCATTACGAATTACTATACATGTTAACAGCTCACAGAAGTTAATTAAGCGGAAAAGATATTGGTTGCCGGAAGACAAAAAACAGGAGCTGATCACTACTATACAGGATTGGTATGGATTATGAACCACAGGACGTTGATACCTTTTATGATGATTTATTATATCAGAGGCAACTGGATTACATGCTGTTATAATTTTGGATAAAGGTGACTACGATGATAAGATGAATTCATTACTAAGCGATGAAAGCACGTATTGTGAGCTTACAAAAGATGTATGGATTGATCCAACACACAAGCTTAATAATCCATTACGTCCTATCGTGAGTTCTGTGGGTTCTGTTACTTCCAAATTATCCAAGTGGCTGGTAAAGATGCTATCCCCTCTTACAGGCCAAATATCAAATTCACATATACACAATAGCAGTGATTTATTTGATAAACTCAAAAACACAATGAACCATGCGAATTAATAAGTTTTGATGTAAATTCACTTTTCACTAGAGTACCTGTGAAAGACCTACTTTCATTCTTAAAGATAAATTACAACTGTTAGATTTAACTATTGAACATGATACTTTTCTCAAATTGATAGAGTTATGCGTAACTGACAATGTGTTTAGAGCAAATGGGAAGTTTTACAAGCAAATATTTGGCATGAGCATGGGTAATTGTCTTTCTGCTCATCTAGCCTGTATTTATATAGATTTTTGAGGCTAGATTACTACCCAGTATAGGGGACTTTATTCCTCCATGGTATAGATATGTAGATGATGTTCTTTGTCTTTGGCCTAGAAACAGTGACCCATTGGAATTTTTAGACAACCTTAATGATCTTGTCCCAAGTATCACATTCAAATTTGAAAGAGAAATAAATGGATTCCTTCCATTCCTTGATATGCTTATAATTAGAAATGGCCATAGCTACAAATTTAAGGTGTACAGAAAGCCTACACAGGTGAACGGTTTCATACATTATTTATGGAGTCACCTGGCGTCTACCAAAATGTCAGTTTTTTCTGCTATATTTTTTGAGATGTTTGCGTATTTGTGACGCTGAATTTATTGAAGAAGAATTGAAACACATTCGTTCCATTGCACAGAAACTCGGGTACCCTTCTGTGTTTGATGATCATTGTTTTAAAAGGGCTAAAAAATCCTTTCATTCTACTCAAACCAGGCAAATTCCTACACTTAAGAATATTTTGACTGCCTTATCGCAATGAATTTGTCCCGTTAGTTCGGTCTCTTAAATTACTAAATATTAATGTTGTTTTCAAGTATGACTAGACCATTACCAATATGTTAATAAAAAATAGCACAACTTTGAATGTAAATGGAAGTGTTTATTGTATTCCATGTAGCAAATGTAATTGTAATTATGTAGGACAGACAGGAAAAACATAGCAGCTCAGAATCAAACAACATAAGTACAATATCAGAACAGCATCTGAAAGCAGTGCCTTGTTCGTTCATGTTAGGAATAATAATCATCCCATTGGCAGGAAGTATTCAGGTCATCTTGCGTCACAGAAAGACTTCTGGTTGAAGCTAGTTTGATTAAGGAATTAAAATCAATAAACCTGTAGTGGACGTCTCCCCTACAAACTGCGTATCGCATTCCAATGTGCCGCCTTCCCTAGCAACCAACCAGATGTTACCGTATCTTAGCAACGGAACCAGTCACCGGCATTTCTGGGTTTTTCCCAACATGACTCATAGCGGCTGCTGCTGGATATATAAGCTCTCTCTCTCCATTGAGATTCATTCCTGACTATTCTTCTTGAACAAGCAACACCTCCTCCTCTCCCGCTGCCTGGCTGCCTTCGCTCCTCCTCGCCTGCCTGGCGGTCCTCGCTCCCGCCAGCGAGGCATGGCGACCCACCAGCTGTCCTCTGAGCTTCCTCACCAACCATCTTCCAGAACAAGCACCTCCAGCACCAGACTGTCTATCTTATATATAAGAAAACCACATTAGAGTTTCCTTCCATCCCAGGTGCTAGACAACATTATTATCTCGATGCCCCTACAAACCTTATGGATGGTCAGTACAAAACTGATAATATGTTTATAAATTTATTTGTTAGTGGCCCAAGGTTAAAATGCTTTTGAAAAACTTGGGCTAGGTGTAGGATAGTTATTTAGTGGGTCCCCTTATTTTTGACCTGACCTGACTAGTCACGTCGCTCCCTTTCTCTTAAGCTCCCCTCCGTGTGTGTTGGTGTAGGGATTAGTGGATGACATCATTATGACCTGACCTCATGTTTAATAAGGTCACCCTGTATATTTAAGCCTCTCTCTGTCCATGTAATCCAGTGTCCTCTGAAGATGTCTTGAATAGACGAAAGCTAAGGTGCTCCGTTGTTTCCATTTCCAGTGTGTTTATCAAAATTATCTTATCCACGTTTTCATTGTGGTTACATATATACATATATATATATATATATATATATATATATATATATATATATATATATATATATATATATATATATATATATATATATATATATATATATATATATATATATATATATATATATATATATATATATATATATATATATATATATATATATATATATATATATATATATAACGTCCCCTCCACTGCCATACATGTACGGTGTAATCAAGACCCACAAGCCCAGTAACCCAGCAAGACCCATCATTAGCTCAGTTGGGTCAATCTCTTATAAACTATCTAAATGGTTAGTTTCTTTACTAAATCCCCTAGTTGGCAACATTTCTAACTCCAATATCAAGAATAATATGGATCTGGTTGATAAACTCAATAACTTACACATTAACCATGATTTTAAACTGGTCAGCTTTGATGTAACGTCACTCTTTACAAAGGTCCCAGTTGATGATTTACTAGAGTTCCTCATAGATTCCCTGGATAACATTTCACTGCCCGTCTCGAAAGACGACTTCATCAAACTATGTATTAAGGATTGCAAATTCGAATTCAATGGGGAATATTATGCTCAAAAATTTGGTATGGCAATGGGTAATCCACTCTCACCTGTATTAAGCAACCTATATATGGAATTCTTTGAAAAGAAACTATTAAGTAATATTTTACCACCCTCAGCAGTCTGGTTTAGATATGTTGATGATGTATTATGTCACTGGCCATGTAATGAGGACCTAAAAGCTTTCCTGCCACAACTTAACAACTTAGCCCCCTCGATCAAATTCACTGTGGAATTAGAGCATGACTGTAAATTGCCATTCCTAGACTGTCTGATACATAGAATAGGTAACACCTTTAAGTTCAGTATTTATAGAAAACCAACTAATGTGTGTTCATACATTCATTATTATTCTGCCCACCATAATAAAGTCAAACAGTCAGTATTTTCAATAATGTTTTTACGTGCCTTGAGAATTTGCAGTCCGGAATTCATCGATGAGGAATACAAATATATATATAATATTGGCTCAAACCTTAAATACCCTAGATCTTTCATAGACAAATGCTTAAACATTACTAAGAAAACTTTTTATAGAACTGATCCCAAGCCCACCCATGACCATAAGAATATCTTAATATTACCATTTCACAAAAATTTCTCACACATTCCTGCACAGCTAAAAACCTGGAACGTCAATGTGGCATTTAAAAACTCATGCACTGTTAAACAAATGTTAATCAAGAACTCCCCAACAACACAATTGGTTGCATTTATAAAGTTCCTTGCAAGGAATGTAATATGTTTTACTTAGGCCAGACAGGTAAAGATCTTGCAACTAGAATTAAACAACACAAATACAGTGTTAGGACAGGCCAGGAATCCAATGCTCTGTTTGTTCATTTGAGGGATAACAAGCATTGCATTGACTGGGATAATGCCTCCTCAATATTACCATGTAATTCAATTGATAGTAGGAACAACATAGAATCTAGTCTTATTAAACATACCGAAGCATTCAACATGAATTTGAGTAACGGCATGTACAAGCTGGACAATTTTGTAATTAAGAAGATTTGTGATCAGGTGAGAAGGCCGGGTCACTTGACCATCTGACCTGACCACCAACCGTTGTGTGCTATTTAAAGATTAGTTGGGTCATTACCTAATACCTGACCATTGTGGACCTGTTCTCACCCTCCTCTGTATATATACACCTTGATTTGTATTACTCTCTCTAGTCTGTACTCACCCCTGAAGATGTGAATTACACGAAAGCGCTTGGGAACTTCTTGTTTTCTTCTTTCCTTGTGGTTATCAGCATATACCTAGATCACGCGCACCTACAGTGATTTACTTGCATATATACTATATATATATATATATATATATATATAAATATATATATCTATCTATATATATATATATATATATATATATAGTATATATATATATATATATATATATATATATATATATATATATATATATATATATATATATATATATATATATATATATATATATATATACTAAGCTAAGGTATACCGTTGTTTCCCCTTTAAACCCCGTGTGATTTTTATCAAGATTTATCTTATCCACATTTTCATATATATGTCGTTGATTATATGTTCAAAGTCCGCGTGTTATATGGACTAAAAATGAAGTATATATATGTACCTCGCGTTTCATACCAGCTGGATTCGGTAAAATGCTACTGACACCACATAAGAGGCACGGGCAGTTTCCCAATGAGGTTCACGGCGCCATCAGCTCAATGAACAGGCTTTGTGTGAAATATAACAGAGTCTAGAACTGCTTTTAGTGTCCTTGTGGCCTAGCCGGTATCCCCCTAGTCCCACCCAGTAGGTCGAGGGTTCGATTCCTTGCTGGTGAGTCGTTGATTATATGTTCAAAGTCCGCGTGTTATATGGTTGTTATATTCATGGTTCTGGTTGTTATAGTCATGGTCCTGGTTGTTATAAGCATGGTCGTGGTTATTATAATCATGGTCGTTGTTCTTATAATCATGGTCGTGGGTGATATAATCATAGTCGTGGTTGTTATAATTATGGTCGTGGGTGATATAATCATGGTCGTGGGTGTTATAATCATGGTCGTGGTTGTTATAATAATGGTCGTGTTTGTTATAATCATGGTCGTGGTTGTTATAATCATGGTCGTATGTGTTATAATCATGGTCGTGGGTGTTATAATCATGGTCGTGGTTGTTATAATCATGGTCGTGGTTGTTATAATCATGGTCATGGTTGTCATAATCATTGTCGTGGTTATAACCATAGTTGTGAGTGTTATGATCATGGTCGTGGTTGTTATAATCATGGTTCTGGTTGCTATAATCATGTTCCTGGGTGTTATAATCATGGTCGTGGTTGTTATAATCATGGACGTGGTTTTTATAATCATGGTCCTGATTTTTAAAATCATGGTTGTGGTTGTTATAATCATAGTCTTGGTTGTTATAATCATGGTCGTGGGTGATATAATCATAGTCTTGGTGTTATAATCATGGTCGTGGTTGTTTTGATTACAGTCGTGGTTGTTATAATCATAGTCGTGGTTGTTATAATCATGGTCGTGGTTATTATAATCATGGTCGGGGTTATTATAATCATGGTCGTGGTTGTTATATTCATGGTCCTGGTTGTTATAATCATTTTCGTGGTTGTTATAATCATTGTCCTGGTTGTTATAATCATAGTCGTGGTTGTTATAATCATCGTCGTGGTTATTATAATCATGGTCGGGGTTGTTATAATCATGGTCGTGGTTGTTATAATGATATTCGTGGTTGTTATAATCATGGTCCTGGTTGTTATAATCATGGTCATGGTTGTTATAATCATGGTCGTATGTGTTATAATCATGGTCGTGGGTTTTATAAATATGGTCGTAGTTGTTATAAAAATGGTTGTGGTTGTTATAATCATGGTCATGGTTGTTATAATCAGGGTCGAGGTTTTTTTAATCATGGTCGTGGGTGTTATAATCATGGTCGTGGTTGTTATAAAATGGTCGTGGTTGTTATAATCATGGTCGTTGTTGTTATAATCATGGTCGTAGTTGTTATAATCATGGTGTGGTTGTTTTAATCATTGTCGTGGTTGTTATTATCAATGGTCGTGGCTGTTATAATCATGGTCGTAGTTGTTATGATCTTGGTCGTGGTTGGTATAATCATGGTCGTAGTTATTATAATCTTGATTGTTGTTGATATAATCATGGTCATGGTTGTTATAATCATAGTCGTCATTGTTATAAACTTGTTTGTGGTTGTTATAATCATGGTCGTGGTTGTTATAATCTTGGTAGTGGTTATTATAATCATGGTTGTGGTTGTTATAATCATGGTCGTGGTTGTTATAATCATGGCCGTGATTGTTATAATCATGGTCGTGGTTGTTATAATCATGGTCATGGTTGTTATATTCATAGTCGTGGTTATAGTCATAGTCGTGGTTGTTATAATCATGGTCGTGGTTGTTATAATTATGGTCGTGGTTGTTATAATCATAGTCGTGGTTTTTTTAATCATGGTCCTGATTGTTAAAATCATGGTTGTGGTTGTTATAATCATAGTCTTGGTTGTTATAATCATGGTCGTGGGTGATATAATCATAGTCGTGGTGTTATAATCATGTTCGTGGTTGTTTTAATTACAGTCGTGGTTGTTATAATCATAGTCGTGGTTGTTATAATGCATGGTCGTGGTTGTTATAATCATGGTCGTGGTTATTATAATCATAGTCGGGGTTATTATAATCATGGTCGTGTTTGTTATAATCATATTCGTGGTTGTTATAATCATGGTCCTGGTTGGTATAATCATGGTCGTGGTTCTTATAATCATGGTCGTGGTTATTATAATCATGGTCGTGGTTGTTATATTCATGGTCCTGGTTGTTATAATCATAGTCGTGGTTATTATAATCATGGTCGTGGTTGTTTTAATCATGGTCGTGGTTCTTATAATCATAGTCGTGGTTCTTATAATCATGGTCGTGGGTGATATAATCATGGTCGTGGTTGTTATAATCATAGTCGTGGTTGTTATAATTATGGTCGTGGGTGATATATCATAGTCGTGGATGTTATAATCATGGTTGTTTTTACCATGGTCGTATGTGTTATAATCATGGTCGTGGGTGTTATAATCATGGTCGTGGTTGTTATAATCATGGTCGTGGTTGTTATAATCATGGTCATTGTTGTCATAATCATGGTCGTCGTTATGACCATAGTTGTGAGTGTTATGATCATGGTCGTGGTTGTTATAATCATGGTTCTGCTTCTTATAATCATGTTCCTGGTTGTTATAATCATGGTCGTGGTTATTATAATCATGGTCGTGGCAGTTATAATCATGGTCGTGGGTGTTATAATCATGGACGTGGTTCATATAATCATGGTCCTGATTGTTAAAATCATGATCGTGGTTGTTATAATCATAGTCTTGGTTGTTATAATCATGGTAGCAGTGATATAATCATAGACGTGATATTATAATCATGTTCGTGGTTATTTTAATCATAATTGTGGTTGTTATAATCATAATCGTGGTTGTTATAATCATATTCGTGGTTGTTATAATCATGGTCCTGGTTGTTATAATCATGGTCGTGGTTGTTATAATCATGGTCGTGGTTGTTATAATCATCGTCGTGGTTGTTATAATCATGGTCCTGGTTGTTTTAAGAATGGTCGTGGTTGTTATAATCATGGTCGTGGTTGTTATAATCATGGTCATGGTTGTCATAATCATTGTCGTGGTTATAACCATAGTTGTGAGTGTTATGATCATGGTCGTGGTTGTTATAATCATGGTTCTGGTTGCTATAATCATGTTCCTGGGTGTTATAATCATGGTTGTGGTTGTTATAATCATAGTCTTGGTTTTTATAATCATGGTCGTGGTTATTATAATCATGGTCGGGGTTGTTATATTCATGGTCCTGGTTGTTATAATCATTTTCGTGGTTGTTATAATCATTGTCCTGGTTGTTATAATCATGGTCGTGGTTGTTATAATCATCGTCGTGGTTATTATAATCATGGTCGGGGTTGTTATAATCATGGTCGTGGTTGTTTTAATTTCAGTCGTGGTTGTTATAATCATAGTCGTGGTTTTTATAATCATGGTCGTGGTTATTATAATCATGGTCGGGGTTATTATAATCATGGTCGTGGTTGTTATATTCATGGTCCTGGTTGTTATAATCATTTTCGTGATTGTTATAATCATTGTCCTGGTTGTTATAATCATGGTCGTGGTTGTTATAATCATCGTCGTGGTTATTATAATCATGGTCGGGGTTGTTATAATCATGGTCGTGGTTGTTATAATGATATTCGTGGTTGTTATAATCATGGTCCTGGTTGTTATAATGATGGTCGTGGTTGTTTTAATCATGGTCGTATGTGTTATAATCATGGTCGTGGGTTTTATAATTATGGTCGTAGTTATTATAAAAATGGTTGTGGTTGTAATAATCATGGTCATGGTTGTTATAATCATGGTCGTGGTTATTTTAATCATGGTCGTGGGTGTTATAATCATGGTCGTGGTTGTTATAAAATGGTCGTGGTTGCTATAATCATGGTCGTTGTTGTTATAAGCATGGTCGTAGTTGTTATAATCATGGTGTGGTTGTTATAATCATTGTCGTGGTTGTTATTATCAATGGTCGTGGCTGTTATAACCATGGTCGTAGTTGTTATGATCTTGGTCGTGGTTGGTATAATCATGGTCATAGTTATTATAATCTTGATCGTTGTTCATATAATCATGGTCATGGTTGTTATAATCATAGTCGTCATTGTTATAAACATGTTTGTGTTTGTTATAATCATGGTCGTGGTTGTTATAATCTTGGTAGTGGTTATTATAATCATGGTTGTGGTTGTTATAATCATGGTCGTGGTTGTTATAATCATGGCCGTGGTTGTTATAATCATGGTCGTGGTTGTTATAATCATGGTCATGGTTGTTATATTCATAGTCGTGGTTATAGTCATAGTCGTGGTTGTTATAATCATGGCCGTGGTTGTTATAATTATGGTCGTGGTTGTTATAATCATAGTCGTGGTTTTTTTAATCATGGTCCTGATTGTTAAAATCATGGTTGTGGTTGTTATAATCATAGTCTTGGTTGTTATAATCATGGTCGTGGTTGTTTTAATTACAGTCGTGGTTGTTATAATCATAGTCGTGGTTGTTATAATTATGGTCGTGGTTGTTATAATCATAGTCGTGGTTTTTTTAATCATGGTCCTGATTGTTAAAATCATGGTTGTGGTTGTTTTAATCATAGTCTTGGTTGTTATAATCATGGTCGTGGTTGTTTTAATTACAGTCGTGGTTGTTATAATCATAGTCGTGGTTGTTATAATGCATAGTCGTGGTTGTTATAATCATGGTCGTGGTTATTATAATCATGGTCGGGTTTATTATAATCATGGTCGTGTTTGTTATAATCATATTCGTGGTTGTTATAATCATGGTCCTGGTTGTTATAATCATAGTCGTGGTTATTATAATCATGGTCGTGGTTGTTTTAATCATGGTCGTGGTTCTTATAATCATAGTCGTGGTTCTTATAATTATGGTCGTGGGTGATATAATCATAGAAGTTGTAAGTGGTCGATCTTCTTCGGCAACTCCATCCGCCAATATCCACACAGGGCGTCCATCGTCGTGAAGAAGCGCGCCTTCGAGGTTCACTGCGTATAGCTGCAAAGGGCGTGGAGGAAGTAGCGCAGTAGTGTGTCATATGGAGGCGAATTTTTTTTGAGTTTGAAAATCGGCCCATGGTATTAATGATGTAGTTCTATGCAGAATCATGTGATATCTTCAGATTTGAAAGTTTATTTTTGCTAGGTAAATTTTAACTTGAAATCTTATGAAAATTCAGTATTCCCACCCTTTACCAACACCACTAAATAGCGTATTTAAAGTAAAGTAAATGTATCAGGTTAATTTATTAGGATGAAAATGATCCAGAATAGTGAAACGATCTTGACACATTTACTAAATTTATATCTTTAGAAAACAAAATCAAATACAAAAACCGGTTTTATTATTACGACCCGGTGGTGCAATCATAGAGAACATGTCTTTCTTGCTTCTCTGTTTCTACTCATCACCTCCTCCTGCTGACCACCTGAGCTCTCGGATGTAGCCTTCCTCCTCTCCTGGCTGTACACGACTGTTGGCCCTGCTCACTTGCTGTACACAACGCTCTATACTCTGGGTGTGTGAGGGCCAGTGTATTACGTATGGGTTGTCCAGGAAAAGCTCTGACTTGAACATTGGTGAGGCTGCTGCAGGTAAGAGGGGCTCTACTGCCAGCCTGGATGTTATCCAGATCTATGAGATCAGTGAGGGTTTTGCACCTAGATTGACTTCTGGAGTCTTCCTGACCCTGAAGGAATCGTCACCAACTGATTCGTCATGCCCAGATCCTCCATAAGTCTCATATCCAAGATCTTTTTGACTGCCACTCTTCTCCTCCTCATCCCATTGCAGAGCATTGTCTGCAGAACTGCCTGGATGAGCATGTACCAGGAAGATCTCCTCACAGTCTGCTCCATTACCCGGAACAACCTTCCTTGGCTGACTCTCAGGAGCTCAAGCTGGAAGAGAACATGCCTCGACCTTTCGAGAACGATGACTTGACCTTGGTGTTAAACCAACGAAGTAGATCTCACGATGAATTGACAATAAGCCTCAGGCTGTGAAGTTGGTCTCCCTTTCAGTTTATGATGAGCGACCCAAATTCTGCAGAACCTGGAGAGCCGTTGTAGAGCCACCTAGAATGTGAGACTGGACATATCTGCAGGTAAGCGTTCATCAGGTATGACCCCAGTTTGATGGCACTGCACCGCGTAACCATAGTACTGGTCAGTACTCAGGTCGTCAATGACAGTATGTGCAAGCTCAACGAGTGGGTAATAACTGTGATTTTTTCAAAGCTCGATTTATTTCCTAACTCAGTGGCAGAGTCCAACATCTTGCCAAGAGACCAGACCATCTGTTGAAGAGCTCTACATCCAGCTCCTGGATCAGATGTCTGAGTGACAACTCGCTGGTGTGGAGGTCACAAAACAATCCAGACCAGCTTCCTCCCACCTTCACTTATCCACTGTATGACCCCCTCACAATCCTGTGCTCCGTGTTGGTGCTGTCCCCCTCCAATGGCCTGCAGGGTCTGGCTCCACGTCTCCTCTCTGAGCCAGTTCACAATGTTATCTGCCACTATCTCAGCTGGTTTCTGACGTCATCTTTCTCTCTGGAGTGAAATGCCACAACATATTTCCTTCTGGTTCACTGCAGCAGGAGTAGTGTTCTCCTTCACCATGGCAGGAACAACTTGTCAGGAATTCCCAACTTTCATGAACACTGTCATCCTTCTCCCATCAAAGCTAGAACAAACAATTGATTCCATATTCTCTTATCCCCTATCAAACCCTCCTCTAGGTTACTGGACAAGTTTCTCTCCCTGAGCTTCCTCTACTTTGTTATGATCTATCACCAGGTGAACATCATCAGGTGTTATCAAACCACCGTCAATCCAGGCAGCTGTTGCTATCTCTGGCAGTTTCCTCTGAGACCAGTGTGGTGTCGTATGCTGGCCAGAGCTATGCTCGGGATATCTTTTCCTATTTCGAATCTTATGCCTGGAAGGCTTGGGGATCATTATTTTCAAGTTAGGGACAAAGTCACCATTCTCCTGGTCAGCACTCCGGATCAGCCATGGGGAAGTCATTAAACTCAAATCAGCTTTGACTCAATCATCGGCCTTTTTTACCTCACCTGGGCCTTCTCAAGTCTCTTTTCGGCAACTCTTCTCCTCTTCTGTCTCTCTGTGGCAGCCTCCCGTCTCTTGATTCCGGAATATCTTGGCTAGAAATCGCGAGAGCCCCTATAATGCCAGTCTTCTTCTGTGCTTTGACAAATGCCAGTTCGATCACAAGGAATTTCAGTTCACGCTTGCAACACAGGAGATGTGGGCCTCGGATTTACAGTCACGATCGCATCCAAACCAGATAGGAGAACAATTCGTTCTTAAAGTTCTTATGTCAAATAACTGGTCCAGTTGCTTGGCAAAGCTGTCCTTAACTGCAAAAGCTTTTCTCTCCAAGAGAGATATTCTTGCTCTTTCCAACTGGCTAAAGCCAGTCTCTCTCACTAATCTTCTTCTGACTTGTTATGACTGAGGCTTGAACTGAGCGTTAGCCAGAGTGTACTGTGCCAAGACAGCTTTGGTCATATCACTGGCAATGTCTTTGTTTGTGTGTTCTGTTCTTTTCAATTGATTTGCCTGATTAAAAACACTGCATCTCAAAGCATCTCAATGTAGGCAACCTGACTTCAGGAGCCTCTCCCAGACCCAAGATAGTGACTGAGATGGCTGATTTTGCCTCGTCCTGACACAAGCAGCCATCGCAAATATTATCAACTTATAATGCACCAGAATCTTGAAACAGAAAAAAATATTGTTAGTTGGGTTGTTAAATGAAGTCAGAAAAGCAATGTTCACTATTTAATTGTAATGCACTAATGCATGTACGCTAGATTTTCATAAATTTCACGCTGTACCCCACTAGCAAAAAGGTTGCAAAAATATTGAAACTGAAATATTTTCTGTTTATATACACAAAATCTACCAAAAGTGATGGCCATTAGTTTTAGCTGATCTTCTCCTATGACACACTCCCAGTGCGCAGGACGAGACACCTGGCTGTTGAGCTTGGAGAGGTCATGGTGATCCGAACACCTTTTAGGTTTTGGTGACGATTACCATAGGGTGACACACACCATGGAGACGGTCACTGCCTTCTGGCTGGCGCAATAATTTCTGAGTTTAATCATGGAGTCCAGCTTCGTTTTGACTGCCCTGCGGAAGCCAGGGGACCAGTCGAGGGGTGTAGATAGCGAAGGGCTTCGTCGTCCCTCAAGTGGATCTCACATATGGGGGGCCTACCATAATTTGGAGAGGCTTGATTCCAGAGTGACCATCAGAATGTCGCTGAATCTCTTCAGGAAGTACTCTCCGAATGATCCAAAGGAGAGGTGTCACTGGGCAAGAGGCAGGTAGGGCGGCAGCAGGGCAGTTGTTGCTCCTCTTCGTGCACCCTGCTGCGTAGCTTTACTCGAGAATAGGCTTTGGGGAAGCCCTGGGAGATGATGGCCAACTTTTGACAATGTTCAGGACAGCAAAGGAGTCGGGGACACCGTTATGTTACCATCAATCCAGGCTTGACACGACCTGTTGCCAAGCAGACCTGTGCATAGAGTGAACCTTTCGCTGGGGCCATCTTGGTGAACCATCTTGCCGTGAAGCGGAGATCCTGGCTGGCGGTCCCATTTGGGAGAGAGCCCCAAGCATTGCAAATGCTGGGGACCGATGACTGTAGCATCAGCGCCGTGACGGGCAACATCTGAAGACGGGATGACACACTGTTGTAGGTCATGATGACGTTGATGTGCTTGGGAACTTTTGGTCCTGGGACGAAGGGAGCACACCTTCCTAATATGGCTCGAGCGTTGTCCAGGTCGACATGCTTGGAGTGATCGAATGTGGGCGGCCTCACTGGTGGAAGGGCGTTGCTGCTTCTGCCGATGTCTCCTTGGGTTTGTTGGTAGTAACACTTGTCGTAGTGGCTCAGACGACCGCACACATTGCACTGGACGCGCTTTAGCTGGGCACCGTACTGTGAGTGACCAGTGGCCCTTACGGTCACAACTGCTGCAGTAGATTCAGCAGCTGGGCACGCCTGTGTTCCATGCTGCTTACCACAGTTGTGCCACAAAAGGAACCGGGCGTCGGCGTAGTGGGCGAAGGCGTTAGTAGACTTTGTCCTTTTCTGTACCGGGGACACAGCGCGTACAGCTGTAGGGGGAGCTTCGATGGCAGAGGTGGCACACCTGGCAGCCCCATAGGAGCGACATATTGTCAACACATCCTTAAGAGAAGAGGAAGAGTCGAGGGAGGTGAGGCGTTGGACAAGCTCCTCGTCCTAACACTCCATCAGATCAATACCTGCTTCAACTGGGCCCTCCTCGCACTGCTGGTGGTTACCTGGGCATATATATCTACCTCTTCCGGAGGCTCTCTGAGTCGTTATTAAAGCATCAAAAGCCTCACCTCTGGCCTGTCTGGGCAGCTAAACAATCTCCTGCATAGAGGCTTCATTCCGCTGCCCTTTGATGTGCCGTTGTAGAATATCCAGCACCTCTACAGACAACGAAGAGGTCGGAGGTACCTGCAACGTATGTTCCAAGACACACTGAGCTTCCAAAGACAGGCACATATGCAGCTAAATAAGTTGTTTAGGCCAGACAAACTTGGAGATCCACCATTGTAGCATAATCAGTCTACCGTCGCCGCCATTCACGAAAAGTCTGGAATTCACATCAGGCTTCAAGATGGGAGGTGTTTGTTGCCGCTTTAGGTGGGGTTGGGGGCGAAGAAAAGCGTTGATGAGGCATTCGAACCAGTCAATACCGAGGCAGTGTTAGAGCTAGGTCTTGGTTAACAGTGAGGCGAGATATCAAAGCTTTCAAAAACCGTGCACTGTCTTCCAATCTCCGTTGGTGGTCTCTCTCGTTCTGCTGTCCTTCTTTTCGTCCTCCACACGTCTTTTAGCAAAGTCGCACGCCTTTCATCCCTCATAAACTTTCATTAAATCAATTATCTCTTGAAGACAACGCTGAAGTGCGCGATGTGGTGGGAGCTGGAGCGTCCTGTTCAGCCTGGTCATCCATTCCCTGCTGAGCTGTCATCCGACTGACTCATCCAGGCGTTGGCCCACGACTGCGTAAGGCACGCACATACTACTTCTCATCTGTGTACTGTGTCTTAAATCAGTGTTGACCGGTCAGCCTGTCGTATCAACAAGATCTGGAGACAAAATTAATTAAATGCACAGACAGTAGATGTATATATATAAATATATAAAAGGAATGGCCAGCCAGTGTGTTCGTACGTGTGTGTGTATGTGCGCGTCTCGGCAAATCTCACTCGTGAGGGGGTGGAGTCGAGGTGTAATGAACTCTACTCCTCACACATGCCCTGAACATGCCTTACACCTTGGGAATCCTGTAGAACAAGGTCACACAGTTATGGCACTAAACACACAATGCACTATACACTTCACAGGAAATCACTGTCACTGACACTGCTCAAAGTTGCTATAAATTCTTGGTGGAGACGGCCATTAGCGGTGGTTGACACAGAGCAGGGGTCCATAAGCCGGTCTTGCCACAAACTTTGCA
Source organism: Homarus americanus (assembly GCF_018991925.1). Lineage (NCBI taxonomy): Eukaryota > Metazoa > Arthropoda > Malacostraca > Decapoda > Nephropidae > Homarus > Homarus americanus. Next base: position 9,395,844 of record NW_024749657.1, read on the forward strand.
CTTCACTTGTATAATTATCCAGCAAAATGACACACTGCGCCATGTATGTGTTCTGGTTATCAAGTTCTATCTACAGGAGCGAACACAAACACCTGTAGAGTTTTCATAGGTTCTATTTACCGGATAAACAGATATGTACACAAGGGAGGTGGCGCTCCTTACTCTGTATGGGGGTCAACTAGCTTCTAGGCGACATGTGGCAAGTGATACATTAACAGCTTCCATATGTCGCCAGGCACATTAATTAAGCGTGTGGGACATGGTAAATACATTGCCACACGCTGCTAGCTAGGCTGAATAAATAGTGTATATAAATGGAGCACATACATAATATACATACATAATATACATACAGCATACATAATATCCATACAGTTATCATCCAAATACTTGTTCTGATTTTTGTTTTACTTATTGCTGTCCTTCCTTTGTCTCCTTCTCTACTATCCTTCTATACCATTCTGATTCTGTCCTTCCATCCCTCCACCTATCACTATCCCTTTCTCCCATCTTCTTTCCTCGCTCCCCTCTTAAGGATAATAATGCTTCAGTCTCTCTTCTTCTCCTTCTCTTCTCCCTTTCTATCTTCTCCATGCATTCCTGTTATTATCTTTTTCTCTCTTCTCCTTTTCCATGTACAGTCAGCCACAGGAATAAGTATACTGTACACACTGTAGCTGTAAGGTCCTCAAATGGTCTGGTAACGTTGAAACTGCGCATCCAGACGCATGATGAAACTTAGCTCCCCCCCACCTGTTATCTCTTAACTATTTTCTGTTTCCCCTTCTTTATTCTTCTATTTACTCATCTTCCTTCCTTTACTAATCCAAACAATATTAAAAAAAGGTAGGCTAAGAGAAAAAGGGGGGGAGGAGGAGGGAGCCGTACGATAACTGCAATCGTGGGCTGACAGCGTCCAGCGAATGAGGGTGCGCCAAGTCCGTAGACTTGCATCGTTTTCCAGCGTAAATAGAATGGTTAATTAATGGCTTCCTAAAGAAACCATAGACATGGGACCAGGTTTGTTCCACTCAACGATTTTTTTTGCGATTTTTCCACCAAGTTTCATGAAAAACGATTGTGCCGTTTCGGCTGCCCAGAACAGACACACAGACAGACAGACAGACAGACACACGGCTATTCCTATAGTATATTAGGTAGATAGTATATTAGATGAACAAAAAAGTCAGCATTGACAGAAGTAGGTATAGTGTTTATGTTCCTTAACGAGTTGCCAGAGAAATTGATAGCTGCACAGTACCAAGGCTCTATTGCAACTGTCACAAAGAAAAGCACAAAACAAAAGAAAATCGTGATTTCGCCGAAATTTTCGTCCTCCCGCCTTTATTACTTGCCTGGTAATTATTTAGTTTACTCCTCCCCAGCTGCTTGGCTGCGGCGACCTTAGGCGGTGAACGCGTTCACCTATAGGACTGGGCCATCCTCCTCTAGCATTAAAATCCTTGACTTAACCAACCTAGATAAGTGAGACAGTCGGCCATGTTGACGTCTTCTCCGGGTCCAAAGTTGAGGTGGTCGCTACATACACGACCATTAATGCCCTCCTCGACCAGTCTGGTGACAGCGCCCCGACTCAAGACATAACCCGCACCACCGTTCAGGTAAGTACTGCTCTGTGGAAAGTAGAAGGGTAAGTAAAACACATTGGATATAGTATTGCCCTGCAAAAAGTAGAAGGGTAAGTAAAGCACCCTGTAGAAAGTACTGGAGATCACAACTGTATTAGTTAAGTCTTCTATGGCCAGATTTGTGTTTTGTGAAGCCTTAGATGGCCACAGTAGTCTAGTGAAACCTTAAATAGCCACATTAGTCTAGTGAAACCACAGTAGTATATAGACCACAGTAGTCTAGTGAAACCTTAGATGGCCAGAGTAGTTTAGCGAAGTCTTAGATGGCCACAGTAGTCTAGTGAAGCCTTACATGACAGGCGTTTAGTGAAGCCTTCGATGACCACAGAAGTCCAGTGAAGTCTTAACAGTTGTTTAATGAAGCCCTAAGTGGCCAAAGTAGTCTAATGAAGCAATAGATGACCACAATAGTCTAGTGAAGCCTTAAATGGCCAGAGTAGTTTAGCGAAGCCTTAGATGGCCACAGTAGACTAGTGAAGCCTTACATGGCTATAGTAGTCTAGTGAAGCCTTACATGACTATAGTAGTCTAGTGAAGCCTTAGATGGCCGCAGAAGTCCAGTGAAGCCTTAATTGACCTTGGATGGCCACAGTAGTCTCATAAAGCAATAGACGGCCACAGTAGTCTAGTGAAGCCTTAGATGGCCACAGTTGTCTAGTGAAGCCTGAAATGTCCACAGTAGTCTAGTGAAGCCTTAGATGACTACAGTAGTCTAGTGAAGTCTTAGATGGCCACAGTTGCCCAGTGAAGCCTTATATGACCACAGTAGTCTAGTGAAGTCTTAGATGGCCACAGTTGTCTAGTGAAGCCTTAGATGACCACAGTAGTCTAGTGAAGTCTTAGATGACCACAGTAGTCCAGTGAAGCCTTAGATGACCACAGTAGTCTAGTGAAGTCTTAGATGACCACAGTAGTCTAGTGAAGTCTTAGATGACCACAGTAGTCTAGTGAAGCCTAGGATGACCACAGTAGTTCAGTGAAGTCTTAGATGACCACAGTAGTCTAGTGAAGTCTTAGATGACCACAGTAGTCTAGTGAAGTCTTAGTGACCACAGTAGTCTAGTGAAGTCTTAGATGACCACAGTAGTCTAGTGAAGCCTTAGATGACCACAGTAGTCTAGTGAAGTCTTAGATGACCACAGTAGTCTAGTGAAGTCTTAGATGACCACAGTAGTCTAGTGAAGTCTTAGATGACCACAGTAGTCTCGTGAAGTCTTAGATGACCACAGTAGTCTAGTGAAGTCAGATGACCACAGTAGTCTAGTGAAGTCTTACATGACAGTAGTCTAGTGAAGTCTTAGATGACCACAGTAGTCTCGTGAAGTCTTACATGACCACAGTAGTCTAGTGAAGTCTCAGATGACCACAGTTGTCTAGTGAAGCCTTAAATGTCCACAGTAGTCTAGTGAAGTCTTAGATGGCCACAGTTGTCTAGTGAAGTCTTAGATGACCACAGTAGTATAGTGAAGTCTTACATGACCACAGTAGTATAGTGAAGTCTTACATGACCACAGTAGTCTAGTGAAGTCTCAGATGACCACAGTTGTCTAGTGAAGCCTTAAATGTCCACAGTAGTCTAGTGAAGACTTAGATGGCCACAGTTGTCTAGTGAAGCCTTAGATAGCCACAGTAGTCTAGTGAAGCCTAAGATGACCACAGTAGTCTAGTGAAGTCTTAGATGACCACAGTAGTCTAGTGAAGTCTTAGATGACCACAGTAGTCTAGTGAAGTCTTAGATGACCACAGTAGTCTAGTGAAGTCTTAGATGACCACAGTAGTCTAGTGAAGCCTTAGATGACCACAGTAGTCTAGTGAAGTCTTAGATGACCACAGTAGTCTAGTGAAGTCTTAGATGACCACAGTAGTCTAGTGAAGTCTTAGATGACCACAGTAGTCTCGTGAAGTCTTAGATGACCACAGTAGTCTCGTGACCACAGTAGTCTTGTGAAGTCTTATGACCACAGTAGTATAGTGAAGTCTTAGATGACCACAGTAGTCTCATGAAGTCTTAGATGACCACAGTAGTCTAGTGAAGTCTTACATGACCACAGTAGTCTAGTGAAGTCTTAGATGACCACAGTAGTCTCGTGAAGTCTTAGATGACCACAGTAGTCTCGTGAAGTCTTACATGACCACAGTAGTATAGTGAAGTCTTAGATGACCACAGTAGTCTAGTGAAGTCTTAGATGACCACAGTAGTCTAGTGAAGTCTTACATGACCACAGTAGTCTAGTGAAGCCTTAGATGACCACAGTAGTCTCGTGAAGTCTTACATGACCACAGTAGTATAGTGAAGTCTTAGATGACCACAGTAGTCTCGTGAAGTCTTACATGACCACAGTAGTCTAGTGAAGTCTCAGATGACCACAGTTGTCTAGTGAAGCCTTAAATGTCCACAGTAGTCTAGTGAAGACTTAGATGGCCACAGTTGTCTAGTGAAGCCTTAGATAGCCACAGTAGTCTAGTGAAGTCTTAGATGACCACAGTTGTCTAGTGAAGCCTTAAATGTCCACAGTAGTCTAGTGAAGACTTAGATGACCACAGTAGTCTAGTGAAGTCTTAGTTGGCCACAGTTGCCCAGTGAAGCCTTATATGATCTCAGTAATCTAGTGAAGCCATAAATGGCCACAATATTCTAGTGAAACACTAGATTGCTACAGTACTTTAGTGAAGCCTTAGATGACCACAGTAGTCTGGTTAAGTCTTAGATGGTTACAGTAGCCTAATGAAGCCTTAGATGGTTACAGTAGTCTAGTGAAGCCATAAATGACCAAAATAATCTAGTGAAGCCTTAGATGTCTACAGCATTCTATTGAAGCCTTAAATTGCTACAGTAGTCTAGTGAAGCATTAGATGACCCGAGTAGTCTAGCGAAGCCTTAGAAGACCACAGTAGTCGTGTGAAGCCTCAGATGACCACGGAAGTTTAGTGAAGCCTTAAATGCCCACAGTATTCCAGTGAAGCTTTTACTTTACGGACTCATTTGCTTACTGAAGCTTACGGTGTCCTAAATACATCATTCTAAGACTCCTGGGGTTACTACTAGGTTTACTGAAGCCTATAATTGCCAAAGCGTTTGCTTCTTGAACCCTTATGTAACTGTAAATGTGTTTAATCATTATTTGATGAAGCATTTTATATCTCCAAATAATTTAACTGAAACCTCTTATGGAAATAACTATCACAGCCGTATTTAGTGAAGCCTACCGTGGCCCTCTCCCTCCCGACACTCTTTCTTACCGTCTCCCAGGTGCGAAGGTGAAGTCCGGTTGCTTGAGGTTGATCTGGGTCTAGGGTAAGCACCGCCTTCTGCAAGTTTTCCACCAGCAGGAAGGTGTCGTCATCTGTCTTCACTACCCAGTCGTATTCTGTCCTCTGCTTGTACGCCCACACGAACCCTACCACAGACGGTTGTTGAGGGTGACTTGTATGTGAGTGGTAAGGGTGACTTGCATGTGAGTTGTGAGGGTGACTTGTATGTGAGAGGAAAGGGTGACCTGTATGTGAATAATGAGGGTAAATTATGTGTGAGAGGTGAGGGTGACATATATGTGAGTGGTGAGGGTGACTTGTATGTGAGTATTGAGGGTAACTTACATGTGAGTGGCGAGGGTAACTTGTATGAAAGTGGTGTGGGTGACTTGTATGTGAGTGGTAAGGGTGATTTGTAAGTGAGTGGTGAGAGTGACTTGTATGTGAGTGGTGAGGGTAACTTTTATGTGAGTGGTAAGGGTGACTTGCATGTGAGTGGTGGGGGTAACTTGCATGTGAGTGGTGAGGGCGACCTGTATGTGAGGGGTGAGGGTGATTTGTGTTTGAGTGGTGAGGGTGACTATCTGAGTGGTGAGGGTGACTTGTATGTGAGTGGTGAGGGCGACTTGTATGTGAGCATTAAGTATAACTTGTATGTGAGTGGTGAGGGTAACTTGTATGCGAGTGGTGAAATGACTATCTGAGTGGTGAGGAAAACTTGTATGTGAGTGGTGAGATGACTATCTGAGTGGTGAGGGTAAGCTGTATGTGAGGGGTGAGGGTGACTTCTATGTGAGTGGTTAAGGTGATCTGTATGTTAGTGGTGAGGGTGACTTGTATGTGAGTGGTGAGGATGACTTTTATGTAAGTGGTGAGGGTGACTTGTATGTGAGTGGTGAGGGTGACTTGTATGTGAGTGGTGACTTGTGTGTGAGTGATAAGGGTGATTTGTATGTGGGTGGTGAGAGTGACTTTCATGTGAGTGGAAAGGTTGACTTGTAGGTGAGTGGTTAGGGGTGACTTGTATGTGAGTGGTGAGGGTGACTTGTATGTGAGTGGTGAGGATGACTTGTATGTAAGTGGTGAGGGTGACTTATATGTGAGTGGTGAGGGTGATTTGTATGCGAGTGGTGAGGGTGACTTGTATGTAAGTGGTGAGGGTGGTGAGGGTGACACTGAGTCTGAGTGGTGAGGGGTTGTATGTGAGTGGTGAGGGTGACTTGTGGTGATGACTGATGTGGTGGTGAGGGTGAGTTGTATGTGAATGGTGACGTATGTGAGTGGTGAGGGTTGTAGTGGTTAGTGGTGAGGGTGACTTGTATGAGTGGTGAGGGTGACTTGTATGTGAGTGGTGAGGGTGACTTGTATGTGAGTGGTGAGGGTGACTTATTTGTGAAGGGTGAGGGTGACTTATATGTGAGTGGTGAGGGTGATTTGTGTATGAGTGATGAGGTTGACTTGCCCGTGAATGGAGAGGGTGGCGATCCGAGTGGTGAGGGTGATTTGTATGTGAGTGGGACTTGTAATAATAATAATAATTAACGGTTTATTGAAAGAGCTTGGCAGCCAGAAGGCTGAAAATATACAGTTACATATTTGGGGAATGGGTTTCGAATTATAAATAATATACAAGTAACATAAGTGATACAAATAAGATATATAATAACTAGATGGGGAAAAGCTCAAACTACAGTGCATTTCAACATAGTGACAGTGCAAGAAGTAGTATTTACTGGGAGTGAATACACTGGTCTATTACAAGTTATTGATAATTTTTACAATGGTTGGGACTGGGCTGTTCTTATAGCGATCAGTTCGTGCACGTATGGGCTGGATGCGGTTGTGGTGTTGAACAGCAATTCTCGGGCTAGGGATCTCAGGTGGTAGTAGGAACCGGTGTCGAGGATGGTGTAGAAGCTTCTTACCAAATTTGCAGATGAGGTCGTGGTGATGGTCAGTGAGAGTCGAAAGGGTCAGTGTGTTGAGCGCTTCTTGATATGTGGAGTAGGAAGGGGAGAGAATAATCTTGCATGCCCTCTTTTGCACTTTTTCTAGGTGTTTACGTTGTGTGGCATTTAGGGAGGAAGACCAGGTGGGGGAGGCATAGGTGAGCTTGGGAAGTATGAATGTGGTGAGGGTGATTTGTATGTGAGTGGTGAGGGTGACTATTTGAATCTGGAGAGTGACTTGTATGTGCGTGGTGAGGGTGACTTGTTTATGAGTGGTGGGGGTGACTTATGTGAGTGGTGAGGGTGACTTATATGCGAGTGATGAGGGTGATTTCTATGTGTGTGGTGAGGGTGACTATCTGAGTTTGGAGGGTGACTTGTATGTGAGTGGTGAGGGTGATTTTGTATGTGAGAGGTGAGGGTTGACTTGTATATGACTGTTGAGGGTGACTTGTATTGAGTGGTGAGGGTGACTTATATGCGAGTGTTGAAGTTGACTTGTATGTGACTGGTGAGGGAGAATATCTGAGTGGTGTGGGTAACCTGTATGTGAGTGGTGAGGGTGACTTGTGTTCCAATGCCGTAACTTATCACTGTAACTATGAGTGTTAAGAGAAGGACGGAGGCTATGTAAATAGACCTTAAAAGGAAGGCTAGCGATTACGTGATATCAAGATGACTCCTCATAGCCAGTGGAAAGTTAGAGGGGATGATTATGTATATAAATCAATATGTAATTACCCATTTATAAAATTATTCTGTTTATGAAACAGGGGCCATTACATTGCTCGGTCACCTACCTTCCAAGCTCCGCGAGGACTAAACTAAACACGCAAAATACATCCTATACATAAACCTTACCATGTTACAAACATATATGTAGACACTAAACTGGCTACTCTGAAACTGTAGGTTTTTCATCAACTATTGGGGTCCTAGACTTGAGTGGCTTACAGGCTAGTATTTTATGTACAATGTTCAATTTGGAAGATACTGACTTAAAATAGCAAAAAAAAAAAATCACTGCCAGAATTCACACAATAGTGGGAATAGTTAAACTTGGTATTGCAAATCCCCGTGAAAACTAAAATGGCAGTTGATCACTCAAATCAGCAAATTGTGACTCTTTCAAGTAGGAAATAACTGTCAATTTCTCTGAGGCAATATTAAGGTCACTAATAGTGAAGTTCATTACTTGAAACAAAGGAATCAAATCCGAAGTTAGATTTAATTTTAAATCAAAATGCTGATGAGTAGGCAAGGTCTTTAATGAACTACAAGTTATTTCACAGTAATCTGGAGCCTTATAACGACCTTTCACAACTAACTGTTTACCAACATCTTGGCATTTTAAAATGACTAGTCTAATTAGGAAAGAAAAAGTACTGCACATTATGCAGATGAGCATGAAACACAGTTTTTACACTAACTGGCCTATAGCTACATTGTGTGAGCGCTGTGCGTACATTAGTTTGTATGACTGCCAATTCACATATCCCTTCTGCAGCAGGAATAAATGCGAAGACATAGGCTTGACATACGTGTAAATGTAAATATGACGACTTACACCGCGATAATACCCTAGGATCATCTAATGTTAACAAGGAATATTCTTCATCTACAAAGAAGAGTTCTTTTGGCCTATCCAGAGTATACAGTGCGTCATTTACATACCAAGGGAAGGGCTCTAAAAGCCATGCATTAAATTTATGCTGCTTTAGCATAGGTATGTGGATAAGGATAACATTGTGCGTGAGGATACTAGTATTCCACCTCATGATCCTTGAAAATTGGAGTTAAATGATACGTCAACTTGGCAATCTGCAATGCTTCAAGATGAGTCTTCACATGCACAAGCTTTGCATCCACACGCCCTAACCCTGCATCCACGATGCTGTCGATTAGTCCAATGTTCATGCGTTCCCCTAAATTAGCTACATCATCGGCAGTCGCTGTGCCAAATAGTGCTCTTTTGATAAGACCCACAAAATTAAACAACCCCCGCTCTCTTCGTGTTTGAGAACGCACTTCCTTTGCAAGTTCATCCCGAGACGCTTGTATCGTTTTTCCGACAGCGACGAGAAACTTGTGAAGGGTTCTCAGACGAAGTAGCTGAAGCTCAACAGTTTGTGAAACCATTGTCGAAATATTTGGAGTTGAACGGAGATCATCATGGACTGTCAATGCTGTCTGTAGTTGAGCGTCGACGGTTTCCATCTGACGGAGAAGCTTGAGCGGTCCATGCAACTCATACTTTATGTTCACCACGTCCTCTACAATGAGAAAGCGTCCAAGGGGTGCAACAAGCGTACCAGGCTTGAGGACTTCTGTGGACATGTCTGTCAACACAACGGTGCCACAAAGCAGTAGGAGCTGCACACTGATGATCCAAGCCTTTCCATAAATTTTTTTTATTTGTTTTAATATTTGCTTGCAGAACGAAGTTTCATACAATATTCATTAGCCACACTCTGCTTCTGTACTGTCTGCAAAGAGGTGTCTATAACATTATACCATCTGTGGGTAGCAAATGTTCATGGGCCTTCTTAAGACGATCCGCATGCACGACATCTGCGATTGTGCATTAGGCTTCCAAATTTTAAATTTGTTGCCCGCTTCTTTGGCAATAATGCGGAATGGACCCGAAAACTTAGCCGAAAGCTTGGAGTTCCGTTCAGGTTCTCTCACCATAACAGCATCGCCTATCTGCAACACGACAGGTTTAGCTTGTTTATGTTGCTTCACAATCATTTCAGCGCGTGATGCCGCTAAATGTGTTCTTACTTGGCCATGAATATCCGCAAAAACATGGATTTGTTTTGCCGCAAAATCATCCATATTATTAACAGGGCCAGGCTTGTCTGTAAGTACATCATAAGGCAAACGTTTGTCTGTACCATAGACAATATAGTAGGGTGATTCGCCTATAGAGCTATTAATCGACCCATTAATAGACGCTGCAATTTGTGGTAACCAATCTTCCCATGTGTATTGCAAATCACACACAATCGGACAAAGTATCTCTAGGATCTTGCGGTTGGCTCTCTCAACAAAGCCATTAGCCTGTGGATGATAGGCTGTCACAAAACTTTGTTGTATTCCATACTGGGCACATATTTGCGCTACTCGCTGATTCTTGAACTCTGTTCCATTGTCTGAGAGAAGAACTTTAGGCGTAGTATATGGAGATATTAGATTCATCACTAAGGCATAGGCCACAGATTCGGCTGTTTTATCCTTCAGTGGGACTGAAACCACAAATCTAGAAAAATGATCCACACACATTAGGACGTACGAGAATCCCTGATGACTCCTCGGAAGTTGTAACAAGTCTATAGCGACTGTGTCAAACGGACGGTCTGGTGTAGGATATTGTAGAATCGGGGCCGGTGATCTTGTAGTACCTTTATGTTGACCACATCACAAACACTTAGCAATGTGTAATTCTATATCTTTTTTCATTGTTTTCCAGAAATATTTCTTTCTGATTTCCGCCAAGCACTTGTCACGTCCTTGGTGACCTGCCTGAGGAGCATCGTGGAACAAGGTTATAATCGTTTTACACAACGTGTCAGGTACGACTATTTGAGTAACAATACCCTCAGACGTCTTTTTCGATCGATGGAGTATGTTATGCCGTAATTCAAACTGACAGAGTGGAAGAATCAATTTGGGAAGTTTAATATCCTCTCCCGATTCTAAAGCAAAAATGACTGCTGACCATAACGGGTCGCGTTGTTGCTCATCCTCCAGTTGTGAAAGAGTGAATGTTGATACAGGCATCACTGGTGCTATATTTCTAGACAAAGCGTCGGCGACTACATTCGCCCTACCCGGTAAATACCTAAACTCGGGGTCAAATTCCTGAATTGTCAAATACCAGCGTGCTAATCTGCCTGATAGATTCCTGCCATGGAACAGTTCTTATAACCAAAGATAATATCTATAAACTTCTTCAATGCCCACACAACAGCTAACGTCTCCAAATGCGTTACTGAATAACGTGTTTCAGCATCATTAAGTTTACGGCTTGCAAAAGCTATCACTCTAAGCTTTCCTCTCAAATCCACTTGCATGAGTACAGCTCCGATTCCTTGTCCAGAAGCGTCAGTGCACAGAGTGAAAGCTTGAGTGTAATCAGGGAATGCCAGAACAGGGGCATGGGTAAGTACTGTCTTCAATGCCACAAAACTATTTTCGTGTTCAGCATCCCACGCAAACATTGCATCTTTCTTTAGTAACCTTGTTAAGGGTGATGCCAATGTTGCATAGTTCTTAATAAAAGAACGATAATATCCAGATAAACCAAGAAAACTACGCACTTGATCAACTGATGTAGGACGTGGGAACTGAGATACAGCTTTAACTTTATCATCAACTGCCATCACCGTCAACTACATGACCAAGGAAATGGATTCTGGATTTTAAAAACTCACATTTCGAAAGTTTAATCTTAAGACCTGCTGTGGAAAGTTTTTCTAACACTTCACGCAGTTTAATCAGATGGGTATTGTTACGAGTTGGGGATTTAGAATATAGTTAAAAGTCTACCCAGATCCCAACAGGTAACAAAAAAAACAAAAAAACAAAGACAATCGGACTATAAAAGGGTAGACAAAGGATGCGAGTTTTTGTTGTGTATAATAAAGTACCATAAATTCCTTAACAAATCATTCAGCTATCTATAATTGACCCTTAACCATACTTAACCTAAACATCAACAGTATATACATATTAATACAACATACGATAATTTGACGCAAGTGGACGTGGGGGAGGCAATACAAGATTACAAATACTTAAGTGCGGAGCTGAGATGGCTGACGAGCAAGGCTGAGTATTGTAGAAGACGGTCGGTAGTCACTGTGCCGTAGGTTTCCAGGATAGGTGATCCTGTGGTCACTTCCCAGAGTGAAGTGTTCTCTCCTCGAATTGGAGCTGACAAAGAAGACTTTGAGGAGGTGACGCAACAACCAGGATATGGAGAAGGGAAACCCGGGAGTGGTAACTAAGACGAGTCATACTCGTGTTTCGTCCCTAGATGGCGTTGCTCGTGGTGCTGGGTAGGTAGATCAAGACAATAGATGGCGTGGTTCGTAGTGCTGGGTAGGTAGATCATGACAATTGGTGGCGGGGTTCGTAACAGTATCGACATCCTTACTGACTACTATGAGATCATCCAAATAAGCGTAGACTGTGGTACTTATCAATCCGACAAACAGGGTGTTGATCATCTGTTGAAACGTCAGTGGGGCATTTCTGAGACCAAAAGGCATTCGTAGAAACTCAAAGTGGCCTGGGGGCACTAATCGCCGTGACCTCTTGTGATTTCTCATCAAGTGGTAATTACCAATACCAGCTAGGCAAATCTAAGTTGCTAAACACAGCATTATCCTTGCCTAAGGACTGCATTATATCACTCAAGACAGGCATAGGGTACCTATCCGGGATCGTATTTTCATTGACGCGCCTAAAATCAATAACTGGGCGAAAACCACCATCCTTCTTTGGGACTAGGAATAAAGGGCTATTGAAAGGAGATTTAGAATGTGTGATAACGTTCTCATCCAACATATCTTGGACCATACCCTGAACTACAGCGTGCTGGCTATGTGGTAGTCGGTAAGCTGGTATATAGATAGGATTTGTGCCCTCCTTTAATGACATGTGATGGGACATTAAATCTGTCTGTCCTAGCTGTTCCCCTGGCAAGGCTACAATGTTTCTGTAGTCAGCAAGCAGCTCTAAGAGTCGTGTCTTGCCTTGAGGATGATCAATCACCTTAACATGTGGCGCTATTTGATCTATCCACTCCTGCCTAGTTTGTTGGGATTGAAAAACAATACTACCAACTGGGAATCGCGTAGGCTGTAATTCAACATTGTTGTGATATTCTAGAAAATCACACAAATATCATCCCTCTTTCAATATCCTAGGAACTCCTGTTCTATTGAGAACTAGAACGTCTGTTAAACCACCAGGTCTAATCGTGCTCAACGTCGATTCGCACGACAAACCCTTAACCTTGCACGTTTCCGGGAGACATACTACATCAGTCCCCGTATATCCGTCAGGTAATTCTACAGTGGTCTTGGTGAATTCCTCATTCTGATAATGGAGCGTACTTTTTAATATCGCAGGTACAATCTTCCAACTCTTGTTGATATAATCACGCTGGGAAAGTGAGTGTGTGAGGTCTGGGGCTTGCTTCCACACCTTATCCGCCTTCCTCCGAATGGGAATGGTGGACAATACTTTCGACCTTGCAGAGAGCAATGGTGCAGAATGACGCATAGCTTTGTAGGAAACACCATTAAACGTAATAGCATTATTACGAGGACGAACATCTATACAATTCGTCCTGAGTGTTGGTAGACCAATCAATCCGTCAGCTGGCAAATTAAATTGCTGGACTACATAAAAGTCTGCATAGAAGGGAATAACACGTCTTGAAAATCTTAGTGGTAAAGTCACCATTCCTGCAATGCTCAGCTGCGTGCCGGATACTCCTTCGAGATTGGCGTCAGTAGGTCTCCATAAGAAATCTCGGTGAGGGAATCTACGTTGTAACTCTTGATAGGATATCAAGGCTAAAACATTTGCGCATGTACTCGTATCAATATCCAGAGCTAATTTGATATCTCCAACTCTCACCGGTACTGAAAACACTTCCACCTTACCGAGCGCCGCTAATAAGGAAGCTGCCACAGAAGTGTTGTTATGGTACCAATGTACCTATCCTTCCTCGTTTTTTGACACTTGCTGGCCTTCCCCCGATTTCCTGTACTGATAACGACGCGCTTTACGCTGCTGTGTTACCTGGGGTACTCCTGAGTCCATGATCCTGGCCTTGAGCATGGGAATGGGACAACTGGCCGCCGCCATCTGGCCGCAGCCCAACTGGCCGCGGGAAACTCGCCGCGGCCGACTGGCCGTCGCGGACTGGGGGTAAACTGCAAACGCCTATTTTTGCGCTCTCAAAGGTTAGGTTAGGTTAGGTTAGGTTAGGTTAGGTTAGGTTAGGAGTTAGGTTGTCAACAAAAGTTCCATATGGCGGGCAGTCGGCCGCGGCCAGTTGGGCTGCGCCAGATGGTGGCGGCCAGTTGTCCAGACCTTGAGCATTATGTCACACTCATCCGTGTTGTGAGTTGCTGACTGATGGAATGCACACCACAAAACTGTTGACGGTCCAGGTGGAGACGTAGTCTTGGCTGCCTCCGTGTATGTCTTGGGTGCTCCCTGTTTTTGCTGAGAGCCGGTGGGGGGATGGATTCTCTCCTTTACTCTAACAGCACCACCTAGGAGCTGGTAACAGTCATCGATTGTATGACCCCTCTTATTACAATGGGTACACCTCAAAGACCGTCGATGTTTGTAACCTGCATCGTAATTACCCTGGTGTTGAACTTTCTGTTGAACCAATGGCTGCATTGGCGCTACCGGTGTAGATGTCGTAGCTTGCAATTACGTGCTGTCAGAGGTTTAGACGTCTTTGGTGAAAGCTTGTTAACGCACCCATCACGGTAGGCGGTATAAATTCAACTTCCTGCTCGACAATAGATGGGATCACGAGCCGCCAACAGGAAACTACAGTTCTATCAAAGCCTTGTTTCGGGACATTTTCCATCGTTATCATACCACTTCGATCCCCGGAAGGGTTGCCCATATCTTGTTCGACCGCCCAGCAATGGAGACAGCCCCCATCGGTGTCTGTGGAACCACAGGTACTAAATGATCAAACCATCGAAAGACCCAATGCAGGGTCTGGGCGGGACCTAGACTCAACATATCACCAGAGCCCATTTGAAATTTTTATAGGGTCAGCCAGTCCATACTCAGTTAGGTGCGTACTGGCAAAGGAATTCTGCCCTTATGAAATCCGTTATTCTGTAATCATCTGACCAAAATCATATTTGATCCCATGGTATCCGTGAACAACATTTGCGGGGTTAGTCGACATATTATTTTAGAAGCAGCCATGCCAACAAGCTATCTTAACTGAAGGCTCTGTCAATGGGGAGGTAATGGTAATGTATTAGATACTGTGAAACCTGGAAGAGGAGAAGGAACAACCTGTGTATAATCAGGCGAGGGACTATATTGTTTACCTGATCGTAGGATTCGACGGTTTAATTCGTCAAATGAATGGTCTATTATATCCTCACTGCTTTTAACAGAACTGCAACTGTGTCTGCGCCTGTGTTTCTGCTCATCCACTAACTCAGCCCTGCAGTAGAAACTTGAACTGGTTTTTCCACATGAATCGTCAATATAATGCTCCGTCACCCAGAAAATGTTCCAAGACGATGACTAAAAATTTATCCATTAAACGTCTATCGGGTCATACTAAGACTTACATAAATATCAAACACACTTGCTTCACTTACAGTACCGATATTAAATACTTATGAAAAAAGTGGCATTTCTTACAATTGATATAACTTACACGATGTAAAGAAATGTCGTCTACTATGTAAATGTGTATATATTTAATGAATCACTAAATACCTATCGACTGAGTTGGTCATCTGCATAGAAAACGGCACAGCTGGTCTCAGGTGGGGTGTGGCGGGTGCTTCATCGTCCTCCCACTGGTACAGCTGATCTCAGGCGGAGGTGGGTGGTGGGTGTTAGCCTCAGGCTGCCCTCCCAAGGTCGGTCGGGGCAGAGTTCCTCCGCTCCCTTGAGCGTTGCTGCTTAGCAACCACAAGACTTGCTGCAAAAATTGACGACGGGTGAGTCCACCACGACGGGGATCCACTTCACCAAAAGTGCTTAGTGCTGGTCTTGACGTCTTCGGTCAACCTGCTCACTGATGAGATGTAGCTTCTTGAGTGACCAAACCTTCTGAAGCCCTATATGAAAGGACTGCTGAGGGCATTGATAGTTGCACAATCCACGACAGCCCAAAACAGCTTTTTAAACAATGGTGGTGTCCTGACAAATCTTGAAACTTGTAGGTAGGCATCACTGTACGCCCAGTAAAGCGACTAGAGGGATTCTTCACTGTCACCCTTGTTGCCAGACAGGTGTTGCCCTGCAGATATTTTATCCTTGGCCTGCTTTTATGAACAAGTAACAGTTAAATCTGAAGGACAACGTTACGTGGTGACTGGTGCCAACGGGGGCTAGGTGTTCTAGATTGTCCACCATACCCTCGTCGTTAGTTATGATGAGATCCAGTGGCTTGAGTGTTTGCTTCCCTCTGTAGTGAAGTGGATCTTTAACATGTTGGGACAGAAAATTGTCACTCAGAGTTTTAAAAAAGAATGGCAGGTTATTTAGGTCATTTGACGTGTTTCATTTCTCCAGTCGACGTCGCCATAGTTAAAGTTCCCATGACAAGAGAGGTGGTTTCGCACGCCAGTGAGCCGCTCTTACAGGAGATCGATCTCCAGCGACTTGGGTGACAGTGCATAGTAGAGGATGAACAGAGCCCTCAATGTCACTTGTGTGTGTGAGAGAGAGAGAGAGAGAGAGAGAGAGAGAGAGAGAGAGAGAGAGATGTAAATTCAAACTGGAAATTTCATGGGTAACTCCAGCGAACGAAAAACAACGAACACACACACACACCAACTCTCACTTTTGGGCAATATCTAAACTATGCGGTTTGTTAACTTAGACGAAACAACGCCAACTTAACTGTATTTAGTTCACATCAAGTTTGTATTTCAACAAATATGTGGTGCCCATTTCTGATTGTTTGATTGCCGACAACCCTGTCATTACGATGTTTTCTTTTATTTTATTCATTCAAAGTTCCATTTGTAGACAAGGAATAAACAAAACTTTCTGCTTAAGACATAGAGAAGTAGAGGAAGGAGGAGGAGAAGTGATAGGAGGAGAGAAGGAGGAGGGAGAAGGATAGGAGGAGAGAAGGGAGGAGAGAAGTGAGGGAGGAGAGAAGTGAGAGGAGGAGAGAAGTGATAGGAGGGGAGAAGTGATAGGAGGAGAGAAGTGAGAGGAGGAGAGAAGGAAGAGGAGAAGTAGAGGAGGGGAGAAGTGAAGAGGAGGAGAAGTAGAGAGGAAGGAGGAGGAGAGAAGTGATGGGAGAGAAGGAGGAGAGAAGGGAGGAGAGAAGATAGGGAGGAGAGAAGTAAGAGGAGGGAGAAGGGATAGAGGGAGAAGGAGGAGGAGAGAAGTGAGAGGGAGGAGAGAAGTGGAGGGAGGAGAAGGGAGGAGGGGAAGGGAGGAGAGAAGTGAGAGGAGGGGGAGAAGGATAGGAGGAGAAAGTGGAGGAGGGAGAAAGGAGTAGGAGGAGAGAAGGAGAGGAGGGAGAAGGAGGAGGAGAGAAGGAAGGGAGGGAGAAGGATAGGAGGAGAGAAGGGAGAGGAGGAGAGAAGGGGAGGGGAGAAGTAGAGGGAGGGAGAAGTGAGAGGAGGGGAAGTAGAGAGGAGAGAAGTGAGAGGAGGGAGAAGGAGAGGAGGGGAGAAGAGAGGAGGGGAGAAGTAAGAGGAGGGGAAGAGAGGAGGAGAAGGAGAGGAGGAGGAAGGAGAGGAGGAGAAGGGGAGAGGAGGGAGAAGTGGAGAGGAGGAGAAGGATAGGAGGAGAAGTGAGAGGAGGGGAGAAGAGGAGGAGAGAAGAGGGAGAGAAGAGAGGGAGGGGAGAAGGAGAGGGAGGGGAGAAGTGATAAGAGAAGATAGAGGGGAGAAGGAGAGGAGGGGAGAAGGAGGGAGGAGAGAAGTGATAGGAGGAAGTGAGAGAAGTGGAGAGAGGGGAGAAGTGAGAGGAGGGGAGAAGTAAAGAGAGGGAGAAGTGAGAGGAGGAGGAGAAGTGAGAGGAGGAGAAGTGAGAGGAGGAAGGTAGGAGGAGGGGAGAAGTAAGAGGGGAGAAGGATAGGAGGAGAGAAGGGAGAGGAGGGGAAGTAAGAGGAGGGGAGAAGGAGAGGGAGGGGAGAAGTGGAGGAGGAGAGAAGGGAGGAGGGGGAGGAGAGAGGGAGAAGGAGAGGAGAGAAGTGATAGAGGAGAAGGAGAGGAGGAGAGAAGGAGAGAGAGGGGAGAAGAGAGGAGGAGAGAAGTGATAGAGGAGAAGGAGAGGAGGAGAGAAGGGAGAGGAGGAGGGAAGTGGAGGAGAGAAGGATAGGAGGGAGAGAAGGGGAGAGAGGAGAGAAGTGGAGAGGGAGGAGAGAAGTGGAGAGGAGGGGAGAAGAGTAGGGAGGGGAGAGAAGTGAGAGAGGAGAGAAGGGAAGAGGAGGGGAGAAGTAAAGAGGAGGGGAGAAGTAAGAGGAGGGGAGGTAAGAGGGAGGGGAGGAGAAGGAGGGAGGAGAGAAGTGATAGGGAGGAGAAAGGAGAGGGAGGGGAGAAGTGAGAGGGGAGGGAGAAGTAAGAGGAGGAAGAGGAGGGAAAGTGATAGGAGGAGAGAAGGAGGGAGGGGAGAAGGAGAGGAGGGGAGAAGTGGAGAGGAGGAGAAGTGAGAGGAGGGGAGAAGTGAGAGGAGGGGAGAAGTAAGAGAGGAGAAGTAAGAGGAGGGGAGAAGTGGGAGAGGAGGAGAAGGAGAGGGGAGAAGAAGAGAGGGGAGAAGGATAGGAGAGAGAAGGAGAGGGAGGGGAGAAGGAGAGGGAGGAGAGAAGTGAGAGGAGGGGAGAAGTGAGAGGAGGGGGGAGAAGTAAGAGGAGGAGAAGTAAGAGGAGGAGTGAAGGGGAGGAGGGAGAAGGATGAGGGAGAGAAGAGAGGAGGGGAGAAGGAGGAGGAGGGAGAAGGAGAGGAGGAGAGAAGGGAGAGAGGGGAGAAGAGGGGAGGTAAGAGGGGAGAAGTAAGAGGAGGGGAAAAGGAGGAGAGAAGAGAGGAGGAGAAGTGGGGGAGGAGGGGAGAAGGGAGAGGAGAGAGGAGAGGAGGAGAGAGGGAAGGAGGAGAAGGAGAGGGAGGGGAGAAGTGAGAGGAGGGTGGAGGAGGAGAGAA
Organism: Homarus americanus; assembly: GCF_018991925.1. Classification (NCBI taxonomy): domain Eukaryota; kingdom Metazoa; phylum Arthropoda; class Malacostraca; order Decapoda; family Nephropidae; genus Homarus; species Homarus americanus. The sequence continues at coordinate 9,414,591 of NW_024749657.1, forward strand.
GTAGAGGAGGGGAGGTGAAGAGGAGGGGGAGAAGGAGGGAGGAGAAGGAGAGGAGGGGAGGAAGAGGAGGGGAGAAGAGAGGAGGAGAAGGAGGGAGGAGAGAAGTGATGGGAGAAGGGATAGAGGAGAAGGAAGGAGGAGAAGTGATAGGAGGGGAGGGAGAGGAGGAAAGGAGGAGGAGAAGGAGAGGAGGGGAGAAGTAAGAGGGGAGAAGGATAGGAGGAGAGAAGGAGAGAGAGGAGAAGTAAGAGGAGGAGAAGGAGAGGAGGAGAGAAGGAGAGGAAGGAGAGAAGGAGAGGAGGAGAGAAGGAGAGGAGGAGAAGGAGGAGAAGGAGGAAGGAGAAGGAGAGGGAGGGAGAAGGATAGGAGGAGAGAAGGAGAGGAGGAGAGAAGTGAGAGGAGGGAGAGAAGGAGAGGGAGGAGAGAAGTGAGAGGAGGGAGAGAAGTGAGAGGAGGAGGAGAAGTGAGAGGAGGGGAGAAGTGATAGGAGGGAGAAGTGAGAGAGGAGAGAAGTGGGAGAGGAGGAGAAGTGAGGAGGAGGAGAAGTGGAGAGGAGAGAAGTGATTGGAGGAGAGAAGGGAGAGGAGGAGAGAAGTGAGAGGAGGGGAGAAGGAGGAGGAGAGAAAGAGGAGAGAAGGAAGAGGAGAAGGCAGGAGGAGGGAGAAGGAGGAGAGAAGTAGGAGGAGAAGTGAGAAGAGGGGAGGAGAGGAGGGAGAAGTGGTGGAGGGAGAAGGAGAGGAGAGAAGTAAGAGTAGGGAGAAGTGGAAAGAGGGGAGAAGAGTAGGAGGAGAGAAGGAGAGGAGGGGAGAAGGATAGGAGGAGAGAAGGAGAGGAGGAGAGAAGGAGAGGAGGAGAGAAGTGAGAGGAGAAGGGGGAGGAGAGAAGTGAGAGGAGGAGTTAGGTGAGAGGAGGAGAGAAGTGAGAGGGAGAGGAGAAGTGAGAGAGGGGAGAAGAGATAGGAGGAGAAGTGAGAGGGGAGAGAAGTGAGAGGTGAGGAGAAGTGAGAGGTGGGAGAGAAATGAGAGGGAGAGGGAGAAGTGAGAGGAGGAGAGAAGGGAGAGGAGGAGAGAAGGGAGAGGAGGAGAGAAAGAGGGGAGAAATGATAGAGGAGAGAAGGGGAGGAAGAGATGAGGGAGAGAAGTGAGAGGAGGGGAGAAGTAAGAGGAGAGAAGGGAGGAGGGGAGAAGGGAGAGGAGGGAGAAGTGGAAGAGGAGGAGAGAAGTGAGAGGGGGAGAAGTAGAGGAGGGAGAAGGGAGAGGGGGAGAAGTGAGAGGAGGAGAGAAGGAGAGGAGGGGAGAAGGGAGAGGAGGAGAGAAGTGAGGTGGGGGAGAAGGAGGTGGGAGAGAAGTGGAGAGAGGGAGAAGGATAGGAGGAGAGAAGGAGAGGAGGGGAGAAGGAGAGAGGGGAGAAGTGGAGAGGAGGAGAGAAGGAGAGGGGGGGAGAAGGAGGAGGTGAGAGAAGGAGGTGGGAGAGAAGGAGAGGAGGGGAAAGTGAGAGGAGGAGAGAAGTGAGAGGGGGGAGAAGGGAGAGGTGGGAGAGGGAGAGGAGGGGAAGGATAGGAGGAGAGAAGGAGAGGGAGGGGGAGAAGGAGAGGAGGGAGAAGGGAGAGGAGGAGAGAAGTGAGAGGGGAGAAAGGAGAGGGGAAGAGAGGAGGGGAGAAGGGAGAGGAGGAGAAGGGAGAGGGAAGAGGGAGAGAGGGGAGAGGGAGGGGAGAAGGAGGAGGAGGCGAGAGGAGGAGAAGGAGAGGAGGGAGAAGTGGAGAGGGAGGAGAGAAGTGAGAGGTGGGGAGAAGGGGAGAGGTGGAGAGAAGGAGAGGTGGGGGGGAGAAGTGAGAGGGAGAGAAGAGAGGAGGAGAAGGAGAGGAGGAGAAGAGAGGTGGGGGAGAAGGGAGAGGTGGAGGAGAAGGGAGAGGAGGAGAAGGGATAGGGAGGAGAGAAGGAGAGGAGGAGAAGGGAGAGGAGGGGAGAAGTGAGAGGAGGAGAGAAGTGGAGAGGTGGGGAGAAGGAGAGGTGGGAGAGAAGGAGAGGAGGGAGAAGTGGAGAGGAGGGAGAGAAGGAGAGGTGGGGGGGAGAAGAGAGGGAGAGAAGAGAGGAGGGGAGAAGGAGGAGGAGAGAAGGGAGGGGGGAAGGGAGAGGTGGAGAGAAGTGAGAGGAGGGGAGAAGTGATAGGAGGAGAGAAGGAGAGGAGGGGAGAAGTGAGAGGAGGGGAAGGAGAGGAGGAGAGAAGGAGAGGAGGGGAGGGAGAGGAGGGGAAGTGAGGAGGAGAGAAGGGGAGGAGGAGAGAAGGAGAGGAGAGAAGGGAGAGGGGGAGAAGGGAGGGGAGAGGGAGAGGGGAGAGAAGGAGGAGGAGAGAAGGGAGAGGAGGAGAGAAGGAGAGGAGGAGAGAAATGGAGAGGAGGGGAGAAGGGGAGAGGAGGGGAGAAGGAGAGGGGAGAGAAGGAGAGGAGGGAGAGGAGAGGAGGGGAGAAATGAGAGGCAAGAGAAGGAGGGAGGAGAAGGAGAAGAGGAGAGAAGGAGAGGAGGGGAGAAGGAGAGGGTGAAGTGGAGGTGGGGAGAAGGAGAGAAGGAGAGGAGGAGAAAGGAGAGGAGGAGACACGTGAGAGGAGGGAGAAGGGAGAGGTGGGAGAGAAGGAGAGGAGGAGAGAAGGAGAGGTGGGGGAGACGAAAGGTGGGAGGAAGGGAGAGGGGAGAGATGAGGAGAGAGAAGTAGAGGAGGAGAGTAGGAGAGGAGGAGAGGAGTAAGAGGAGGAGAGAAGTGAAAGGTAGAGAAGTGAGAGGTGAGGAAGGATTAGGAAGGAGAGGTGGGAGGAAGAGACGAGGAGAGAAGGAGAGGAGAGAGGAGAGGGAGAGAAGTGGAGAGAGGAGAGTAGTGGAAAGGAGGAGAGAGAGTAGAGATGGAATGAAGTGAGAGAGGGAGAAGGAGAGGGGGAGAAGTGAAAGTTAGGGAGAGAAGTAGAGGAGGAGAGAAGGAGAGGGGAGAAGAGAGGTGGAGAGAAGAGAGGAGATATGGAGAGGAGGAGAGAGGAGAGGAGGAGGAGGGAGAGGAGGAGGAAATGAGAGGATGAGAAGGAGAGGAAGAGTGAAGGAGGAGAGAGGGAGGAGGAGAAATAAGATGTGAGGGAGAAGTAAGAGGTGGAGGAAGGAGAGGTGGAGAGGAGAGAAGGAGAGGAGGTGAAGTGAGTGGAGGAGAGAAGGACAGGGAAATAAGGAGAGGGAGGAGGAGGTGAAGGATTAGTGAAGGAGAGGAGGAGAGGAGGAGATGTGGAGGAAATGAGATGAGGGGAGAAGGAGAGGAGGAGAGAAGTGAGGAGGAGAAGTAGAGGAGGAATGAAGTGAGAGGAGGTGTAAGGAGGGAGGAGTGAAATGAGAGGATGAGTGAAGGAGAGGAAGATGAAGGAGAGGAGGAGAGGAGGGAGGGGAGGAAAAGATGAGGGGAGAAGTAAGAGGAGGAGAGGAGGAGAGGTGGAGAAAGAGGAGAGATGGGAGAGGAGGAGGGGGAGAGGAGGAGGAAGGAGAGGAGCAGAGGAGGAGAGGTGGAGGAAATGAGAGGAGAAAAGATAAGAGGAGGAGAGAAGGGAGAGGGGGAGGAAGGAGGGGAGGAATGAGAGGAGGAGAGAAGGGAGAGGAGAGAAGGAGGTGGAGAGAAGGAGAATAGGAGAGAAGTGAGAGGAGGTGAGAAGTGAGAGGTGCAGAGAAGTGAAAGATGGAGAGAAGTTAGAGAAGGAAAGAAGGAGAGGAGGAGGTGAAGTGAGAGGCGAGAGAAGGAGAGGAGGAGAGAAGGATAAAAAGGAAAAAGTAAAAGGGGAGAGAGGTGGAGAGGAGGAGAGAAAATAGAAAAGGAGAGAAGGAGAGGAGGAGAGAAGGGAGAGGAGGCGAGAAAAGGGGAGGTGGAGCAATGAGATGAGGGAAGAAGGGAGAGGAGGGAAGAGTGAGAGGAGGGGAGAAGTTAGGAGGAGGAGAGAAGGAGAGGAGGAGAGAAGGGAGAGGAGGCGAAAAGTGGGGAGGTGAGTTAAATGATGAGGAAAGAAGGAGAGGAGGAGAAAAGTGGAGGAGAAGGGAAGGAGAGAGGGTATGAGAGGAGGACAGAGAGAGGCTAGAGAAGGGAGAGGAGGAGAGGAAAAGAGGTGGGAGGTGGAGAAATGAGAGAGGAAAGAAGGAGAGGAGGAGAAAGGGAGAATAGAGAGAAGTAGAGGAGGAGAGAAGGAGAGGAGGAGAGAAATTAGAGGAGAGAAGGAGAGAGGAGAGAAGGAGAGGAGGAGAGAAGGAGGTGGGGAGAAGGGAGAGGGGAGACGAAAGGTGGGGTGAAGGGAGAGGAGGAGAGAAGTGAGAGGAGGAGAGAAGTGAGAGGAGGAGAAAGTGAGAGGAGGAGAGAAGGAGAATAGGGGAGAAGGAGAGGTGGGGAGAAATGAGAGGGGAGACGGAAGGTGGAGGAAGGAGAGGTGAGAGATGGGGAGAGGAGGGAGGAGGAAAGGAGGAAAAGGAGAGAGGGAGAAGGAGAGGAAGGGAGAGGAGGAAGAAATAAGAGAGAAGAGAGGAGGAGAGAAAGAGAGGAGAAGTGAGAGGAGGGAGTGAAGGAGAGAGGAGGAGAGAGGAGGAAGTGGAGAGGAGGAGTAAGGAGAGGAGGCGAGAAGGAGAGGGGAAAGCAATGAGATGAAGAAAGAAGGAGAGGAGGAGAGAAGGAGAGAAGGAAGGAGAGGGAGGATAGAAGTGAGAGGAGAGAAGGGAGAGGTGGGAGAGAAGGTAGGAGCAGAGGAGGAGAGGTGGTGAAATGAAGAGGAGATAAGCAGAGGAGGAGAGAAGTGAGGTGGGAGGAAGGAGAGGAGTAGAGAGGAGGAAGAGGAAGGAGAGGAGGAGAAAGAGAGGTGGGAGGAAGGAGGTTTAAAAAGAGGAGGAGAGGAATGAGAGGTGGAGAGATGTGAGAGAGGAGAGAAGAGAGGAGGAGAGAAGTGAGAGGGGAAGAGGAAGATAGGGAGGAGAAAAGGAGAGGAGCAGAGGGAGGAGAGGTGAAGAACTAAGGTGAGAGCAGAGAGGAGGAGAGAAGGGGGGGAGGAAATAAGATGAGGGACAGTAAGAAGAGAGAGAAGGGGGAGAGGAGAGAGGAGTAGAAGGGAGAGGGTGAAGGGAGAGGAGGAGGAAGTGAGAGGATGAGGAAGGAGAGGTGGAGAATGAGAGGAGGAAAGAAGGGAGAGAGGGAGATGAGAGGTGGAGAAAGTGAGAGGAGGAGAAGGGAGGAGGATGAAGGAGAGAGAAGGAGAGAGAGAAGAGGAGAGGTGGAGGAGAGGAGGAGAGATGAAAGATGGAGAGGGAGAGGGGGAAGAAGGAGAGAGATGGAAGAGGGGAGAGAGCAGAGAGAGAGTGAAGTGAAAAGAGGAGATAGGAGAGGTGAGTGAAATAAGATGAGGGGAGAAGTAAGAGGAGGAGAAGGAAAGGTGGGAGAGATGAGAGGAGGAGAGAAGGGAGAGGTGAGTGAAGTGAGAGGAGGAGTGGAGAGGAGAGGATGAGAGGAAGGAGAGGAGGTAAGGAGGAGGGAGGAGAGGTGAAAAGGAGAAGGAAGGAGAGGGGTGGAGGAAGGAAGAGGAGGAGAGAAGTGAGAGGGGGAGAGAAGGGGAGAGGTGGGAGAGAAGTGGAGAGGTGGGAGATAAGGAGAGGAGGAGAGAGAAAGATGGGAGGAAGGACAGGAGGGAAGAAGGAGAGGAGGAGAAGGGGAGAGGAGGAGAGGAGGAGAGATAGAAGGAGGAGGGAAGGAGGAGGTAAGGAGAGAGGAAGAGAAGGAGAGGAGGAGGGAAGGAGAGGAGAGGAAGTGAAGGGAGGAGAGAGGAGAGGTGAGGGAATTAAGAGGAGAGGTAAAGGAGGAGAGAAGGGAGAAGGGAGGAAGGAGAGAACAGAGAGTGAGAGGAAGAGGAAGTGAGAGGAGGAGAAAAGTGGAGAGGTGGAGGAAATAAGATGAGGAAAGCAAGAGGAGGAGAGAATGAGAGGGGAGAGATGAGAGGAGGAGAGAAGTAGAGAGGATGGAGGAGAGGAGGAGAGAAGGAGAGGTGGAGAGAAGGGAGAGCGGAGAGAAGGAGAGGAGGGAGATAAATGAGAGGAGGAGAAGAGCGATAGGTGGAGGTGAAAAGAAAGGGGGAGAAGTAAGAGGGAGGATAGAAGGAGAGGATGAAGGGGAGAGGGGGAGGAGAAGTGAGGAGAGGAGGAGAAGAGAGGAGGAGAGAAGGAGAGATAGAGAGAAGTGAGAGGTGGAGAGAAGTGAGAGGAGAAGAGCGAGAGGTGGGGTGAAATAAGATGGGGGGAGAAGTAAGAAGAGGGAGAGAAGTGAGAGGTGGAGTGAAATAAGATGAGGTTTGAAGTAAGAGGAGGAGAGGAATGAGAGGAGGAGAAGGAGAGGAGGAGAGAAGTGAGAGGAGGAGAGAAGTGAGAGGAGGAGAGAAGTGAGAGGAAGAGAAGGAGAGGAGGAGAGAAGTGAGAGGAGGAGAGAAGGGGAGAGGAGGAGAAAGTGAGAGGTGGAGGAAGTGAGAGGATGAGTGAAGGGATAGAGGAGAGGTGAGAGAGCAGAGGAGTGAGGGAGGAAAGGAATAAGAGGAGCTAAGGAGAGGAGGAGAGGGAAAGAGGGGGAGGAAGTGGAGAGGAGCAAGAGGAGAGGAAGAATGAAGGAGAGGAGGAGAAAAGTGGAGAGGAAGAGGAAGTGAGAGGAGGAGAGAAGTGGAGAGGAGCAGAGGAGGAGAGGTGAAGTGAACTAAGAGGAGAGAAGGAGAGGAGGGAGAAGTGAGGGGGGAGTGGGAGGAGAGGAGCAGAGGAGGAGAGGAAGAGTGAAGGAGAGGAGGAGAAAAGTGAGAGGTGGAGGAAATAAGATGAGGTTGAAGTAAGAGGAGGAGGAATGAGAGGTGGGAGAGATGAGAGGAGGAGAGAAGTGAGAGGAGGAGAGAAGAGGAGGAAGAGGAAGTGAGAGGAGGGAGAGAAGTGAGAGGAGGAGAGAAGTGAGAGGAGGAGAAAAGTGAGAGGTGGAGGAAGAGGAGAGGAAGAGGAAGTGATAGGAGGAGAAAAGGAGAGGAGTAGAGAGTGAGAGGTAAGTGAACTAAGAGGAGGAGAAGTTAGAGGAGGAGAGAAGTGAGAGGAAGGAAGGGAGAGGAGCAGAGGAGGAGAGGAAGAATGAAGTGAGAGGAGGAGAAAAGTGAGAGGAAGAGAAGTGAGAGGAGGAGAGAAGTGGAAAGAGGGGAGGAGGAGAGGGGTGAAGTGAACTAAGAGGAGAGAAGTTAGAGGAGGAGAGAAGTGAGAGGTGGAGTGAAATAAGATGATGGAGAAGTAAGAGGAGGAGAGGAATGAGAGGTGGAGAGATGTGAGAGGAGGAGAGAAGTGAGAGGAGGAGAGAAGTGAGGAGGAGAAGTGAGAGGGAGAGAGAAGTGAGAGGAATGAGTGAAGTGGGAGAGGAGGAGAGAGGGAGAGGAGGAGAGAAGGGAGGAAGAGGAAGGAGAAGAGGAGAGAGTGAGAGGAGGGAGAGATGAGGAGGAGAGAAGTGGAGAGGAGGAGAAGTGATAGGAGGAGGATGGGAGAGGAGGAAGTGGAGAGGAGGAGGAAGTAAGAGGAGGAGAGAAGTGAGAGGAGCAGAGGAGTGAGAGGTGAAGCGAAATAAGAGGAGAGAAGAGGGAGGAGGAAGGAGAGGTGGGAGTGAAATGAGAGGGAGGTGAAGGGAGAGGAGGAGGAAGGGAGAGGGAGGGAGTGAAGTGAGAGGAGGGAGAAAGTGATAGGGAGGAGAAAAGTAAGAGGTGGGAGAGAAGTGAAAGGAGGAGAGTAGTGAGAGGAGGAGAAAAGTGAGAGGAGGAGAAAAGGAGAGAGGTGGGAGGAAGATGGAGGAAAGTATGAGGAGGAGAGGGAAAGAGGTGGAGAGAGATGAGAGGGAGGAGAGAAGTGAGAGGAGGAGAGGAGGAGGTGGGAAGTGAGAGGAGGAGAGGGAGAGGAGGAGAGAAGGAGAGGAGGAGAGAAGTGAGAGAGGAGGAGAGAGGTGAAGGAGAGGAGGAGGGAAGTGGAGAGGGGAGGAGGAAGTGGATAGGAGAGGAGAGGCAAGAGGTGGGTGGAGAAGTGAGAGGAGAAGAGAAGTGAGAGGAGGAGAGAAGTGAGAGGTGGAGAGAATTGGGAGGAGGAAGAGAAGTGAGAGGTCGAGTGAAGGGAGAGGAGGAGGAGAAACGTGAGGAGGAGAGAAGTTAGAGGAGGAGAGAAGTGAGAAGAGGGGAGAAGCGAGAGGTCGGGAGACGTGAAAGGTGGAGTGAAGTGAGAGGTGGGAGGGAGGTGGAGAGGATAGAGGTGAGAGGAGGAGAGAGGGAGAGGTGGAGTGAAATGAGATGAGGGGAGAAGGAGAGGTGGAGAGAAGTGAGAGGTGGAGAGATGGAGAGGAGGTATGAAGTGAGAGGAGTGAAGGGAGAGGTGGAGGAAGTGAGAGGAGGAGGAAGGGAGAGAGAGAGGAGAGATGTGAGGAAATAAGAGGAGGAAGGGAGAGGAGGAGAGGAAAGAGGTGGAGGAAATGAGATGAGGGGAGAAGTGAGAGGTGGAGAGAAGGGAGAGTTGGAGAGATGTGTGGAGAGGAGAGAAGTGAGAGGAGGGAAGAGAGAGGGGAGGAAGGGAGAGGAAGTGAAGGAGAGGAGGAGGAAGGAGAGGAGGGGAGGAAGTGAGAGGTGGAGAAGTGAGAGGTGGAGGAAATGAGAGGAGGAAGGAGAGGATGAGTAAGGAGAGAGGAGGAGGAAGTGACAGGAGGATAAAAGTGAAAGATGGGAGAGAAGTGAGAGGAGGAGAGAAGGAGAGGAGGAGAGAAGTGAGAGAGAAGGGAGAGGAGGGAAGAAGTGAGAGGAGGGAGAGTGAGAGGAGGAGAGAATGAGAGGAGGTGAATGAAAGGAGGAGGAAGGGAGAGGAGGGAAGAGGTGGAGGAGGGAGAGAAGTGGAGAGGAGGAGAGGGGAGGAAGAAGAGGAGAGAAGTAGGAGGAGAGAAGAGAAGGGAGGAAGTGGAGAGGAGGAGAGAAGTGAGAGGTGAGAGAAGAAAGGAGGATTAGAAGGAGAGGATGAGGGAAGAAGAGGAGGAAGGAAGTGGGAGAGGAGGGAGATGGAGAGGAGGAGAGGAGGAGAGGGGGAGTGAAAGAAGAAGAGGGAAAGTAAGAGGAGGAGAGAAGTGAGAGGAGGAGAGGAAGGGAGAGGAGGAGAGAAGTGAGAGATGGAGAGAAGTGAGAGGGGAGGGAAGAAGTGAGAGGAGGAGAGAAGGAAAGAGAGGGAGGAAGTGAGAGGAGGAGAGAAGGGAGATGGAGAGAAGTGGAGGAGGGGAAGAATGGGAGGAGGAGAGAAGGGAGAGGAGGGGAGGAAGTGGAGGGAGGGAGAGAAGTGGAGAGGAGGAGAGGAGGAGGAGGAGAGAATTGAGAGAGGGAAGAAGTGAGAGGGGAGGAGAGAAGGAGAGGAGGAGGAAGTGGAGAGGATGAGGAAGGAGAGGAGATGATTGAAGTGAGAGGAGGAGAGGAAATGAGAGGAGGAGGAGGAGAGGTGGAGGAAATAAGATGAGGGACAAGTAAGAGGAGGAGAGAAGTGAGAGGAGGAGGAGAAGTGGAGATGGAGAGAAGTGAGAGGAGGGAAGAAGTGAGAGGAGGAGAGAAGTGAGAGGAGGGAGGAAGTGAGTGGAGGAGAGAAGTGAGAGGAGGAGAGGAGTGAGTGATGGAGAGAATTGAGAGGAGGGAAGAAGTGAGAGGAGGAGAGAAGTGAGAGGAGGAGTGAAGTGAGAGGATGAGTGAAGTGAGAGGATGATTGAAGTGAGAGGAGGAGTGAAATGAGAGGCGGAGAGGAGTGAGAGGTGGAGTGAAATAAGATGAGGGGACAAGTAAGAGGAGGAGAGAAGTGAAAGGTGGAGAGATGAGAGAGGAGGAGAGAAGTGAGAGGAGGTGTGAAGTGAGAGGAGGAGTGAAGTGAGAGGAGGAGAGGAGTGAGAGGTGGAGTGAAATAAGATGAGGGGACAAGTAAGAGGAGGAGAGAAGTGAGAGGCGGATAGAAGTGAGAGTAGGATAAAAGTGAGAGGAGGAGAGAAGTGAAAGATTGAGATCAGTGAGAGGAGGGAAGAAGTGAGAGGAGGAGAGAAGTGAGAGGCGGACAGAAGTGAGAGGTGAAGAGAAGTGAGAGGAGTGAAGTGAGAGGAGGAGAGAATTGAGATGCGGACACAAGTCTGAGGTGAGAGAAGTGAGAGATGGAGAGAAGTGAGAGGTGGAGAGAAGTGAGAGGTGAAGAGAAGTGAGAGGTGAAGTGAAGTGAGATGTGGAGAGAAGTGAGAGGTGGAGAGAAGTGAGAGGTGGAGAGAAGGGAGAGATGGAGAGAAGTGAGAGGTGAAGTGAAGTGAGAGGAGGAGAGAAATTGGAGGAGGAGAGAAGTGAGAAGAGGAAACAAGTGAGAAGAGGAGAGAAGAGAGTGGTGTAGGGAAAACACACACGCTGAAGTTAATATATATATATTTTTTAATTGGGCACTCCCCCCCCTACATACTTGTGTAAGGTGAAGCGCAGAAGCGTTTACAGCACCCAACAGGGAAGCATGCTAAGGTCATGATTCCCTTTATGTCTCATGAGTTAAGGGCGTAGAAGCCTGAAGAGTCAATGATTTATGTCATCAAGTTATTGGAAGCTCCAACAACTTTCCCTGAATACGAATTCGCAACTTTCGATTTACAACAGGTACCTACATTACCTCACAGTCAACCCCAGAGGACTCTAAGGTCGGAATATGTGTCAAGAGCTAGTAATGTAACGTAACGTAACGTAAGGTAAGGTAAGGTAATGTAACGTAACGTAACCTAACCTAACCTAACTTATCCTAACCATAAAATAATATAATCCTACCTTGTGTGACCTTGTCCCAGAGCTGGTGGTAGGTGGAGGCGCCGGAGGTGAGAAGGGTGTCAGGGAGGAGCGGGTGGTGGGCGGTGGTGAGGAAGACGGCCCGGGTACAGTGGGTGGCCCAGGTGGCTGCTACGTGGGCAGCCCGTTCTTCGTGGTACTGTGGTGACGTCACGATAAGACAGAGAATCTTGGGGCTGGTTTCCTCCTTATGGCCTCGGTCACTCTCTCCTTGCCTTCCGTCTCTGGTCCTCGCACCGTCCGTCGTCCCATTGCTGCCACTGGCCTCTGCTGAGCGTCGCTGGACCGGCAGTGGTGGGTCAGGTAGCACGGCCAAGATATACTCACTGTAGAGGGGAGGGGAGATATTAGCCTCAGCAGGGATCCAAGTGTGGATATTTGAAACATGAACCAGAGTAGTTGACTTCCCGTTTTGTGGAAATTTCATATTATTTTCTGACCTTCTTGGCAGGTTTCTTATTATCCAATAGAGTCGCATAATTTTTACTTCTTGAAAACTATAGAAAGGCCTCCAAAGGGCAAGATAGAAAACCGAAAAAATGCAGTGCCAACTTTTTTTTTTTGCCTGCAGTCAGAATTCTGTATATATTTTACTTAGAAAATTTAGTTAGAATATACAATATTTCAACTGCAATATATTGTTCATTTTTTCGAACTGTATCTTTAACTTTGGGGATCTTCTTCCCTGGCCCTTTATAATGGAAGCCCCTCGAAATCGAGGATGGCCGGCCGAAGGGCCTCCTAGGCGTGAATTTGTTAAGGTGTAGAAGCTGTCACCAACACAACAACCACACCCTAAGTTAACGAGTTGCATGAGCTGCAGTGTCAAGGAATAGTCCGAGAAAACTGGTCAGCTCGCCAACTGCACTGGCTAACCAATACCCCGGAATACGATCCGCAAATCGATTAACATTCAGGTTCCCAATTACTGCTGGGTAGACAGAGGCAAATGGCATAAAGAAACTTGCCCATAGTTTCACCCTGCCCGAGGATCGAACTCGGGTCCACTAGCTTGCGAAGAGAGGATGCTGACCATTATACCACAGGTCTCCAAGTTAAAACACACACACACACACACTGAAGTTGGATACCTTAGTTGTTGAAGTGCAGCAATATGTTATAACATTAACGTCCACGAAGCCGAGACTGCCAAGTTGTCACTATATAAACAAACCTCCAATGGGAGAGTTGACGGTTCTGGGCAAACACAAGAAATACACTGCCAAGATCGTAGAGTGATACGGTACATATAATTTGCAATAAAAGTTTTAAAGTCCTGCTATAATAATCGAGATAAGTCTATTTCTCTAGAAACAGGGCCACCATTTGCAATGACGTCACTAGTTTTTTCACAGCTGCAGTCGGAGGTAGTAGAATGGCCCAAATGCCACGTTCAGGTAAGTTTTAAGGGTGTTTTTTTTATTGTCTAAGTCATGGACATTTCGGACCTGAAGAAATGAGCCGTGAAGAGCAGCTTCTAACATAGGTTGGATGGATATATGAGAGATAGGGGTTGGGTGTAAATGGGACTACCCAGTATGGGCCAATAAGCCCGCTGCAGTTTCCTCCATTCTTACTGTATGTTCTTTTTGACAAAAAACTCCCATGTTCACACCAGTTCAGCTGTCATGTACTCTTACATGGTAAACTTTCTATTTTTTTTCAGTGCATTTACAGAGTATATCAGTACTAGATGGAGATACGAGTAAATTTAGAAGTAATGACATTGTCTGGACTTTGTTTTGATAATGCCTGGTGCTAGTTAACATGACAACATAGTGCTGTTATCGTTTTGATGATTCGCTTATGAACCACTGGGATAAATCATCATTTATATTACTTAATGGGTAAAATTTTACTTTAACTACCATAAGATTTTGATGTTTAGGTCCGAGATAGGCTATATTGGGTAAATTTAAAGTCTTGGTCATCCCTGGACTTAGACATGCAGACTATGTTTTTTTCTGATGGTTTGCTATGTGTTATGAAAGATTTAGACCTTCATTTCTATCGGAAATCACTAGTTTTGAGTTACTACCCCCTCCCCCCCTTACCGGTGTATGTTAAGCTACCCTTATAACTCACCATACCCTAACCTAACCTAACCTAACATATGATCTGTATTTTCTTATGCGATCGAAAAAATTTTTGCGACAGAAATCCTGTAGAGACAATGTGTCTAATTGTTTAAAGTACTTAATCCCATAGTTAGATGCTTTAGGTTCCCCAGATGACCAAGACCAAAATAATACCAATATTGTTTTGAATGTTTATACTATGAAATTTGTTGTATGGGCAGCTAATATTCATTGAATTAGTTTATGTGCTTAGTAATATTTATATATTCAAAATAGTATTAATGTGTTGTACAGTAAAGCACAGTTAATTATCTAATAATAATTATTTACAGAGCCAATCAGCCAAGAAGGTTGGACAACCACAGCTGGCTGTCTCCCGCTGGGAAGCTCGCCCCAGCTTTTCGCAGTCACGTGACTTTTTAGCAACTTTAACCCTTATTTTTGACACTTTTTGGCTCAATTTATTTAAAAATATCATTACCATAGTGAATTTAAGCATTTTCTTTACCCATTGACCTGCCATCTTACGAAAAAATTTCTACCGTCAACTCGTCAATTGTGGTTATGACGTCAACATATAAACAAACCCTCAAGTGTCAGGTGTGGTTATGACGTCAACAAATAAACAAACCCTCAAGTGTCAGGTGTGGTTATGACGTCAACATATAAACAAACCCTCAAGTGTCAGGTGTGGTTATGACGTCAACAAATAAACAAACCCTCAATTGTCAGGTGTGGTTATGACGTCAACATACAGTATAAACAAACTCTCAATTGGCAGGTGTGGTTATGACGTCACGATTCATTACGATCAACTTTTATGTGGTGACTCTTGCCCCTATAGAGATCTTTCTAGGTCTTATTAATAACAGAAAATCATTAGTAATTCATGTTACGGTTCCACTCAATAACGTGTAATGGATTCCTCTGGCGTAACAGTATTTGCTGATGTTATACCACGAGTTCTTTTGGGCTCTGCATTTTCCAGTCTAAAACTATACCGGTATCTCTCTCTCTCTCTCTCTCTCTCTCTCTCTCTCTTTTGGTCAATCTTCCATTTTCTCTGCTAAAACTAATTACGTGTCTGTCCGTCTGTCTGTCTGTCTTTCTTTCTAGTACTAGACATCCACTAACTGCTTCTTATGCCAGTCATCTTGTTGTAAACTGGTTGATAAATTTTCTGACCGGCACATATAGATACTGACTAGCAGATACAGATACTGACTGGTAGATACAGATACTGACTGGCAGATACAGATACTGACTGGCAAATAGATACTGACTGGCAGATACAGATACTGACTGGTAGATACAGATACTGACTGGCAGATACAGATACTGACTGGCAAATAGATACTGACTGACAGATACTGACTGGTAGATACAGATACTGACTGGCAGATACAGATACTGACTGGCAAATAGATACTGACTGGCAGATACAGATACTGACTGGCAGATAAAGATTCTGACTGGCAAATAGATACTGACTGGCAGATAGAGATTTTGACTGGCAGATACAGATACTGACTGGTAAATAGATACTGACTGGCAGATAGAGATTCTAACCGGCAAATAGAGATACTGACTGGGAGATAAATTTACTGATTGGTTCAATGGTACATTAAGTTACTGACTGGTAGGTGCAGATGAGGAGGATGAGTTGATAGGAGAGGATGATGAGGATGAGGCTAGCCAGAATGAAGCGTCGTGAACACTTCCTCGCCATCCGACACAACACTATCATGGTGCCGTGGGTAGGCTCCTTTTTCTCCTATCCGCCAGGTCTATCCTTCGTCTCTCCCGCCTGTCCTATTCTTCCTGGGACGGCTTCCTGTGGGTAGGACTTCGTAAGCTCTCCTAGCCCTTTCCAAGGATGTTTGGGCTTACTGCTGGCTAGGATGGGTATTCTATTCTAAGGACGGTAGTAGTTCGTGTCTACTCGATGTTTACATTGTTGTTAGGTTTTATATAACTCTTGTTTACATCCAGCACAGTAGCCATCGTACCCTCCTCCGTCACACTGCCAGCGGCTGACAGTTGTTCATATACTCCCAGCGTAGTCATCTAGACCCTGGAAAGAAGGTTATTATGAATGATCATTCTTATGGTTGTTCGTACGTTCCCTAATATTAACAGGCCCCTGTCTAGCCTAACCTTTCCATAAAGGATTGGTGGCCAGTCCCTTTCAGCCCCAATATAACGTAGTCATTGGTCAGTTCTTCTGACCCCAGTCTTAAAAGATTTCAGTCTTATCTTAATTTTTTATACGACGATGTAAAGAAAATAAAAATGTGGAACCTGGTGTTATTCCCAGATTTGTTTTTTTGTAAAGGAGTCGTGTATGCTAAGTGTGTGCGAAAAATGGATTCCAAAGGCCTTACAACCCATTAGAGGCAGTGGGGATACAGCACACTGTAGACAATTCCTCCATTCGATCACCTTCACTTCCCCAACTGTCAGCGTTGGCTGAGGGCCCTGGGCGTGAACCAGCGACCCTTTGAAATGGAGAGGGCGGTGAGCACTGTATCCAGTCGACCACCGCATCCCAAGACAGTTTATGAACAAAAATTGCCATTTAAGACAAAGCAACGACATCTAAGCTAACTTAATCCAAACAAACACATCCTAACTTAACCCAATCTAACTTAACCTAGTTAAACTTAATCTGCAGTAATCTAACCTAGCTCAACCTTACCAAACACAAATTAACTCGACTGTAACAAACGTAACAGAATTTAACCCAATCTAACTTAACTTAACCCAACTTAATTTAATGAAACCTAACCTAAACATAAGAGGACTATCAAGAAAATATAAGTGAATTCCTTTTGCTTGTACGTGAGAGAATTTGATGATATTAACGTAGGTAGCAGGTAGTAAACAGCTTTCAAACAGGGATGTACTATCGCCTGGAAAGAAATTCGAAGCATATTGTAATGTGTTGTCTAATGGTAAACTCTACTGCCATATGGCATCACGAAAAATGCGACCAAGTCCCAGGTTGCTGATCTGACTGATTTTTCTGTTTTCGTATTTATCTATGGCTCTTTATTATTGCTATTATTACACACGCGCGCACACACACACACATGGGTCCTCCACCAGCCAGGCTGTTGTTTGTTTGTTTCATAAATGACATGCCAAATGTTGTACACTCCTCCATACAAATGTTTGGCGATGACGCCAAGTTATTTCGGGAAATCAAGAACCAAGCGGACTGTGAAGAGCTGCAGAAGGAACTTGGTGGGCTCCAAGAATGGTCGAAGAAATGGCTGCTGAGATTCAATGTCACGAAGTGTAAGAGGATGCACCTGGGGCGTACCAACGGTAAGGAGGCGTATCATATGTCCCAACACGATGAAGAAATTGCACTATTTGAGACTGAATGTGAGAAGGACCTAGGTGTTTATGTTGACAATAAGCTGAAGTTCTCGGGCCATTGCGAGAAGAAGGTAAATCAGGCAAATAAATTATTGGGTCTTATAAGAAGGTCGTTTAGATATCTAGACGGTCCGTCCCTTGTAACGATCTTCAAGAGTGAAGTGCTTCCCCATCTGGAGTACTGGTTGAAAATGTTCAAAAGGAGGACCACCAGACTGGTGCCTGCACTTCGGCACCTCAGCTACCCTGCGAGATTGGAGCGCCTGAACTTGCCTAGCTTATACTACAGACGGGCAAGGGGTGACCTCGTTGAGGTGTATAAGCATCTCAAGGGGCACTACTCAGTCGAGTGTCCTTACTTGGAGCTGGCGGACGCTCGCCCCACAAGGGGGTGGCAGCTCAAGATTGAAGACGCCGCAAGTCCAGAAAACTGAGGGCAAACTTTTTCGGAGTGAGAGTTGTGAACTCTTGGAACAATCTACCAGAAAGTGTTGTGACGGCACCGAGTGTGAGCTCTTTCAAGACCAGACTTGACCAACACTGGAGCCGGTGCATGCCCAGTACTGGCCAACAGTGCGTAACAGAGACGTGACGGATCGCCCAAGCGGCTAACGAGCCGATCAGTGGTGAAGAGGATAAAAGTAAAAGAGGGTAATGTTATCAGGTTACATGACACCAGGATTTGTTGGTGCAGGTGTCTGGCATCGGTATCTATTTCAGTACGTAAAGGGATGAGTGATAATTGAATGTTAAACTCTGGCGAATATTATGGTCAAAATGTCATAGAGCACAGTTTTTCATTATTTCTAATTCTGCAGTCCTTCCTGTCATAAATTTTTTTTCTTCTGTATATTCTAACGAGTTAGTTAGGATACTTATGAATAGATATATAATGTACATAATACAAACATGTATCTGGTGTACGTCTCGCCCATCTGGTACAGTACAGTATCTATAATTTGTAATGCAGTGTGTACTGTAGGCTGAGGCGACCGCTATGGCCAGGTTATGTGCTGCACTTTTTTTTTCATTTTCTATTTTTCTTCCTGTGTCATAAATAAATTACATATTTTTCTATACATTCTAACGAGTTTGCTATGATACTTATATATAGGTAATATCCCTTCTGTAAACAATTATACAAACCGACATTGGGCTTGTCGACATAAAGCGATTTGATTTGATGTAAGTAAATAACAGTGACACAGACATTACAAGGAAAATTGTCAAAAACATTATAAGATCATTTAGCGAATATTATGTTTCACTATAAATGTTTTATCGAGAAAGTGTATAGCTACTGTAGAGCAGTGAGTTTTAGGCTTGGGTGACCGATATTGGCCAAATATTGTACAGTAAACCGATTTGTTTCTTTACTTCCTCTTTCATTAGTCAGTGACATATGTTTATTTCTTTACAATCTGACGAATTTACAACAATAGTTATATAAACAGTTACTGTTGCCTGGTTCTCACATTTTATATACGTCAAATAATACAACTACTGTATACAGGGCCGTCCTTAGGAGGGTGCGGGGTCCGGGGCAACTCAGCCACTGCGGGGCCCCAGAAAATATATACTGTATATGGAGTCATTATGCGGTCAGAGGAACCCACCCCCATGGGACTGTCGCTGTGGATGGTAAGGTCACGGGTTGCGATGGTGGCGTAAGCCGTCAATTTCAGATTAACCAGTCAACAGGTAATGTGTCCGAGGTCACTGGGTCTAGTGCTGGGCCCCGCGGGGCCCTCACACGCGCGGGGACCCAGGCGGTCGCCCCTGTTCGCCCCCCGAAAGGACGGGCCTGACTGTATAGTTAGCAGGTATACCCTATTGCCCTTGTCTCCTTGTTACTAGTATATGAATTTCTATTGACAGCATAACTATGAGTGCAAATCTGTTACCTGATTATAGGAATATGTACACTCCCCCCCCCCAGGCCTTATGTATTTGGAAAATGAACACAATAACACGTGCACATCAGTCTCGGTTTAGTTGGTATTTCTGATTGTGAGTTGTGTATAGATATGTAAATACCAAGATATGTGAACACGCCTGACGGCAAAACTCTGTTACCATTCATTGTACCATTTATTCACATGTTTGTATAACTATATATTATTATAGCATGTCTGATATCTATGCTTATAAGAACATAAGAATGGAGGAAACTGCAGCGGGCCTATTGGCCCATACTGGGCAGTCCCGTTTGCACCCAACCCCTATTGCTCATATGAGCATCCAACCTATGTTTGAAGCAATTCAGCGTATTCGAGTTAATGATGATATTTGGTAACTTGTTCCATTCATCCACTACTCTGTTTCTAAACCAGTGTTTACCTATTTCACGCCTAAATCTAAATTTGTCTAATTTAAAATCATTGTTACGAGTTCGCTCCTGGTTGGATAGTTTGAGTACCTTTGTAATGTCCCCTTTGTTTAGCCCTGTCTTCCACTTATACACCTCTATCAGGTCGCCCCTCGCTCTACGTCTCTCAAGGGAGTGCAAATTAAGATGCTTTAACCTGTCTCTATACTCAAGGTTCCTAATGCCCGGGATTAGTCTTGTCATTCTCCTCTGAATTCTTTCCAAGGATTCTATATCCATTCTGTAATACGGTGACCAGAACTGAACTGCGTAATCCAGGTGTGGTCTCACAAGAGCAAGATACAGTTTTAGGATGAACTCGCTAGTCTTATAACTAACACTCCTTTGTATGAACCCAAGTACTTTATTAGCCTTGTTACGAGCAAAAACACATTGTTTACTTGGCTTAAGGTTCCTACTTATCATTACTCCTAAATCTCTCTCGCAGTCGGATTTCTCTATGGCATCGTTGTTCATCTGGTACCTGGTTTCCCTGTTTACATCTCCTATACTGAGTACTTTACATTTGTCGACGTTGAATTTCATCTGCCATTTTTCAGACCATTCGAAAAATTTGTTTAGATCTTCCTGTAGTTTTGCCGAGTCCTAGTCAGATTTGATAACACGTCCTATTTTAGTGTCATCAGCAAATTTACTTATGTTGCTGTCAATGCCGATATCTATGTCGTTTATGTATATAATAAATAATAATGGTCCAAGTACTGAGCCTTGGGGAACTCCACTTGTGACGTTGCTCCAATGGGACTTCGTGCCGTTAATGCTCACTCGCTGTTTCCTGTCCTGTAACCACGCCCTAATCCATTTAAGGATGTCACCTTTGATGCCATGAGCTTCTACCTTTCTAATTAGTCTTTCGTGAGGGACTCTGTCGAAGGCTTTGCTAAAGTCGAGATATACCACATCATAATTGTGCCCCTCGTCCACCGATTCGAAAACTGATGAAAAGAATGTTAATAGATTAGTTAGGCAAGAACGTCCGCTTGTGAAGCCATGCTGGGAATCATTGATCAATCGGCGCTTCTCCAGGTGATTTCGAATAGAGTTTGAAATGATTGCTTCCAGTAATTTGCCTACTATTGATGTTAGATTGATTGGGCGGTAGTTAGAGGATAGTGATCTATCCCCCTTCTTGAAAATCGGTATTACATTCGCTATCCTCCAGGATTCTGGTACTACACCTGTTTTTAATGACATGTTAAACAACTTTGCTAAGGGCATACTAAGCTCTTCCTTACATTCCTCTAATACTCTGGCAAATATCTCATCGGGACCAGGTGACTTATTAGGCTTTAGTTTGTCTATTTGCTTACTAACATCGTTACTAGTCTCTTATAGTGTATACAGCCTGAACAACATCAACCTAGAGAAGTCAACTTGTGAAAGAGACCTAGGGGTACTTGTAAGCCCGGACCTACGGCCGAGAAAACAGTGCGTTAATGTTCGAAATAAGGCACACAGAGTATTGGGTTTTATATCTAGAAGTGTAAGTAACAAGAGTGCAGAGGTCTTATTGCAACTATATCTTGCGCTAGTTAGGCCGCACCTCGATTATGCTGTTCAGTTCTGGTGCCCCTATTATAGAATGGATGTAAATTCACTAGAGTCGGTGCAGCGAAGAATGACAAAAATGATTCCGGGACTTAGAAACCTTCCATATCAGGATAGGTTAAAGAAACTTAACTTGCATTCCCTAGAAAGACGAAGAGTGCGGGGAGATATGATAGAAGTATTTAAGTGGGTGAAAGGAATCAATAAAGGCGATATAGATAAAGTTCTTATAATATCCGAGCAGGATAGGACTCGGAGCAACGGATTCAAGTTGGATAAGTTTAGGTTTAGGAGGGAGATAGGAAGAAACTGGTTCACAAATAGGGTGGTGGACGAGTGGAACAAGCTTAGCAACTTTGTAGTAAGTGCGGGAACTCTGGAAAGTTTCAAAAGGAGGCTAGATAGATTCATGGATGATAGAGAGTGGTAGTAACTCTCGACAGGAGCTGCCATGCACAGTAGGGTGTCATATGGAGGCGAGTTTTTTTTTTGAGTTTGAAAAATCGGCCCATGGTATTAATGATGTAGTTCTATGTGCAGAATCATGTGATATCTTCAGATTTGAAAAGTTTTCATTTTTTGCTAGGTAAATTTTAACTTGAAATCTTATGAAAATTCAGTATTCCCACCCTTTTACCAACACCACTAAATAGCTTATTTAAAGTAAAGTAAATGTATCAGGTTAATTTATTAGGATGAAAATGATCCAGAATAGTGAAACGAATGATCTTGACACATTTATTAAATTTAATATTCCTTTAGAAAACAAAATCATCAAATACAAAAACCGGTTTTACTACTACGACCCGGTGTTGCTGCACACCATAGAGAACATGTCTTTCTTGCTTCTGTTTCTACTCATCACCTCCCTGCTGACCACCTGAGCTCGGATGTAGCCTTCCCTCCTCTCCTGGCTGTACACGTGACTGCTGGCCTCACTCACTTGCTGTACACAACGCTCTATACTCTGGGTGTGCGAGGGCCAGGCAGGGACATGCATGGGGTTGTCCAGGAAAGCTCTGACTTGAACATTGGTGAGGCTGCAGGTAAGAGGGGGCTCACTGCCAGCCTGGATGTTATCCAGATCTATGAGATCAGTGAGGGTCTTGGCACCTAGATTGACTTCAGGAGTCTTCCTGACCCTGAAGGAATCGTCACCAACTGATTCGTCATGCCCAGATCCTCTCATAAGTCTCATATCCAAGATCTTTTTGACTGCCACTCTTCTCTCCTCCTCATCCTTACTGCAGAGCATTGTCTGCAGAACTGCCTCAGGATGAGCATACCAGGAAGATCTCCTCACAGTCTGCTCCACAATCTGAACAACCTTCCTTGGCTGACTCCTCAGGAGCTCAAGCTGGAAGAGAACATGCCTCGGACCTTCGGAGAACGATGACTTGACCTTGGTGTTGAACCAATTTGGCAAGTAGACACTCACGATGAATTGGACAATAAGTCTCAGGTTGTGAAGCTGGTTCCTTTCAGTTTATGATGAGCGACCCAAATTCTGCAGAACCTGAGAGCCGTTGTGAGCCACCTAGAATGTGAGACTGGACCTATCTGCAGGTAAGCAAGTCTATCAGGCATGACCCCAGTTTTGATGACACTGCAAATCATGTAACCATAGTACTGGTCAGTACTCAGGTCGTCAATGACAGTATGTGCAAGCTCAACGAGTGGAGGGCCAACTGTGATTTTTTCAAAGCTCGGATTTATTTCTAACTCAGTGGCAGAGTCCAGCATCTTGCCAAGAGGACCAGACCATCTGTTGTTTGAAAGAGACTTGCCATCCAGCTCCTGGATCAGATGTCTGAGTGGCAACTCGTTGGTGTGGAGGTCACAAACAATCCAGACCAGCTTCCTCCCAATCTTCCGCTCTATCCACTGTATGACCCCCCCTTGCCACCCGGTGTTCGTGTTGGTGCTG
This sequence comes from Homarus americanus, assembly GCF_018991925.1. Classification (NCBI taxonomy): domain Eukaryota; kingdom Metazoa; phylum Arthropoda; class Malacostraca; order Decapoda; family Nephropidae; genus Homarus; species Homarus americanus. Next base: position 9,436,781 of record NW_024749657.1, read on the forward strand.
TCCTCCAATGGCCTGCAGGGTCTGGTCTACGTTCCTCTCTCTGAGCCAGTTCACAATGTTATCTGCCGCTATCTCAGCTGGTTTCCTGATGTCATCTTTCTCTGGAGTGAAATGCCACAAATACTTCCCTCCTGGTTCACTGCAGCAGGAGTAGTGTTCCTCCTTCACCATGGCAGGGAACAACTTGTCAGAATCTCCAACTTTCATGAACACTTTAGTGTCATCCCTTCTCCCATCAAAGAACAAACAATTGATTCCATTTTCTCTTATCCCCTTATCAAACTCCTCTTCTAGGTTACTGACAAGTTTCTCCTGAGATCTCCTTACTTTGTTATGATCTATCACCAGGTGAACATCATCAGGTGTTATCAAACCACCGTCAATCCAGGCAGCTGTTGCTATCTCTGCAGTTTCTCTGAGACCAGTGTGGTGTCGCATGCTGGCCAGAGCTATGCTCGGGATATCTTTCCTATTTCGAATCTTATGCCTGGAAGGTTTGGGATCATTATTTTCTGGGTTAGGGACAAAGTCACCATTCTCCTGGTCAGCACTCGGATCAGCCATGGGGAAGTCATTAAACTCTGAATCAGCTTGACTCCAATCATCGGCCTTTTTTACCTCACCCTGGGCCTTCTCAAGTCTCTTTTCCTCGGCAACTCTTCTCCTCTTCTGTCTCTCTGTGGCAGCCTCCTGTCTCTTGGACTCCGGAATATCTTGGCTAGAAATCATGAGAGCCCCTATACTGCCAGTTTTCTCTCTCTGTGCTTTGACAAATGCCAGTTCGATCACAGGAATCTTCAGTTCACGCTTGCAAATACAGGAGATGTGGGCCTCGGATTTATAGTCACGATCGCATCCAAACTCAGGACAGAGAACAATTGGGCACTTGCAAGTAATTATGTCAAATAACTGGTCCAGTTGCTTGGCAAAGCTGTCCTTAACTGCAAGTTTTCCTCTCCCAAGAGAGATATCTCTTGCCTTTTCCCAACTGGCTAGCAGTCTCTCACTAATCTTCTTCTGACTTGTTATGACTGGAGGCTTGAACTGAGCGTTAGCCAGAGTGTACTGTGCCAAGACAGCTTTGGTCATATCACTGGCAATGTCTTTGTTTGTGTAAGTTCTTTGGTTCTTTTCACTGATTTGCCTGATTAAAACACCGTATCTCAAAGCATCTCTCAATGTAGGCAACTCCGACTTCAGGAGCTCTCTCCCAGACCCAAGATAGTGACTGAGATGGCTGGATTTTTGGTTCCTCGTCCTGACACAAGCAGCCATCGCAAATATTATCAACTTATAAATGCATCAGAATCTGAAACAGAAAAAAATATTGTTAGTTGGGTTGTTAAAGAATGAAGTCAGAAAGCAATGTTCACTATTTAATTGTAATGCACTAATGCAGCTGTACGTTAGATTTTCGATTAATTTCACGCTAAAATTTACCTAGCAAAAGGTTGCAAAATATTGAAACTGAAATTATTTTCTGTTTATATACACTAAAATCTACGAAAAAAGTGATGGGCCATTAGTTTTAGCTGATCTTCCCTCCTATGACACACCCTAATGCACAGGCCAACCGGCCTATTGCAGACTCCTTATTTTCTTATGTTCTTATGTACTATCTCACTTAATTTGTTTTCTTCACTATCTCTGAGTAGAGTCGGTGCCTCGGGTATCATGTTTAAATTTTCGGTGGTGAAAACAGTTGAAAAATATTTATTCAAATTATTGCTCATTTCTCCGTCGTTATCAGTGAGCTAATGCCTATGTCTGTACCGCGCTTGTCAAGTAACTAGAAGATCTCATTTATTGTCCTAGCAATGTCTAGCAACTTTCCCTGCCTAGCTAGCTAAATTCTCTCAGATCGGCTCAGGCCTGGCGACGGCAAGGAGTTCTTTGTGCTTGCTCCTGTTTTGTACCGGTTGGTTATCCTGCCAAGTCTTGTACTACTTATGGAATATATTTACTGCTCGTGCTCTGGAGTTTGAAGAACCTTGTCTAGGATTACATCCCACCACAAGTTGCACCTTTCGTTCTTTCTTCGTGCACCTGATAATCACCATGGTAGCTGCAGCATACCATCTATTCTCTGTATAATAAAATGAAATATTATGAATTATGATGCAATATGCAAAATCAATCACACACTAGCGTACCCAAGGGGTGGGCCCATGGGGCCCACCCCCTCCCCTCCCCTTAAGCCCACGGTTCCTTAACCGTTTGTGGTCAGATGCTGGAATCCTACATGTCACCCCCCTGGTCAGGCAAAAGTGAATTTTTTGCTGCCTAATAGGTCCCATTTTGTCTGAAAATAAAGTAAATAAACCTCAATTTGTTCGTAATTGCCAATTTAAAACTCCCGCGCGCCCCCAAGTTGCCAAGGCAGGCCTCTGAGATGACGTCACGCGGATTTCCTTACCACAGTGGTGCCGCTGCTACATGTTTTTTCGTGTCTCCCGCATTGTCCTTATTGTTGCTCCTTCAGGCTCCCTCCTTACAGAATTTCTGGGTACGCTACTGCAATTACATCATGAGTAACCCCGCTGATTTATACACCTTTGATAGTATTTCAGACCCAAGGGATGAGTTGCCAAATAGGAATATAATGTTACTATGTTTTCATGAAACGAGGTTACAATGGAATCGCTTCGAACGAAATATGATATACTATGATCTGATATTACATTCATTTGCAATATCCAATTACAATGACATTATGAGCTACTGCATTTCGATATTATTTCTACCTCAATTGATGAGGTAATATAATGTATAACGTATCATCTCATCCTCATGATTCATGCTGGCAACGGAACATTATCTCTTACACACACTACGAGACGATGTCGTCAAGTCCTCCCATGTGAATGACTGACAGTCTATGGAGACATCACAGATAACACGAGGGAGTGAATATACTAAATATTGATAGGTAGAAATTAAAAGACAAAAAGATCTCTATGAATATTATTTTCATTTCCTAGAATGTTTGCCATTGCCTAACTTAACCTAGTGTTACTAATATTATCTAATAGTCATTAGCACTATATGACTATTATACCTATTACAGTTACATAATCATTGATTTATAGCTATGCTGTTATTCGGAAAGTGACATGTCTCCATATCTGTTGGTGCAGGCTGTATTTTCCAACGAGTCTCGGGTACTAATGTTGGTCATGGATTTCCAGCAGAAAACACCCACTATTTGATTGCCGTTGATATATTTTCACCACATTAATATCATTATATTATTCTACTAAAGGTGAAGCATGGTGATTCACCATAATTACAACAGATGCCATTTTATAGGAAGGCAGACCTACCAACATAATGCAGGAATCACAATTAGTGATCGGAAATTTTCGTCCATTGTGACACATTGTATTGATGAGGAGAGGGCCGATACTTTTTTGGGAAATTATATATGTATATATATATATATATATATATATATATATTTATATAAATATATATATATATATATATATATATATATATATATATATATATATATATATATATATATATATATATATATATATATATATATATATATATATATATATATATATATATATATATATATATATATATATATATATATATATATTTCATGTAAATCCACAATGAAAACGTGGATAAGATAAATCTTGATAAAATCACACGGGAAAATGGAAACAACGAATTACCTCCGTTGTTTCCATTTCCCGTGTATTATCAAATTATATATATATATATATATATATATATATATATATATATATATATATATATATATATATATATATATATATGCAAGAAAATCACTGTAGGTGCGCGTGATCCAGGTATTTGCTGATAACCACAAGGAAACAAGAAGACACGAAGTTCCCAAGCGCTTTCGTGTAATTCACATCTTCAGCGGTGAGTACAGACTAAGGAGAAATACATAAGAACATAAGAAAATAAGGAGTCTGCAATAGGCCGGTTGGCCTGTGCATGGCAGCTCCTGTCGAGAGTTACTACCACTCTCTATCATCCATGAATCTATCCAACCTCCCTTTGAAACTTTCCAGCGTTCCAGCACTTACTACAAAGTTGCTAAGCTTGTTCCACTCGTCCACCACCCTATTTGTAAACCAGTTCCTTCCTATCTCCCTCCTAAACCAAAACTGGTTGGTGTCATTAAAAAGCTGCAATAAATCAAACATTAAAACAAATAGCGACAATTAAAGTATTTGGGTAGAGATTGGTGAGGGCAGTGAATCCGTAGTCATTGGTGTTATATATAGACCACCTAATTTGAGTAGGAACGATGGTAAATTGCTATGGGAGGAAATAAAGAAGGCATCTGATAGAAACAATGTATGTATTCTAGGCGATTTCAACTTTTCAGGCATAGATTGGAAAAATCAACTTAGCGATAATGAATCTGAAGATTTTCTAGAAGTAGTACAAGATAGTTTTTTATATCAATTCATAAACTCGCCCACTAGAGGAAATAATATCCTCGATTTAGTTCTCAGTAATAATGAAAATCTAGTAAAAGATGTTGGGGTTGGAGACGAACTAGGAAACAGTGATCATAAAGCCATATATTTTAACATAATATGGGATGGCAGGAAGAAGGAAAATTCGGCCTTGATCCCGGATTTTAGGAAGGCTAATTACGGTAGCTTAAGGAGAGACCTAAGGAATGACCCTATGGTCAAAAGATTAATCTCCCCCACACCTCCGGAAACTGTCAACTTAGGACGGGATAACCCCGAATTTAATTTAGCAGCTACTTATGAACAATTTATTGCGACAATCAATAATGCTCAAAATAAACACATCCCTAAAAGAAAATTCAGATCGATACGGAACCAACCAAAATGGATGAATAATAGACTCTTAGATCTTCTAGGGAAAAAGAAAGGAGTATATAGAAAAGTTAAGAAAGGCGAAAATCACTTGCTTGGTTACTATCAGAACCTAACAAGACAGGTAAAAACAGAAATTAGGAAAGCAAAGAGAAATTATGAAATCAAGGTAGCAAACGAATCGAAAAATAACCCCAAAGCTTTTTTTATCAACTGTATAAATCAAAGGTTAGAGATACAATAGGTCCCTTAAAACTACGACAGGAGGAAATATTTATTGATGAGTTAGGAAATGTAGTACGTTAAATAGTCATTTTCGCTCCGTATTCACAAATGAAAACCTAGCACAGTTTCCAGAAGTTCATAAGGTATATAACGACAGTATAGAAAATATCGTTGATGAATATCAATATTACTAGTAACGATGTGCTTAAAGTAATTAACAAACTGAAGCCTCATAAATCGCCTGGTCCAGACGAGGTATATGCTAGAATATTAAAATAATGTAGAGATGAGTTGAGTAATCCATTAGCAGTTTTATTTAATAAGTCATTAGAATCGGGCCTAGTGCCAGAAGCTTGGAAACTTGCAAATGTAGTTCCGATTTTCAAAAAAGGTGATAAATCAATTGCATCAAATTACCGTCCCATTAGTCTCACGTCAATCATAGGCAAGTTGCTAGAGTCAATTATTGCTACAAAAATCAGAAGCCACCTTGAAACATTCAACTCAATTCATTCTTCTCAGCACGGGTTCACCCAGGGACGTTCTTGTCTCACAAATTTGCTTAGCTTTTTCTCAGAAGTATATAAAGCGGTAGATAATGATAAGTCATATGATATAATTTATTTAGATTTCAGTAAAGCATTCGATAGAGTCCCTCATGAGAGATTGATAAGGAAGGTAGAAGCACATGGAATAGGTGGATCATTATTAAAATGGATTAGGTCATGGTTAACTGGTAGGAAACAAAGAGTCAGCATAAATGGATTTAAGTCAGACTGGGGTGCGGTCAAAAGCAGAGTTCCCCAGGGATCTGTATTAGGCCCTCTGCTGTTTGTTATATTCATTAATGATCTTGATTTAGGTATAACTAGTAGGATTAGAAAATTTGCAGATGATACCAAAATGGGGAGAATGATAAATTCAGACAGTGACTTTGAACACCTTCAAAGAGATCTAGATACCTTACATGAGTGGTCAGTAGACTGGCAAATGAATTTTAATACTGATAAATGCAAGAATTACTACAGATAGGGAAAGACGAATACAAACGTTAAAGTATAAACTGGTAGCACAGAAATGAAAACTCAGTTTGTGAAAAGATCTGGGGTGTGTTTATTGCTTAACGACTTGAAGCCTGAAAACAATGTATTAGCATTCTACTTAACAAGGCAAACAGGATTCTTGGGTTCATATCTGGAGTCACTGTGAGTAACAGAACTGCTGACGTTATCTTGTTTTACCTAGCATTAGTAGAGGCCACACATGGATTATGCGGTTTCCAGTTCTGGTGTCCTTATTATAGAATGGACATAGATTGCTGGAGAATACAAGAATAGCCAAAATGATCCATAATATTAGAAACCTTCCATATGAGCTGAAAAGCTTGGGCTTACATTCATTAGAGAGGCGGCGAGTTAAGGAGATATGATGAGGTGTACAAGTGGAGTGAAATTAGGATTAACAAGGGAGTAGAAGATGTTCTGAAGCTCAGTAATAACAGAGAATAACTAGAACAAATGGCTTTAAAATTAGATAAATTCCGATTCAAAAAGAATATAGGCAAGCACTGGTTTGGTAATAGAGTTGTGGATATGTGGAATAGGCTACCGAGTGCTATAGTAGGATCGGGGACGCAAGGGAGCTTCAAGACGAAGTTGGATAGGCACATGGAAGTGCTGGGATGGGTGTGAAAGGGATCTGCCCTGTATGGGCCAGTCGGCCTCCTGCAGTATCCCACTTTCTTATGTTCTTATGTTGAAATCCGTTGTTCCGAGTCCTATCCTGCTCGGATATTATAAGAACATTATCTATATCACCTTTATTGATTTCTTTCACCCACTTGAATACATCTATCATAGCTCCCCGCACTCTTCGTCTTTCTAGGGAATGCAAGTTTAGTTTCTTCTTCTATCCTGATATGGAAGGTTTCTAAATCCCGGAATCATTTTCGTCGTTCTTCGCTGCACCGACTCTATATACAGTGGGGAGAGCAGATCAAGTCCCTAGGGGACAGTGAGTGTCCACAATGGTCCGGTCACTAGGCGGTGACCCTACTAATCTTTATAAGCACAGCAGTAGTCCGTAGTCAGATCAGAGGGTAAGATGACCCAACCTTCTCACCTGGTTACAAATCTTCTTAATTACGAAATTATCCAGTTTGTAAATACCATTACTCAAATTCATGTTGACGGATTCGGTATGTTTAATGAGACTGGGTTCTCTAAAGTTCCTACTGTCAATTGAATTACAAAGTAATATTGAGGAGGCATTATCCCAGTCAATGCAATGCCTCTCTACTGTATATATATACACCTTGTTATGTATTTCTCCTTAGTCTGTACTCACCCCTGAAGATGTGAATTACACGAAAGCGCTTGGGAACTTCGTGTTTCCTTGTGGTTATCAGCATATACTTGGATCACGCGCAACTACCGTGATTTACTTGATACACACACAATATATTATATATATATATATATATATATATATATATATATATATATATATATATATATATATATATATATATATATATATATATATATATGTGTGTGTGTGTGTATAATAGTAATAAAAATATTAATAATTCATAATAAATACCATTTATAATAAAAAATAATAATTATAGTAATACAAATAATAAAGAACTATAAAAAATACAAAATATGAAAAAGAAAGATCGTGAATGAGAAACAATAGGTATATATGATGTGTTGTCAATGGTAAGAGAAACAATTGAGACCCTGCAATTGTGTGTAAATGAGGCAGAAAGATCAGGAACCTGGGGCTTGGTCACAATTTTCGTGATGCCATATGGCAGCTGGGTCTTGAATCAATTATAGCAGATAGCATCCGATCGCATCTGGAGAAAAGCAAATTAATCTACGACTCTCAACATGGGTTTACAAAGGGAAAATCTTGTCTAATAAATCTGCTAACGTTTTTAAAGTCTTCGAGGTAGTATATAATGACGAAAATTACGATGTTATTTACTTAGACTTTAGCAAAGCATTTGACAGAGTACCGCATGAGAGAGGCTTGAGAAAATTAAGGCTCTGGTATCGAGGGAAAATTTTAAATTGATAAAATCATGGCTCACTGATAGAACGCAGAGGTCAGCGTGGTTACAGGACAAATCAGCCTCTTTTCCAAAAGTGGACAAATCCCAGTCTTATAAATAAAAGTCTCATATTTAAAAAAAAAATTACAGTCAAATTGATACAATAACAATATTCAATATATAATTATTTCATGCTCACAAAATTATGTTCCATTTATAAACATAATTATGAAAAATCACTGAAACGAATGCATGCTCCAACAACCTGTAGGAACTCCTCTACACTTTTAGATGAGGATTGGCGATCTGAACACAAGTTGACAAGGCGATCTTCAAAGGTTTTCTGAGCTCTGCGGACACGTTTCTGTGGTCGTTCACCAATCTGGTCTTGAAGCATTGTTGTTGCAGCTAGTGCCTGATCCTTTCTGAAGGCCTCGATCACAGTCCATATGCTTGGATGCTGGTGACCGATTAAGCAACTTACGTTCTTATGCTGTCATGGAACAACAGTCATAGGTGTTATTATTTTGTCGTGTTTTTTTTTTTGACACACAAATATTGTATACGATACCTTAATACAATATAATATAATATCATATTATTAATATGATAACAGGCGAATGGTCTTTACACCTAATCTTATTAATTAATCTTATATGAGACTGGGTTTTTGTCCACTTTTGGGATAAGAGGCTGGGATTTTGTCCGCTGGGATTTTGTCCAATGGGTTTTTGTCATGGAATCGGTCAGCGTACATGGTGTTAAATCTGAGTGGGGACGTGTAACCAGTGGGGTTCCCCAGAGGTCAGTACTAGGCCCACTCTTGTTCATAATCTACATAAACGATCTAGATACTGGGATCAGCAGTGACATAAGCAAGTTTGCGGATGACACCAAAATAGGGCGGCAGATTAATTCAGGGCAGGATGCAAATGCATTACAGGAGGATCTAAATAAACTGCAGGGGTGGTCTGAAAAATGGCAAATGAAATTCAACACCAGCAAGTGCAGCGTACTTAATATTGGAAGAACAAATACTTATAATGTATACAGCCTTAACAACATCAACCTAGAGAAGTCGACTTGTGAAAGAGACCTAGGGGTACTTATAACATAAGAACATAAGAAAATAAGGAGTCTGCAATAGGCCGGTTGGCCTGTGCATGGCAGCTCCTGTCGAGAGTTACTACCACTCTCTATCATCCATGAATCTATCTAGCCTCCTAGATAACAGTGCGTTAATGTTCGAAATAAGGCAAACAGAGTATTGGGTTTTATATCTAGAAGTGTAAGTAACAAGAGTGCAGAGGGTGTTATTGCAACTATATCTTGCGTTGGCGAAGATCACGCTGCCGCGTGTTGATTATGCGGTTCAGTTCTGGTGCCCCTGATATTATAGAATGGATATCAGTTCACTGGGTGGTGCAGCGAAGAATAACCGAAAATGATTTCATTGCCAAAACCTTCCATATCAAGATGAGTTAAAAAACTAAACTTGCATTCTCTAGAAAAAAGGCAGAAAGTGCGGGGAGATATGATAGAAGTATTTAAGTGGGTGAAAGGAATCAATAAAGGGGATATAGATAAAGTTCTTATAATATCCGAGCAGGATAGGACTCGGGACAACGGATTCAAGTTGGATAAGTTAAGGTTTAGGAGGGAGATAGGAAGAAACTGGTTCACAAATAGGGTGGTGGACGAGTGGAACAAGCTTAGCAACTTTGTAGTAAGTGCGGGAACTCTGGAAAGTTTCAAAAGGAGGCTAGATATATTCATGGATGATAGAGAGTGGTAGTAACTCTCGACAGGAGCTGCCATGCACATTGCACAGGCCAACCGGCCTATTGCAGACTTCTTATGTTCTTATGTTCTCTCTCTCTCTCTCTCTCACGCACACACACACACAAATGCCGTGTGAAGCAGCAGGCGTGACCACTCCCTTGTTGGTTGCCAACAACATTGGGTATGTCAATACTGTAATCGATACATAATTTCCCGCACACATACCTGAGGAGAATGTACGTATGTATGTATTTTACGTGTCGCAATTGCCATAAATGATACGAAAAACTTATTTTTAAGAATGCAACAAATAACAAAAATTTATTGGCCGAGGATTTTTAGAGGTAGAGCTACGAAAATTTGTGAAAAAAATTTACTTTCGTCATAAAAATTAATTCAAACACCTAAAAAAGATGCTCTCTCACGGTATAATAAGTGCTATTATAACGCTGAGTAGACAGGATATGACGTCCTAAACATGAGACTTCCAGACAGAGTGTTAAAGAAATGTAAGGAAAAGCTTAGTATGTCCTTAGCAAATTTGTTTAACATGTCCTTAAAGACGGATGTAGTACCAGAATCCTGGAGGTAGCGAATGTAATACCGATTTCCAAGAAGGGAGATAGATCACTGTCCTCTAACATCCGTTCAATCGGTTTAACATCAATTGTAGGCAAATTATTGGAAGCAATAAATTCAAACTCAATTCGAAATCACCTGGAGAAGCACAAGTTGATCAATGATTCCCAACATGGCTTCAAAAGCGGGCGTTCATGTCTGACTAAACTATCAGTTTTATTTTCAGATATTTTCGAATCAGTGGACAACGGGCAGGACTATGATGTGGTATATCTCGACTTTAACAAATCCTTCGACAGAGTCCCCCACGAAATACTAATAACAAAAGTGGAGGTTCATGGCATTAAAGGAGATATTCTAAAATGGATTAGGGCGCGGTTATAGGACAGGAAATAGCGAGTGAGCATTAACGGCACTAAATCCGATTGGAGTAACGTCTCTAGTGGAGTACCCGAAGGCTCAGTACTTGGACCATTATTATTTATTATATTCATAAACGACATAGTTATTGACGTAGACAGCAGCAAAAGTAAATTTACTGATGACACTAAAATAGGGTGTGTAATTAATCCTGATTACTGGAAGATCTACGCATACTTTTTGAAAGGTCTGAAAAATGGCAATTGAAATTCAATGTGGACAAATGTAAAGTACTTAGTCTAGGAGATGTAAACAGAGAAACCAGATACCAGATGAACAACGATGTTGTAGAGAAATCCGAATGTGAGAAAAATTTAGGAGTAATGATAATTAGGAATCTTGAACCAAGTAAACAATGTGTATTTGTTCGAAACAAAGCTAACAACATACTTAGGTTCATACAAAAGAGTGTTAGTTACAAGACTAGCGAGGTCATGCTAAAACTATATCTTACCCTTGTGAGACCTCACTTGGATTACTCAGTTCAATTCTGGTCACCGTAGTACAGAATGGATATACAGGTTAAAATCCCCAGAAAGAATTCAGAGGAGAATGACAAGACTAATCCCGGGCATTAGGAACCTCGAGTACAGAGACAGGTAAAAGCATCTTAATTTGTACTCCCTCGAGAGACGTAGAATGAGGGGCGATATGATCGAGGCGTATAAATGGAAGTCAGGGCTAAACAAATGTGACATTACAAAGGTACTCAAACTATCCAACCAGGAGCGAACTCGTAACAATGGTTTTAAATTAGACAAATTTAGATTTAGGCGCGAAATAGGTAAACATAGAGTAGTGGATGAGTGTAACACGTTACCAAACATCATCATTAACTTGATAGCTGGATAGCTTCAAACATAGGTTGGGTGGATATATGAGCGATAGGGGTTGGGTTGTAAATGGGACTGCTCAGTTTGGGCCAATAGGTCCGCTGCAGTTTCTTCCATTCTTATGTTCTTATATGCGGATGTATTGTATCACTGGGCTGACGATGGGAAGATAGTGCTTACAGGATCCTTTGGGCTCTGTAGCTTCATACTCATTGTCACACTTGAAATGGACAACTGAATGCTACATTCATCGACTGTGGCATTGATAAAATCACACGGGAAAAAGGAAACAACGGAGCACCTTAGCTTTCGTCTTTATTCAAGACATCTTCCGAGGCAACTGGATTACAAGGACAGAGAGAGGCTTAAAAATTACAGGGTAACCTTATTAAACATGAGGTCAGGTCATAATGATGTCATCCACAAATCACCACACCAACACACACGTAGAGGAGCTTAAGAGAAGGGGGCGACGTGACTAGTCAGGTCAGGTCACAAATAAGGGACCCACTAAATAACTATCATACATCTAGATCCAAGGTTTTCAAAGCATTTTTAACCTTGGGCCACTGACAAATAAATTTATGTAACATATTATCAGTTTTGAACTGACCATCACTAAGGTTTATTGATTTTAATTCCTTAATCAAACTAGCTTCAACCAGAAGTCTTTCTGTGACACAAGATGGTTTGAACACTTCCAAGCTTTTTTCCCAAGCAATGGGATGATTATTATTCCTAACATGAACGAACAAGGCACTGCTTTCAGATGCTGTTCTAATATTGTACTTATGTTGTTTGATTCTGAGCTGCAGTGTTTTTCCTGTCTGTCCTACATAATTACAATTACATTTGATAGATGGAATACAATAAACACTTCCAATTACATTCAAACTTGGGATATTTCTTATTAACGTATTGGTAATGTGTGATTTTATCAAGATTTATCTCATCCACGTTTTCATTGTGGATTTACACGAAATATATATATGCTGATAACCACAAAGAACAAAGAAAACACTAAGTTCCCAAACGCTTTCGTGTAATTCACATCTTCAGGGGTGAGTACAGACTAAGGAGAAGTACAAAACAAGGTATATATATATGCTGATAACCACAAGGAAAGAAGAAAACACTAAGTTCCCAAACGCTTTCGTGTAATTCACATCTTCGGGGGTGAGTACAGACTAAAGAGAAGTACAAAACAAGTGTATATATACAGAGGAGGTTGAGATCAAGTCCACAATGGTCAGGTATTAGGTAATGACCCTACTAATCTTCCAAAAAGCACCGCAGCAGTCAGTAGTCAGGTCAGAGGGTAAGCTGACCCAACCTTCTCACCTGGTTACAAATCTTCTTAATTAAGTAATTATCCAGTTTGTACATACCATTACTCTAGTAAGGACTCTGGGTGTGACAGCTTCCACACCTTAAACAAATTCACGCCAAGGTGATCTAGGACCGGTCTTTAGTCGTGTGTGTGCGTGTGTGTATTGGCTCTACATCTGATACTTACACCTAATGGTAATCAATACTAGCGGGGCCACAACAACAGGTGAGACCCACAGGACCCTCGCCGCTACGAACGTTAAGACTCACCTAAACTTATTGTCCGTCACGCTTCAAAATTCGTAATTTCAATTGTTATTTTCCTTGTTAGCGTGGACACCAGAGAGAGGTTGGAAGCCTTTGGAATGTGGTATTGCAGGCGAATGCTGAGCATTAGCTACAGTGACAGGAAAACTAATGAAGTACTAAGATTAGCAAAAACTTCAGATATACTTGAAATGAAGAGAAAAAGTACAATATTTGGGTCATATAATTAGGGAAGAGGGAATAGAAATATTAATCGGCAAAGTTGAGGGGAGGAGAGCCAGGGAAAGGCAGAGACTGGGATAGGTGAATGAAATTAAAAACTGGGTCACCAGAGAGATTAGACACAAAACCTTGGGGGACTGGTACAAACAGCCCAAGAACTTCTTAGAGTGGAGGAGTGTGGTCGCCATCCCTCAGATATGGGGACGATACTCGAATGATTCATACAGTTATCAGCTGTGATGTTGGTGCACCGAATTTTACGCATGCTAGGGACTGTAATAACAGTAATATTCCCACACGCAATAAAACAAAACGTCATCAAGAATTAATGTAGAACAGAAGAATGGAGGAAACTGCAGTGGGCCTATTGGCCCATACTGGGCAGTCCCGTTTACACCCAACCCCTATTGCTCATATGAGCATCCAACCTATGTTTGAAGCAATTCAGCGTATTCGAGTTAATGATGATATTTGGTAACTTGTTCCATTCATCCACTACTCTGTTTCCAAACCAGTGTTTACCTATTTCACGCCTAAATCTAAATTTGTCTAATTTAAAATCATTGTTACGAGTTCGCTCCTGGTTGGATAGTTTGAGTACCTTTGTAATGTCCCCTTTGTTTAGCCCTGCCTTCCACTTATACACCTCTATCAGGTCGCCCCTCGCTCTACGTCTCTCAAGGGAGTGCAAATTAAGATGCTTTAACCTGTCTCTATACTCAAGGTTCCTAATACCCGGGATTAGTCTTGTCATTCTCCTCTGAATTCTTTCCAAGGATTCTATATCCATTCTGTATCGGTGACCAGAACTGAACTGTAATCCAGGTGTGGTCTCACAAGAGCAAGATACAGTTTTAGGATGACCTCGCTAGTCTTGTAACTAACACTCCTTTGTATGAACCCAAGTACTTTATTAGCCTTGTTCGAGCAAAAACACATTGTTTACTTGGCTTAAGGTTCCTACTTATCAGTACTCCTAAATCTCTCTCACCCGGTCAGTTTCTCTATGGCATCGTTGTTCATCTGGTATCCTGGTTTCCCTGTTTACATCTCCTATACTGAGTGCTACATTTGTCGGCAATTTCATCTGCCATTTTTCAGACCATTCGAAAAATTTGTTTAGATCTTCCTGTAGTTTTGCAGAGTCCTCGTCAGATTTGATAACACGTCCTATTTTAGTGTCATCAGCAAATTTACTTATGTTGCTGTCAATGCCGATATCTATGTCGCTTATGTATATAATAAATAATAATGGTCCAAGTACTGAGCCTAGGGGAACTCCACTTGTGACGTTGCTCCAATGGGACTTAGTGCCGTTAATGCTCACTCGCTGTTTCCTGTCCTGTAAACACGCCCTAATCCATTTAAGGATGTCACCTTTGATGCCATGAGCTTCTACCTTTCTAATTCGTCTTTCGTGGAGGACTCTGTCGAAGGCTTTGCTAAAGTCGTGATATACCACATCATAATTGTGCCCCTCGTCCACCGATTCGAAAACTGATGAAAAGAATGTTAATAGATTAGTTAGGCAAGAACGTCCGCTTGTGAAGCCATGCTGGGAATCATTGATCAATCGATGCTTCTCCAGGTGATTTCGAATAGAGTTTGAAATGATTGCTTCCAGTAATTTGCCTACTATTGATGTTAGACTGATTGGGCGGTAGTTAGAGGATAGTGATCTATCCCCCTTCTTGAAAATCGGTATTACATTCGCTATCCTCCAGGATTCTGGTACTACACCTGTTTTTAATGACATGTTAAACAACTTTGCTAACGGCATACTAAGCTCTTCCTTACATTCCTTTAATACTCTGGCAAATATCTCATCGGGACCAGGTGACTTATTAGGCTTTAGTTTGTCTATTTGCTTACTAACATCGTTACTAGTCACTACTATCTCATTTAATTTGTTTTCTTCACTATCTCTGAATAGAGTCGGTGCCTCGGGTATCATGTTTAAATTTTCGGTGGTGAAAACTGTTGAAAAATATTTATTCAAATTATTGCTCATTTCTCCGTCGTTATCGGTAGGCTCGCTGGAGTCTGACCGTATTGGTCCAATCTTTTCTCGTGTTTTAGTTTGGTATTTGGTAGAGATCGCTTTTTGCAAGGATTTGTCTTCGCCTCCCCTTGCT
This sequence comes from Homarus americanus, assembly GCF_018991925.1. Lineage (NCBI taxonomy): Eukaryota > Metazoa > Arthropoda > Malacostraca > Decapoda > Nephropidae > Homarus > Homarus americanus. The sequence continues at coordinate 9,452,475 of NW_024749657.1, forward strand.
ATCCTTACCTCATTATTCCTCTGCCTTTCCATATCTCGGTTTAACCCTACTCGCTAATACCTAGTCCGGGAGGTGAATTTACATACGGTTATCCTTCTACCTATAGCCTTCCTTTGGCCAATGATGTTCTTTAAATAATTATTTATCATTTAGGGTCATTGTTGTCTGATCTGAGTTTTTATGGTATGTTCTGCCTTTGTGCATTAAGTAACTCACTATTTAAATTGTCGTGGAACTCGGCAATCTCAAGAACTTCCATTATCAGGTCGGTGTCATCTGTCAGGTTCGACCAAGCGCGACACCCCCTCTCAACTGCCTCTTTAAACTATCAAAGTTGCCCTTTTTGAAATCTGGTACTTTTGGTGGAACACTTCGTGTGCCCTGAAAATCTAACTGGAATCGAATTTCTTTGTGATTGCTGTTTGCAAGTTCGTTCCCTACCTCGACATTGCTAATTAGGTTTTTCTCTGTTCGACAAGAACTAAGTCCAGTATAATATTATTACCCTGTGTAGATGCCGGTTATATATGTTGACTTAGAAACAGTCCTCAGATATCTGAAAATCTGATTCTGGAGTTACCCGTAAAGGTCAGTCCAATCTATTTGGCCAAAGGTTAAAGTCGCCTGCTGTACAGACTTTGTTGTCATGGAAGCCCTACGCATTTCATCCAGATAAGTCACTCGTCGACGCCTCAAGATTAGGGTCTATATATTACTCACTGTGATTAATTTTTTCCCGACCGTCGCTTAATTCTATCAAATTGTTTCTGTATTCCTCTCGTTTTGTTCCCTTAATTATTTCACATGAATTTATCTGACACAATTTTCCTCCGCCTCTGCTGATACTGCCCTCTCCGGTATGGAACAGTTTGTAACCCGCAATTTGGTATTCGACTAAATATTTCTGTATATCCTGGGATTGATCCATGTTTCCAGTGAATGCAATTATATCTAGATTTTTTGGTACATACCAAGGCCCTAATATCATCATTTGTTTCTCATGCTTCTACTGTTAGCATAGTATACATTTAAGTTAGTCGTGTTCACCAGGTCCTTGCTTACGCGTTAATTTTTAAACTCCGTCTAATTTAGTTTGTCATCACATTCCTAACACTATTTCCCTGAAATGCTTTCACTTTGTTTACCCGCTCCCACTGCAGTCTCCTCCACCCCCGTGCCCATATGTTCTCTTGGCAGTATAAATACTTCGATATACACCCAGACTGCCCCCTCTAGAGCCCCAGCCAGGGTTGCTCCACCACGCTGAATAAATACATCTGTACTAAATTTACCTGATGATGAAGCCTGTCAGCTGGTAATCTTGACAATGATGTCTTCGGACCTCTGCGCATAAGTGACATAAGAACATAAGAAATAAAGGAGTCTGCAATAGGCCGGTTGGCCTGTGCATGGCAGCTCCTGTCGAGAGTTACTACCACTCTCTATCATCCATGAATCTATCTAGCCTCCTTTTGAAACTTTCCTGAGTTCCACCACTATAAAGTTGCTAAGCTTGTTCACTCGTCCACCACCCTATTTGTGAACCAGTTTCTTCCTATCTCCCTCCTAAACCTAAACTTATCAACGAATCCGTTGCTCCGAGTCCTATCCTGCTCGGATATTATAAGAACTTTATATATATCCCTTTATTGATTCTTTCACCCACTTAAATACTTCTATCATATCTCCTCGCACTCTTCGTCTTTCTAGGGAATGCAAGTTAAGTTTCTTTAACCTATCCTGATATGGAAGGTTTCTAAGTCCCGGAATCATTTTTGTCATTCTTCGCTGCACCGACTCTAGTGAATTTATATCCATTCTATAATAGGGGCACCAGAACTGAACCGCATAATCGAGGTGCGGCCTGACTAGCTAAAGACCATCTTATCTGTGCCGCCCATGTGCAGAGTTGTAACTACAGTATGGGGACTCCTGGTAGTCGTCCTTGCCTGTCGTTGTGGCCACATATCGTTGCCATAAGAAATTTTAGGGGTTGTGAGACTCTAATGATGATAGAGAGTGTGGTGAGCATGAGTTGATTTATGTGGTGAGCCAGAAGCACAGCATGCAACCACACAGATTGGATCTCCCTTTTCGTGATCCAGTGGTGCATGGGATCGAACCAACTAACCTTAGAACGAAGTCCCTTGTATCCACTTAAAGGTCACATCAGCTCCTCTCGGGTGTACCTGGCCATCTGATTTCAATTTTACAGGGGCATTGATTATCAGGGGTCATTGATGTCCAACATAAGGGATCTATTTAACTATATAGTAAAGATGGATGGTCATGGCCCTTCACGGTAGGTGATGACGTGGAGTGACGTGAAGTGAAGATGGTGACGTGGAGTGAAGGTGGTGACGTGGAGTGACGATGATGACGTGAAGAGACGATAGTGACGTGGAGTGACAATGGTGACGTGGACTGACGATGATGACGTGAAGTGACGATAGTGACGTGGAGTGACAATGGTGACGTGGAGTAACTGTTGAAAGTGTTTGAATAGATTACAGTGACTTGGGATGATTCTGTGCGGTAGTTAGTTTTGATGAGTTAGCCATATGACAGTGGCAGATCGATGCTGATGCGGTATTTGAGTGTGGTGTAATCGTGGACATGGAAACCACATAATAGCACACACTACCACATAATACCATACTACCACATAACACCACACACTACCATACACACTCACACACACTACCATACCACACTACCTTTACAACACCTACACTACCATAACACACACACTACCACATAACACGCACACACTACATAACACCCATACACCTAACACATAACACCAACAACTACCATACAACAACCCACTACACATAACACCACACACTACCACATAACACCACACACTACCACATAACACACACTACCACATAACACCACACAAACACCACACATCACCACATAACACCACACAGTAACACAAACACCACACACTCACATAACACCCACACACTACCACACACACCCCACACACTACCACATAACACCACACACTAACACAAACACCACACACTACCACATACCCACACACACCCATAACACCACACTAACACACAACACCACACCACCACATAGCACCACACACTACCACATAACACCACACACCAATAACACAACACCACACTACCACATAACACCACACACTACCACACAACACCACACACTAACACAACACCACCACTCACCACAAACCACACACTACCACATAACACCACACACTACATAACACCACACACTAACACAACACCACGCACTACCACATAACACCACATAACACCACACACTACCATAACACCACACACTACCACATAACACCACACACTACCATACACCACACACTACCACATAACACCACACACTACCACATAACACTACACACTCACATAACACCACAGTAAATACAAACACCACTAACCACCACATAATAACCCACACAATACCACATAACACCACACACTACCACATACACCACACACTAACATATAACACCACACACTAACACAAACACCACACACTACCCATAACACCACACACTAACATAACACCACACATACCACACATAACACACACCACCACATAACACCACACACTAACACAACACCACGCACTACCACACAACACCACACACTCACCACATAACACCACACACTAACACAACACCACCACTACCACAAAAAACCACACACTACCACATAACACCACACACTACCACATAACACCACACACTAACACAACACCACGCACACCACAAACACCACACACTACCACATAACACCACACACTACCATCACACCACACACTACCATAACACCACACACTACCACATAACACCACACACCACCACATAACACCACACACTACCACATAACACCACACACTACCACATAACACCACATAACACCACACACAACCATAACACCACACAACCATAACACCACACACTACCACATAACACCACACACTTCCATAACACCACACACTAACACATAACACCACACACTACCACATAACACCACACACTACCACATAACACCACACACTAACACAACACCATGCACTACCACATAAAACCACACACTACCACATAACACTGTAGTGATGGGTTGTCAGACCACAGCTTACATCCCAGAAACAGTCCAGACTTGACCCGACATTAGGGGTCAAAGTGTAGGGTAACTCTTGCGGTTGACCAAGGGTTATAAATCAGCCAGGCTCTCCCCCCATGTGACACGGCCCCAACAAACATGTGAGAAGTCACCAGCCGACTCTCCCCAATATACAATAACCTACGCCATAGAGAGGAGTCAGACTTGACCCAATTAGGGAGGTCAAGTGTAGGGTAACTCTCACGGCTGACCAAGGGTTATAAATCAGCCAGGCTCCTCCATGTCACACGGCCCCAATAAACATGAAGGCACAGCCGACTCTCTCCCAATATACACAATATACATCCCAGAAGAGACGTGGAACACTCACATTAGCCAGGTCAAATGTAACTCTCGAGCCCAAGTCAGAGGCCACAATCACCAGGCCTTCATGTCACCTGACCCCACCTGATGACTTTCCAGAAGATACAACTTAGTCTCTGAAAATTCGAACCTGACCCTACATTGAGGGCAAATGTAGAGACCCTTCGCCCCCGATCAGCTCAACCTGACGGCTGGTCTTCCAATATATAGGACGTCCGAGCCCTCCCTCAGAGAGTGTGTCTTGTAACCAGGAAGGGCCAGCTACCACGTCCCCAGTCGCCTCGAGAAAGCCCGCCACTAAGTGCTGAAGTCTCCAGCGGGTCCATCGACAGAAGTGCTGTCAACTCAACGTGTAACAGTAAGTGCTGGCTGTGTGAGCGGTAGAAGTGCGGTGATCGAACCTCCCCAACGATCGACTTAGTGAAGTGCCCATTCTAGTATGAGGTTAGGTTATACGAGAATACAGTCTATCATAAATTGTAGTACGAACCCCCATTAATCCCCCTATTGAACTAGTAAAATAAAGCTGTAACACGCATCGGTGTTTTATATACCTACTTGTACTGTGCCTGTGTTAATATACAGTGTTGACATCACACCTGAACCGCTACCATTTCCTCTCACTATAATACTCTACTACTATAACCTCCTAGCTTACTTCTTCATGTGAGATTTTGTCTCATTACAACACCACACACTACCACATAACACCACACACTACCACATAACACCACACACTAACACAACACCACGCACTACCACATAACACCCACACACTACATAACACCACACACTACCACATAACACCACATACTACCACATAACACCACACACTACCATAACACCACACACTACCATAACACCACACTACCAACACCACTACCACATAACACCACACTACCCCATAACACCACACTACCACAACACCACACACTACCACAACACCACACACTACATAACACCATACACTACCATAACACCACACACTACCACAAAACACTACACACTAACACATAACACCACACACTACCATAACACCACACACTACCACATAACACCACACACTACCACAACACCAAACACTACCACATAACACCACGCACTACCACATAACACCTACACACTAACACAGGGAAGGTAGGAAGGGGGGAGGGGTCGCACTCTTCGTCAAGGATACATTAAAATGTTGTACTAATAATTCAATAAAGGGTGAAATAGGAACCGAGTCTGTGTGGGTAGAAATCACGGAAGGAAGAGAAAAAATAATTATGGGAGTGATTTACAGGCCCCCAAGTCTTGGCAAAGAAGCAGCTCAGCCCATATGGCAGGAAATGAGTAGGGCAGCAAAATATAACAACCTATGCATTATGGGGGATTTCAACTTCAGAAATATTGACTGGGACAACATTGTAGGCGACTATGAATCTGAAGACTTCCTAGACGCAGTACAGGACAATTTTTTGAAACAACTAATTACAGAACCTACTAGAGGTGACAATATATTAGACCTAGTATTAACAAATAAAGAAAATATTATCAGAGATATCACAGTTGGGGAAGAACTAGGTAACAGTGATCACAGAGAAATCAGGTTCACCCTAAATTGGGAAACGAAAAACAATGACAATATGGTCAGAGTCCCAAACTTTCGGTTGGCGGATTATAGGGGTTAAGAAGGTACCTAGGTGAGGTCACCTGGGAACAGTCACGTCAGTTCCCAGTAGGAAGGGGTGAGGTCATAGATGACACAACAATTGATCATGACTATAATATATTCACTAGTATACTACATAAAGCACAAGAACAAAATATACCATACAGAAAAATTAAGTCAAATAAGAATGAGCCAAGGTGGATGACCAGAAAACTTAAACATGACATAGGAATAAAGAAAGGAATATATAAGAAATTAAAGGGAGGGGAGGAGCAGCTCAGAAACAGGTATAATGAACTATCTAGGAATGTTAAGAAAAATGTAAGGAAAGCAAAGAGAGACTATGAAATCAAAATAGCAAGAGAATCCAAGGCGAATCCCAAGGGATTTTTCCAGGTATATAGGACAAAGGTCAAGGACAAAGTTGGGCCTTTAAAGTCAGGGAGGGGAGAATTGATAAATGGCAGTGAAGAAATAAGCAAAGCATTGAACAGCTACTTCTTATCAGTTTTCACAGAAGAAATTTGCGATGAAATTCCGGAGGTGGAACAGATATTTAAGGGAAAGGAAGAAGAGAAATTAAAGAATATCACTATCAGAAAAGAGGATGTTCTTAAGAAGATAAATAAACTAAAGAATACAAAATCCCCAGGGCCGGATGAAATTTTTCCTCGAGTCTTAAAAGAGTGTAGGGAACAGATTAGCGGACCCCTCGTAAACTTATTTACAAAATCATTAGACACTGGAGTTGTGCCAGAGTTGTGGAAACAGGCAAATGTAGTACCCATATTCAAAAAGGGAGACAGAGCATCAGCGTCAAATTACCGGCCGATCAGTTTGACGTCAGTAGTGGGGAAATTTCTTGAATCAATTATAGCAGATAGCATCCGATTGCATCTAGAGAAAAGCAAATTAATCTACGACTCTCAACATGGGTTTACAAAGGGAAAATCTTGTCTAACAAATCTGCTAACGTTTTTTAGGAAAGTTTTCGAGGTAGTAGATAATGACGAAAATTACGATGTTATTTACTTAGACTTTAGCAAAGCATTTGACAGAGTACCGCATCAGAGGCTTCTGAGAAAAATTAAGGCTCATGGTATCGAGGGGAAAGTTTTAAATTGGATAAAATCATGGCTCACCGATAGAACGCAGAGGGTCAGCGTAGATGGTGTTAAATCTGAGTGGGGCCGTGTAACCAGTGGGGTTCCCCAGGGGTCAGTACTAGGCCCACTCTTGTTCATAATCTACATAAACGATTTAGATACTGGGATCAGCAGTGACATAAGCAAGTTTGCGGATGACACCAAAATAGGGCGGCAAATTAATTCAGGGCCGGATGCAAATGCATTACGGGAGGATCTAAATAAACTGCATGGGTGGTCTGAAAAATGGCAAATGAAATTCAACACCAGCAAGTGCAGCGCACTTAATATTAGAAGAACAAATACTTATAATGTATACAGCCTAAACAACTTCAACCTAGAGAAGTCGACTTGTGAAAGAGACCTAGGGGTACTTGTAAGCCCGGACCTACGGCCTAGAAAACAGTGCGTTAATGTTCGAAATAAGGCAAACAGGGTATTGGGTTTTATATCTATAAGTGTAAGTAACAAGAGTGCAGAGGTCTTATTGCAACTATATCTTACGCTAGTCAGGCCGCACCTCGATTATGCGGTTCACTTCTGGTGCCCCTATTATAGAATGGATATAAATTCACTAGAGTCGGTGCAGCGAAGAATGTCAAAAATGATTCCGGGACTTAGAAACCTTCCATATCAGGATAGGTTAAAGAAACTTAACTTGCATTCCCTAGAAAGACGAAGAGTGCGGGGAGATATGATTGAAGTATTTAAGTGAGTGAAAGGAATCAATAAAGGGGATATAGATAAAGTTCTTATAATATCCAAGCAGGATAGGACTCGGAGCAACGGATTCAAGTTGGATAAGTTTAGGTTTAGGAGGGAGATAGGAAGAAACTGGTTCACAAATAGGGTGGTGGACGAGTGGAACAAGCTTAGCAACTTTGTAGTAAGTGCAGGAACTCTGGAAAGTTTCAAAAGGAGGCTAGATAGATTCATGGATGATAGAGAGTGGTAGTAACTCTCGACAGGAGCTGCCATGCACAGGCCAACCGGCCTATTGCAGATTCCTTATTTTCTTATGTTCTTATGTTCTTCTTATAACACCACACACTAACACATAACATCACACACTACCACATAACACCACACACTACCGCATTGCACCACACACTACCACATAACACTACCACATAACACCACACACTACCACATACCACCACACACTACCGCATGGTCGTCGTAGTTGGGGACAGCCAGGTGAGGTTCTTAGATAGGACTTTTTGTGCAAGAGATAGGAAACATAGGACTAGGGTGTGTTTTCCTGGGGCTGGGATAGGGCATGTAGCTGAGAGGATAGATAGGGTTTTGTCAGGGGAGGGTACCAATCCAGTAGTGTGTCTTAGTGTGGGAGGAAACGACATAGGAAAGGTTAGGAGTGAGGAACTTTTCAAGAGGTATAAGGAGGCGCTAGGGAAGATTAGAGATAGGGGAGGGATCCCGATAGTATGTGGTGTCTTGCCTAGAAGAGGGGTTGGTCGTGAATGGCTGCCCAGGGCAATTGCTATAAATTGCCGGCTGGAAAAACATTGTGCAAACAATGGTTGGGCATTCATTGATAACTGGCAACCATTCTATGGCAACACTACCTGTACAGTCGTGACGGAATACATTTGTCTCGCGCGGGGGTAAAGACGTTGCCTGCATCCATGAACCATGAAATTGTCACTCCAAACGAGGAGGAGGAGGAGGAGGAGGAGGAGGGGAGGGGGGTGTTCGCCAGTAGATAGAGGTCAGGGTAAGTGGGAGTAAAAAAACAAGCAGGTCCTGGGGAGCAAAATTGGTTACTCAGGACAAGGGGTAAAACAGGACCAGGGAGGGGTAGGTTTAAATGTATACTATACAAACAGTAGGAGCGTTAGAAATAAAATAGACTTGCTGAGAGCGGTTGTATGTACCGAGAATGTAAACGTCATAGCAATCACCGAAACTTGGATGAATGTGGTGAGCAAGAACTATTCATCAGAGTACCACAAGGTACACATTAAAATGTTATATTAATAATTCAATAAAGGGTGAAATAGGAACCGAGTCTGTAAGGGTAGAAATTGCCAAGGAAGAGAAAAAATAATTACGGGAGTGATTTACAGGCCCCCAAGTCTTGGGAAAGAAACAGCTCACCCCATATGGCAGGAATTTAGTAGGGCAGCAAAATACAACAACCTGTGCATTATGGGGGATTTCAACTTCAGAAATATTGACTTGGACAACATTGTAGGTGACTCTGAATCTGAAGACATCCTAGACGCAGTACAGGACAATTTCTTAAAACAACTAATTACAGAACCTACTAGAGGTGACAATATATTAGACCTAGTGTTAACAAATAAAGAAAATATCAGAGATATCACAGTAGGGGAAGAACTAGGTAACGGTGATCACAGAGAAATCCGGTTCACCCTAAATTGGGAAACGAAAAACAATGACAATATGGTCAGAGTCCTAGACTTTCGATCGGCGGGTTATGAGGGGTCAAGAAGGTACCTAAGTGAGGTCGCCTGGGAACAGTCAGTCAGTCCCGGTAGGAACGGGTGAGGTCATAGGTGACACAACAATTGATCATGACTATAATATACTCATTAGTATACTACGTAAAGCACAAGAAAAAATATACCATACAAAAAAATTAGATAAAATAAGAATGAGCCAAGGTGGATGACCAAAAAAATTAAACATGACATTGGAATAAAGAAAGGAATATATAAGAAATTAAAGGGAGGGGAGGAGCAGCTCAGAAATAGGTATAATGAACTATCTAGGAAGGTTCAGAAAAATGTAAGGAAGGCAAAGAGGGACTACGAAATCAAGATAGCAAGAGAATCCAAGGCGAATCCCAAGGGACTTTATTTCAGGTATATAGGACAAAGGTCAAGGACAAGGTGGGGCCTTTAAGGTCAGAGAAAGGGGAAGTGATCGATGATAGTGAGAAAATAAGCAAAGCATTAAACAGCTATCTTCCCATCATCAGCCCAGTGATACAATACATCCGCATATAAGAACATAAGAATGGAAGAAACTGCAGCAGACCTATTGGCCCAAACTGAGCAGTACCATTTACAACCCAACCCCTATCGCTCATATATCCACCCAACCTATGTTTGAAGCTATCCAGCTATCAAGTTAATGATGATGTTTGGTAACTTGTGACACTCACCCACTACTCTATTTTGAACCAATGTTAACCTATTTCGTGCCTAAATATAAAATTGTCTAATTTAAAACCATTTTTACGAGTTCGCTCCTGGTTGGATAGTTTGAGTACCTTTGTTATGTCCCATTGTTTAGTCTTGACTTCCATTTATACACCTCTATCATATCGCCCCTCACTCTACGTCTCTCGAGGGAGTGCAAATTAAAATGCTTTAACCTGTCTCGAGGTTCCTTATGCCCGGGATTAGTCTTGTCATTCTCCTCTGAATTCTTTCTGTAATACGTTGGCCAGAATTGAACTGAGTAATCCAAGTGAAGTCTCACACGCGCAAGATATAGTTTCAGGTTGACCTCTCTAGTTTTTTAACTAACACCCCTTTGTATGGACCCAAGTACTTTATTAGCCTTGTTTCGAGCAAGTACACATTGTTTACTTGGATTATGATTCCTACTTATTACTCCTAAATCTTTCTCACATTCGGATTTCTCTATAACATTGTTGTTCACCTAATATCTGCTTTCCCTGTTTACATCTCCTAGGGTCTTAGACTAAGTACTTTACATTTGTCCACATTGAATTTCATCGGCCATTTTTCAGACAATTCGAAATTTTTTTTAAATCTTCCTGTAGTCTTACGGAGTCTTCGTCAGATTTAATTACACGCCCTATTTTAGTGTCGTCAGCTAATTTACTTATGTTGCTGTCTATGCAGATATCTTTGTCGTTTATGTATATAATAAATAATATTGGTTCAAGTACTGAGCCATGGGGTACTCCACTTGTGACGTTACTCCAATCGGATTTAGTGCCGTTAATGCTCACTCGCTGTTTTCTGTCCTGCAACCACGTACTAATCATTTTTAGAATATCTTCTCCAATGATATGAGCCTCCACTTTTCTTATTTCGTGGGGGACTCTGTCGAAGTCTTTGCTAAAGTCAAGATATGAAGCATCATGGTCGTGCCCCTCATCCACTGATTCGAAAACAGCTAAAAAGAATGCTACTAGATTAGTTAAACATGAACACCCGCTTGTGAAGCCATGTTGGGAATCATTGATCAACTTGTGCCTCTCCAGGTGATTTCGAGTAGAGTTTGAAATTATTGCTTCCAGTAATTTGCCTGCAATTGATGTTAAGCTGATTGGACGGTAGTTAGAGGAGAGTGATCTATCTCACTCCTTGAAAATCGGTGTATACATTCGCTATCCTCCAGGATTCTGGTACTGCATCCGTTTTTAAGGACATGTTAAACAATTTTGCTTAGGGCATACTAAGCTCTCCCTTACATTCCTTTAATACTCAGGTAAATATCTCATCGGGACCTGGAGAATTATTAGGCTTTAACTTGTCTATTTGCTTACTAACGTCTTTACTAGTCACTACTATCTCGCTTTATCTATTTTCTTTACTAGCTCTGTATATAGTCGGTGCCTCGGGTATCATGCTCAAATTTTCGGTGGTGAAAACTGTTGAAAAATGTTTATTCAGATTATTGCTCATTTCTCCGTCGTTATCAGTTAGCTCGTCTTTATCTGACTGTATTGGTCCAATCATTTCTCCTGTTTTAGTTTGATACATTTGAAAGAATCCCTTGGGGATTTAACTTCGCCTCCCTTGCTACCTTCAGTTCATTATTCCTCTTTGCTTTTCTTATCTCGGTCTTAACCCTACTGGCCAATACCTTATAATAATCTCGGAGGTAAACTTCACCACGATTTATTCTTCTACCTATAGCCTTCTTTTGTCCAATAATATTCTTGAAATAATTGTTTATCCATTTCGGGTCATTGTTGTCTGATCCGAGTTTTCTGTATGGTATGTTCTGCCTTTGTACATTAAGTAACTCATAATTTAAATTGTTGCGGAACTCGTCAACCTCAGATCTCGTGATCAGTTCATCCTCAACCTTCATATTTTGTGAGGATATCGTAGTCAGGTCTCCAGGTAAAGTAAGCTCTCCCTCTGTGCGTACATTGTGTGGAGTCACCTCGCGTAAGGTCATGTAATCCATCCCCAAGAGTGCATGTGCATTTCATTACAAATAAGTCGTTCATTAATTCTATCAAGATTAGGAGGTCTATATATTACTCCTGCGATTAATTTTTTTCTACCATCGATTAATTCTATCCAAATTGTTTCTGTATTCAGTTCAGTTTTTGTTTCCTTATTTATTTCACACTTCAATATTATCCCTGACATAGATTGCTATTCCGCCTCCTTTCCTAATCTGCCTATCGGTATGGAATAATTTGTAACCTGCAATTTTGTATTCGACAGGTAACTCTGGTGAGTATAAGTTTATCCATGTTTAGGTGAATGCTATTATATCGATTTTTTTCGGTACACACCAACGCCCTGATTTCATCCGTTTTGTTTCTCTTGCTCCTTCTGTTTGCATAGTAAATATTTAAGTTAGTCGTGTTCTGAGTCCTCTTTTTAACGCGTTTAGGTTTTAACTCCCTGCCTAATTTAATTTTTTCCGTGTCCATATGTTCCCCTAGCAGCTTAAAGACTTCAACATCGTTTTAACTGCGCTCTCGAGAGAGACAGCCAGGGTTGCCACCCATCCCCAGAAAGATGCACTCCATCCCTAGCATAAGGGTCCCTTCTACCGTAAATTTTGTCCCAGTTGTCAATGAATGAGACTTTGTGTGAAATATAACAGAGTCTAGAACTGCTTTTAGTGTCCTTGTGGCCTAGCCGGTAAGCGTTCCCTAGTCCCACCCAGTAGTTCGAGGGTTCGATTCCTTGCTGGTGAGGTCGTTGATTATATATATATATATATATATATATATATATATATATATATAATCAACGACTCACCAGCCAGGACTCGAACCCTCGGCCTACTGTGTGGAACCAGGGAACGCTACCGACCATGCCACAAAGTCAGCGTGTTATATGGACTAAAAATGAAGTATATATATATATACATAATTTGTTTTTTCCATTATACGGGCCCGAATAGAAAAACAAAATACAGATGACAGGCAGTGTGTGTGTGTGTGTGTGTGTGTTTCCTTTATCAGCCTTGAAAGAACAAGAGAATGGTCCATAAGACGACTGTTTTTACCATAAAAAAGAAAACGGTTAAAACCATTGGGTATTAAATTATATGATGATTAAATGAGTTTGCGTTCACAGCTTATATCAAGAGGCAATGCGCGGATTACATCACACTTACTGATTTATTTACTCATTAACCTCCCCCAATGAATAAGTAAGTAAATAAATAAATAAATAAATAAATATAGCTGTTTGTTTTGTTCCGTTCATCTGACAAAACCAGACATAAATTATGTAGTGACGCCGTTGACATTATCTCACTGACTAAAGGGATAAATCAGTGTAGGAGAAATATCAATATTATGGGGAGGGGTGATAGGGTGATAAGTGGAGGGGAGGGGTGATAAGATGTGGAGGAATGATTGGTGGAGGGGGGAGGCGAGGTCAATGAGCCCGACTGGAGGGACGCAACACACTCAACTCAACACAAATACTGGATAATGACTAACACAGCTTAATGCTTAAAGTGTTGCCTTTCATAATGTTAAAAATACTTCCATTGGTCTATTGTTACACCATGACAGACAGATATATACGCCAAAAGTGACATTAATACTCGTTACCAATATCAGCCAATTCTGTCTTGTTTTATAACGCTCTTGTATACCTTACAAACTGCCTAACCTAACCAAACATAACTTGACGTAATCTGACTGAACCAAAACAAAACTAACCGAACCTAAACTCACCTAACCATACCTGACCTAACCGAAACTAACCTAACCCAACCTGACATAACTTTACCTGACCTAACCTAACCTAACCTAACTAGCCTAAACTAACCTGACCTAACTTTACCTGAACTAACCTAAACTAACCTAACTTGACTTAACCTTAGCTGCACTGATCTAACCTAACCTAAACAAACCTAACTTGACCGATCCAAAGTTAACCTAACCTAACCCATCCTGACCTAATCTAGCCTGACCTAACCTAATCTAACCTGACCAAACCTAACTTGACCTAACCTGACTGAACCAAAATTAACTTAACACAACCTGACCTTACCTACCCAAACCAAAACTAATCTAACCCAACTTGACCATACCAAACCAAACCAAACCTAACCTAACCTAACCTAACCTAACCCAACCCAACCTAACCCAACCCAACCTTGTGATAGCCGTTTTGGTATCACATTTATTGTTTTAAATAAGTTCTGGAACTCTTTAACTGGCAGGGATTGATGTAAACACTTCTTGCTGGTTTTCTTTTATTGTCGAAGCAGATATATACACAGATATATATCTTGACTCTTGAGAAAATAAATGATGAATTTTCTCCAGGGAAGTGCTGTTATAAATACACTTTGAGAGAAAACTTGAGTTACGTGTTCACCCCTGCGAAAATGGTAATGATCTGTCACTCCTTCCGAGCGTGTCTCCTCCTCCGGGCATTAGAGAGGAGAGCCCGAAGCGTGGGAGAGGATATGAAATGTTTTGATTCATCAGCTGAAATACACTCGACCTTTATGATAGTTACAAGCTCAGCCGTGAATAGTCGTCATCAACTGACTCCTTGTTGAATAAGTCTGTGAATAAATTGGTGTTATTCATTTGGGTGAATATTTATATAAAGCAAAGGTGCTATTATACCACTCGGCCACCTCCAACCGAGTCCTCACGGTTTAAATCCTAGGTATACCTAACCATGTTACAATAAAATGTGCTCTAGCTAAACTTTTGCCTCTTGCACATGCTTTTTCAATGCCTTCTGGAAAATTTTCTTGGAACTATTGTGTATCTAGAGGACATTTTCCTGTAACAAATTATCATAACAATGAAGGAACTGATAAATATAATGGCAGATATAATGAAACCAGATAGGATTACTCCGGAATTTAAATAAAAAGAAGAGAATCCTGTAATGCAGGAAACTGTGTTTCATCAATGTAAGACAGAAGTTTAAGCTTATCAGAGACAATGTGAAGGCTGCTGAAATTAATATTCAGTAAACATGGTAAGGGTACCAGTTCAGAAGTAATGTTTGATACAAATGCGAGATGATGGCGAGTAGGCAAGGTTGTGATTGCATTAATGCTAAGCTCACAATAGTCTGGTGCTATATGATAGCCTTCTACTACTAAATGTTTGCCTACACCCTGACATAGAAGTATTACGCTGGTTTGGTTTGGAAAATAAAAATATTGCACATTATTTACATGAGCATGAAACACTAACCTATGAGGTATTGGAGTGTATTCACACTGCTGTAGAAGCATTAGTTTGTATTATAGCTAGTTCACAAGTAGCTTCTGTAGCCCGAGTGAAAGGGAAAGCATACCTGTAAGTGTAAGTATGTTGACTTACAATGATTTAAGACTTCGTGCTTAGTCACAGCAACTAACAAAAAATCTTTGGAAACCACTATTAGTTCAGTTTCTCTGTCAAGAACTAAAATATCGTTATTCACCTTCAATGGAAATGGTTCCAAATGCCATACATAAAACTTCTGTTGGGATTTTAGTGGAATGTGTATTAGTATTTCCTCATGCGTTAAAGTTGCCTCTAATAAGGGGTAATAATATTCCACGTCATGCTCCTGAAAAATAGGAGTTAGATGATAGTCACTTTCAGCTATATGTGAAGTGGCAATAAGTTGACCAACTGGCAACACTGTGCATCTACACGACCTAAACCTTCATTCACTAAATAAGCTATGAGCCTATCATTGGTAACTGTGAAAGCTTGCACAGAGGCTTCAGCTGCTTGCATATATTCTGTAAAGCGGAGTAGCCATTCTAGTGTAGACACTGACCGTGTGAATTCCTCGACAACTTGTGTTAGTTGATTAGTTTCGTCAACAATAGCATTCCTAGAGGCACTGGGTTTGCTCTTGGGTATATATTTCTCGATCAAATGGTTCACTTACTGGCTATGATATTCAGCTTTGTGTCTACGTTCTTATACCTTAGCGAGTCAGGCCAGTGGATATCTCTCATCCCCTCCCTGATCCCGTCGTAATTTCCATTGTAATATTTGCACCTTGGCCTGGTTTTGTCGTGATCCAAGTAACAGTTAAATCTTTAGGACAACATTACATAGTTAAAGTCCCCTATGATAAGGAGGTGGGTAGGGTTGAGCATCGTTGCATTGTCTATTAAGGCTCTTTAGTTTCTTTGGTTATTATGCTACAGTTTGGGGATCTGTAGATACACCCGACAATAAGTAAGTCTCAAACCTTTAATTTAATTTTACAGCACTAGGATTCTTAAAAAAAACATCCTCTCCCTTCACCCTCACCTGATGTTATACACACAAGGGTCAAACCTCCAGTCTCTTCATACAGTACTTATCGGCGATTTAATTACCGACTAGCGTTTATCAGTGCATTTTTGTATACCTGCACTATCTAGGTACATTTTCGGTATACCTGCACTGTTTAGTTACTGCACATTGTATAATTCACAGTGTATGTATGGTGTGTATCTACAGTACATTGTCTATACATATGCTGAATCAATGTAAACTTGTATGACGATTTTACTGAAATATCCTGAATTTGGAGCTACAACACAAGCAAGCTATGAGGGGTGGAGAAAGGGGGGCATGAGTCACCCACATCCATTTCGACTCTCCCATACTCAAGGTTATAAGGTTATGTTAGGGTTGGGTTGGGTTAGGTTAGGTTAGGTTAAGTTAAGTTATGTTCGGTCAGGTTATCGTTATGTTAGGTTACAGTAAGGTTATTATTAGGCTAGGTTAGATTTGCTCGTTATAGTTAGGTTAAGGTGCAGTTAAGTTAGATTATAGTTAGGTTAGTGTGCAGTTAGGTTAGATTACAGATAGGTTAGGGCAGTGGTTCTCAACCTTTTTCACTCCAATCCCCCCTTGAGGAATTTTCAACATCCTCGTGGCCTCCTTCATTTTTCTCCCAGAACAGACAAACAGACAAGTGATAAAGACTAAAGAATGATAAAGAAGGACAGATAAATAGGACAAGAGTTAGAATGGCAAATACACACACACATTCACATACATAACACGCCCATGCACTCACACATAAAGCACACATACAGTCATACGCAAACATGCACACAGGTAAACATTCACACTCAAGCTAGCAAGCTGAAGTGTACTTCCTGTAAGCAAGAACACGCCTCCTTTGACAAGCACTGACCAACTTGGAAGAATGAGAAGAATAGTGAGTCATACCAATTTAGCACTATAATGGTAGGATTATATAAGTAAAGAATGAGTATGAACAACAATGGCACCAATAAATAAGGAAATAATTAATAAAGGAAGTGTACAAATATTTCACCCACGTAAAGCAGCGATCACATGAATTATGAAACAACAGAAGTAACGCCAATTACGGAGTATATTGTGTTTGAGTCAAGCTTAAACACAATACAGTATAAGATTCAGAGACAATACACTCCACTGTTTTCGTGATGGTATCCCAGGCCAGGCTGAGATCATTCGGTCCTATCACCACTTGCAAAGGGATGACACACGGGCACGTACTGAACAAGTCAGTTCAGCAGCTCGGTCCAGCGCCTGTCACACAGACAGGGTCTGGACCTGTGAAATCTTAAATAACCCGTAAAAAAAAATAGCACCAGAGTATGTCAATATTAAAATTGTATTGTCGTTATGATTAAACAAAATGACAGAAAAAGAATGAAAATTCTCTTCTGCCAAGTGAAAATAAGTAATACAAGTTTTGTTTAATTCAGATTCCCAACATTATTTGGAAACGTACAATTTATAACAGCTTGCCGTGGCTCCCTTGGGGGCCATGGCCCCCAGGTTGAGCACCACTGGGTTAGAGTGCAGTTAGGTTAGATTATAGATTTATTAGGGTGCAGTTAGGTTAGATTATAGTTTGGTTAGGGTGCAATTAGGTTAGATTATAGTTAGGTTAGGGTGCAGTTAGGTTAGATTATAGTCAGGTTAGGATGCAGTTAGGTTAGATTATAATTAGGTTAGGGTGCAGTTAGGTTAGATTATAGTTAGGTTGGGATGCAGTTAGGTTAGATTATAGTTAAGTTAGGGTGCAGTTAATAGACTGAAGTAGGCGTGGGTAAGCAGAGTGAAACGTTACAGAGAAATAATGTTAGGAATTGATAACAAAGCTAAATTAGGCAGGGAGTTAAAACCTAAATGCGACAAAGAGAGAGGACTCAGATCATGACTAACTTAAATGTCTACTACGCAAACAGTAGAAGTATGAGGGTGTTCTAATGTACCGAAAGAATTGATATAAATTGCAATCACCCAAACATGGATAAACTTAGACTCACGTGAGTTACCTGTCGAATACCAAATTAAAGGTTACAAATTATTCCATGTCGATAGGCAGATTAGGAAAGGAGGCGGGGTAGCAATCTATGTCAGGGATAATCTGAAGTGTGTAATCAATAGGGAAATAAAAACTGAACTGAATACAGAAACAATTTGGTTAGAATTAACCGATGATAGGGAAAATTAATCATCGGAGTAATTTAAAGACCTGACCCAGCTTGGAGAAGGTCGTGCCCGCGAGTGCTCCCGTTAGAGACAAAGGAAAATGGCCGCCTTGGATCGTTGTGTCTTGGGGGAAGAGGAGGGGAGTGTGGGGAAAGACGACCTCCTTGCCACGCTGTTAAGGCAGCTGGGGCAGTTGAGGAGTGAGGTTGACACTCTAAAGGGGGAAAATGAAGCCCTCAGGACGGAACTCCTTCAGGTAGGTGTCCTGCCTAGCAGGACACCTGCGAAGGAGGAGCAGGCGTGGAGAGTGGTTGTCTCCAAGGGGACTAGGGTCAGGCTCAGGAAAGCTGACCAGGGTGTGGAGTGTAGTAACCCTTACCAGGTGCTGCAGGAAGCTGGCGAGGAAGAGAAGAGGCAGGACGGTATGGATCAAGGAGAGGAAAGGGCAGTTGTACAAACCCTGCCCACAGGTAAGGTCGTGGTAGTTGGGGACAGCCAGGTGAGGTTTGTAGATAGGGCTTTTTGTGCGAGAGATAGGAAACGTAGGACTAGGGTGTGTTTTCCTGGGGCTGGGATAGGGCATGTAGCCGAGAGGTTAGACAGGGTTTTGTCAGGGGAGGGTACCAATCCAGTAGTGTGTCTTAGTGTGGGAGGAAACGACATAGGTAAGGTTAGGAGTGAGGAACTTTTCAAGGGGTATAGGGAGGCGCTGGGGAAGATTAGAGATAGGGGAGGGATCCCGATAGTATGTGGTGTCTTGCCTAGAGGAGGGGTTGGTCGTGAATGGCTGTCCAGGGCAATTGCTATAAATTGCCGACTGGAAACACATTGTGCAAACAATGGTTGGGCATTCATTGATAACTGGCAACGATTCTATGGCAACGACTACCTGTACAGTCGCGACGCAGTACACTTGTCTCGTGAGGGGGTAAAGACGTTGTCTGCATCCCTGGAGCGTGAAATTGTCACTCCGAAGGGGGGGTTTCGCCAGTAGAGAGAGGTCGGGGAAAGTGGGAGTCAAAAAACATGCAGGTCCTGGGAAATAAAATTAGCTGCTCAGGACAAGGGGTAAAACAGGACCAGGGAAGGGTAGGTTTAAATGTATACTATACAAACAGTAGGAACGTTAGAAATAAAATAGACTTGCTGAGAGCGGTTGTATGTACCGGGAATGTAGACGTCATAGCAATCACCGAAACTTGGATGAATCTGGCGAGCAAAATTTTTTTATCAGAGTACCACATAGAAGGGTACAACCTTTTTCACAAAGACAGGGAAGGTAGGAAGGGGGGAGGGGTCCCACTCTTCGTCAAGGATACATTAAAATGTTGTATTAATAATTCAATAAAGGGTGAAATAGGAACCGAGTCTGTGTGGGTAGAAATCACGGAAGGAAGAGAAAAACTAATTATGGGAGTGATTTACAGGCCCCCAAGTCTTGGCAAAGAAGCAGCTCAGCCCATATGGCAGGAAATGAGTAGGGCAGTAAAATATAGCAACCTATGCATTATGGGGGATTTCAACTTCAGAAATATTGACTGGGACAACATTGTAGGCGACTATGAATCTGAAGACTTCCTAGACGCAGTACAGGACAATTTTTTGAAACAACTAATTACAGAACCTACTAAAGGTGACAACTTTATTAGACCTAGTATTAACAAATAAAGAAAATATTATCAGAGATATCACAGTAGGGGAAGAACTAGGTAACAGTGATCACAGAGAAATCAGGTTCACCCTAAATTGGGAAACGAAAAACAATGACAATATGGTCAGAGTCCCAAATTTTCGGTTGGCAGATTATCAGGGTTTAAGAAGGTACCTAAGTGAGGTCACCTGGGAACAGTCACGTCAGTCCCCAGTAGGAGGGGGTGAGGTCATAGATGACACAACAATTGATCATGACTATAATATATTCACTAGTATACTACATAAAGCACAAGAACAAAATATACCATACAGAAAAATTAGGTCAAATAAGAATGAGCCAAGGTGGATGACCAGAAAACGTAAACATGACATAGGAATAAAGAAAGGAATATATAAGAAATTATAGGGAGGGGAGGAGCAGCTCAGAAATAGGTATAATGAACTATCTAGGAATGTTAAGAAAAATGTAATGAAAGCAAAGAGAGACTATGAAATCAAAATAGCAAGAGAATCCAAGGCGAATCCCAAGGGATTTTTCCAGGTATATAGGACAAAGGTCAAGGACAAAGTTAGGCCTTTAAAGTCAGGGAGGGGAGAAGTGATAAATGGCAGTGAAGAAATAAGCAAAGCATTGAACAGCTACTTCTTATCAGTTTTCACAGAAGAAATTTGCGATGAAATTCCAGAGGTGCAAGTGATATTTAAGGGAAAGGAAGAAGAGAAATTAAAGAATATCACTATCAGAAAAGAGGATGTTCTTAAGAAGATAAATAAACTAAAGAACACAAAATCCCCAGGGCCGGTTGAAATTTTTCCTCGAGTCTTGAAAGAGTGTAGGGAACAGATTAGCGAACCCCTCGTAAACTTATTTACAAAATCATTAGACACTGGAGTTGTGCAAGACTTGTGGAAACAGGCAAATGTAGTACCCATATTCAAAAAGGGAGACAGAGCATCAGCGAAAAATTACCGGCCGATCAGTTTGACGTCAGTAGTGGTGAAATTTCTTGAATCAATTATAGCAGATAGCATCCGATCGCATCTAGAGAAAAGCAAATTAATCTACGACTCTCAACATGGGTTTACAAAGGGAAAATCTTGTCTAACAAATCTGCTAACGTTTTTTAGGAAAGTCTTCGAGGTAGTAGATAATGACGAAAATTACGATGTTATTTACTTAGACTTTAGCAAAGCATTTGACAGAGTACCGCATCAGAGGCTTCTGAGAAAAATTAAGGCTCATGGTATCGAGGGGAAAGTTTTAAATTGGATAAAATTATGGCTCACCGATAGAACGCAGAGGGCCAGCGTAGATGGTGTTAAATCTGAGTGGGGCCGTGTAACCGGTGGGGTTCCCCAGGGGTCAGTACTAGGCCCACTCTTGTTCATAATCTACATTAACGATCTAGATACTGGGATCAGCAGTGTCATAAGCAAGTTTGCGGATGACACCAAAATAGGGCGGCAAATTAATTCAGGGCAGGATGCAAATGCATTACAGGAGGATCTAAATAAACTTCAGGGGTAGTCTGAAAAATGGCAAATGAAATTCAACACCAGCAAGTGCAGCGTACTTAATATTGGAAGAACAAATACTTATAATGTATACAGCCTTAACAACATCAACCTAGAGAAGTCGACTTGTGAAAGAGACCTAGGGGTACTTGTAAGCCCGGACCTACGGCCTAGAAAACAGTGCGTTAATGTTCGAAATAAGGCAAACTGAGTATTGGGTTTTATATCTAGAAGTGTAAGTAACAAGAGTGCAGAGGTCTTATTGCAACTATATCTTGCGCTAGTCAGGCCGCACCTCGATTATGCGGTTCAGTTCTGGTGCCCCTATTATAGAATGGATATAAATTCACTAGAGTCGGTGCAGCGAAGAATGACAAAAAAACGATTCCAAGATAGGTTAAAGAAACTTAACTTGCATTCCCTAGAAAGACGAAGAGTATTTAAGTGGGTGAAAGGAATCAATAAAGGGGATATAGATAAAGTTCTTATAATATCCGAGCAGGATAAGACTCGGAGCAACAGATTCAAGTTGGATAAGTTTAGGTTTAGGGGGGAGATAGGAAGAAACTGGTTCACAAATAGGGTGGTGGACGAGTGGAACAAGCTTAGCAACTTTGTAGTAGGTGCGGGAACTCTGGAAAGTTTCAAAAGGAGGCTAGATAGATTCACGAATGATAGAGAGTGGTAGTAACTCTCGACAGGAGCTGCCATGCGCAGGCCAACCGGCCTATTGCAGACTCCTTTTTTCTTATGTTCTTCTATGTTCTTATCTCGATAGAATTAACGATCCATTTATTTGGGATGAAATGCGCAGGGCATCCAGACATAGCAAAGTCTGCATAGTATGTGACTTTAATTTTAGTCAAATAGACTGGACCGACCTTAAGAGTAACTCGGAATCAGAAGATTTTCTTGAAAAAGCTCAGGACTGTTTCCTAAGTCAACATATAGCCGAATCAACCCGATTTAATTCTGGCAAACAAAGAAAACCTCTTTAGTAATACCGAGGTAGGGAACGAACAAGCTAACAGTGATCACAAGAAGTGAGATTTAAAATGGAACTTAATGTCAGACGCAAGGAAAATTCCATTAAAGTCCCAGATTTCAGAATGGCAAACTTTGATAGGTTGAAAAGGCAGCTGAGAGAAGTGGTATTACGTTTGGGGGTGAATTACATGATCTCAAGTGAGGTGACCTCACATAATGTACCCACAGAGGGTGACCTCACATAATGTACCCACAGAGGGCGACCTCACTTTATCTGGTCACCTGACAACGACAACCTTACAAAATATAACGGTTGAGGATGACCTGATCACGAGATCTGAGATTGACGAGTTCCACAACAATTAAAATAATGAGTTACTTAATGCACAAAGACAGAATATACCATACAGAAAACTCAGATTAGATAACAATGACCTAAAATGGATAAATAATTATTTAAGGAATATTATTGGACAAAAGAAGGCTATAGGTAGGAGAATAAATCGTGGTGAAGTTTACCACCGAGATTATTATAAGGTATTGGCCAGTAGGGTTAAGACCGAGATAAGAAAAGCAAAGAGGAATAACGAACTGAAGGTATCAAGGGAGGTGAAGTCAAATTCCAAGGGATTCTTCCAAATGTATCAAACTAAAACACAAGAAAAGATTGGACCAATAGTCAGATATCCGCGAGCTAACTGATAACGACGGAGAAATGAGCAATAAACTAAACAGATATTTTTCAACATTTTTCACCACCGAAAATTTAAGCATGATACCCGAGGAACAGACTATATACAAAGATAGTGAAGAAAATATAAAGTGATTTAGTAGTGAATAGTAACAATATTAGTAAGCAAATAGACAAACTAAAGCCTAATAAGTCACCAGGTCCCAAAGAGATATTTGACAGAGTTTTAAAGGAATGTAAGGAAGAGGTTAGTATGCCCTTTGCAAATTTGTTTAACATGTCCCTTAAAAACGGGTGTAGTACCAGAATCCTGGAGCATAGCGAATGTAATACCGATTTTCAAGAAGGGAGATAGATCACTACCTCTAACTAGCGTCCAATCAGTTTAACATCAATTGTAGGCAAATTGCTGGAAGAAATAATTTCAAACTCTATTCGAAATCACTTGGAGAAGCACAAGTTGATCAATGATTCCCAACAGGGCTTCACAAGAGGGCGTTCATGTCTGACTAATCTATTAACATTCTTGCCATCTGTTCTCGAATCAGTGGATATCGGGCACGATTATGATGTGGCATACCTCGGCCTTAACAAAGCCTTTGAAAGAGTCCCCCCACGAAAGACTAATACGAAAAGTAGAGGCTCATGGAATTGGGGATATTTTAAAATTGATTAGGTCATGGTTATAGGACAGGAAACAGCAAGTAAGCATTAATGACACTAACAGTGGAAAGGGGAGGGGGATGCTCACGCCTGAGTCTCAAGATAAGGCTTTGTAAAAGGATACCCTTTTTATTTTTCATTCACCTTTATTACCAGGCATATTTCATTTACATAACAGTAAAATAAGCATATATACAGTAGGCTTAATTTGCTGTTGCATTTTTGGAAACTGTTATAAACCAAATTATACAGTGTACAGGCAATTGTTATCATAGAACACAAAAGTTCCCAAAAACAACAATATACATATATGTTAAAATAAGACACACGTTTCTTTTCTAGGATTGTTGCAAAATTAAGTCCTTGGCACTGGAGTTGAGAGAGAGAGCATAAGAACACAAGAATAGAGGAAACTGCAGCGGGCCTATTGGCCCATACTGGGCAATCCCATTTACACTCAACCCCTATCGCTCATAATTATATCCATCCAACCTAAGTTTGAAGCTAACCAGCGTATTCGAGTTAATGATGATGTTTGGTAACTTGTTCCACTCATCCAATACTCTATTTCCAAACCAATGTTTACCTATCTCGAGCCTAAATCTAAATTTGTCTAATTTAATACCATTGTTACGAGTTCGCTCCTGGTTGGATAGTTTGAGTTCTTTTGTTATATCACCTTTGTTTATCCATGACTTCCATTTATGCACCTCTATCCTATCGCCCCTCACTCTACGTCTCTCGAGGGAGTGCAGATTAAGATGCTTTAACCTGTCTCTGTACTCAAGGTTCTTAATGCCCGGGATTAGTCTTGCCATTCTCCTCTGAATTATTTAAAGGGATTCTATATCCATTCTGTAGTAAGCAAGATATAGTTTTACGATGACCTCGCCAGTCTTATAACTAACACTCCTTTGTATGAACCCAATTACTTTGTTAGCCTTGTTTCGAGCAAATACACATTGCTTACTAGGATTAAGATTCCTACTTATTATTACTCCCAAATGTTTCTCTCAGTCGGATTTCTCTAAAACATCGTTGTTCATCTGATATCTGGTTTCTCTGTTTATGTCTCTAAGACTAAGTACTCTACATTTGTCCACATTGAATTTCATCTGCCATTTTTCAGACCATTCGAAAAATTTGTTTAGATCTTCCTGTAGTTTTGCGGAGTCCACGTCAGATTTAATTATACGCCCTATTTTAGTACCATCAGTAAATTTACTTATGCTGCTGTCTACGCCGATAACTGTGTCGTTTATGATATGGGATTAACAAGGGTAAAATGGAAGATGTTCTGAAGCTCAGTAATAACGAAATAACTAGAACAAATGGCTTTAAATTAGATAAATTCCGATTCAGAAAGGATATAGGCAAGCACTGGTTTGGTAATAGAGTTGTGGATATGTGAATAGGGCTACCGAGTGCTATAGTAGGATCGGGGACGCTAGGGAGCTTCAAGACGAAGTTGGATAGGCACATGGAAGTGCTGGGATGGGTGTGAAAGGGATCTGCCCTGTATGGGCCAGTCGGCCTCCTGCAGTATCCCACTTTCTTATGTTCTTATGTTCTTATAATAACAATAATGGTCCAAGTACTGAGCCTTGGGGTACTCCACTAATGACGTTACTCCAATCGGATATAGTGTAGTTAATGCTTACTCGCAGTTTCCTGCTATGTACCCACACCATAATCCATTTTAGAATATCTCCTCCAATGCCATGAGCCTCCACTTTTCGTATTAGTCTTTCGTGGGGGACTCTGTCGAAGGCTTTAGTAAAGTCGAGATATACCACTTGTGAAGTCCAAAGTCAAGTAGTCTGTTCTTACGACCAAATTCATTCATGTACTCATTGTAATTCAATTCCATATCTTTGTGGACAAACAGTTCAAGTAAAGAAGTTGCAAAGGAGAAAGGAGTAGTAGTAGTGGTGGTGAGAAAAGGGGAAGGGGGGGGGGCAATGCCGAGTGCCCCCCCCCCCCCTATGTACGCCACTTGCCACTAAGAATTCAGAGGAAAATGACAAGAATAATCCCGGACATTAGGAACCTTGAAAACAGAGACGGGTTAAAACATATTAATCTGTACTCCCTCGAGAGACAGAGTGAGGGACGAGGTGTATAAATGGAAGACAGGGCTAAACAAATGTGACATAACAAAGGTATTCAAACTATCCAACCAGGAGCGAACTCGTAACAATGGTTTTAAATTAGACAAAATTAGATTTAGGCTCTAGATAGGTAAACATTGGTTTGGAAATAGAGTATTGGATGAGTGGAACAAGTTACCAAACATCATCATTAACTCGAATACGATGGATAGCTTCAAACTTAGGTTGGATGGATATACAGGTATGAGCGATCGGGGTTGGGTGTAAACTGTTTTTATGTTATTATAGTTAGGTTAGGGTGCAGTTAAGTTAGATTATAGTTTGGTTGGTGTGCAGTTAGGTTGAATTATAATTAGGTTAGGTGCAGTTAGGTTGAATTATAATTAGGTTAGGTGCAGTTAGGTTGAATTATAATTAGGTTAGGTGCAGTTAGGTTGAATTATAATTAGGTTAGGTGCAGTTAGGTTGAATTATAATTAGGTTAGGTGCAGTTAGGTTGAATTATAATTAGGTTAGGTGCAGTTAGGTTGAATTATAATTAGGTTAGGGTGCAATTAGATTAGAATATAATTAGGTTAGGTCAGATTAGGTTGGGCCAGGTTAGGTTAGGTCCAGTAATTGCTAGTTATACCATCGTTATGATTATCCAAATAATCAACCCGGAAATGCTGCACCGCCATCCTATTGTTTGGTCTAAGACATATTGTACACAACACAGAATGTAACAATAGCTGCTTTTTATTTTAACTTTTATTTTCTTCTTAGTTCTTTTTACTCTATTTATTTCTATTTGTTCTTTGTTCATTTCTGTTTCTCTTCTTAGTCTTTTATTCTTTGTTTCGACAAGTGAAGCAGGGAGTTGGGGAGAGAGGGAGGAGATGGGGTTGTAGTTGAGTGATGTGGAGGGTTTGTGGTCGGCAGCCTCCCTCACACACCAGGGGGAGAGGGAGGAAGAATGGACGGGGGCGATGATAACTGGGAACGGGAATAATATGCGATAACTGAGACACTAGGGGAAACAGGCGAGCTGTATTGTTCACTGTTTACTTACAAAATCATTAGACACGGGAGTTGTGGCAGACTTGTGGAAACCGGATGCGATTAACCTTCCTGCGTTTCAGGAGAGACGGTTCGAACAGCACTGACCCACATTGTGTTAAGAGGGTATTAGAAATAAACTGTCAAAGCTAAAGGTCCATAAGAGTCCCGGCCCAGACATGGTGCATCCTACAGTGCTAAGAGAGCTGTGCAACGAGCTTGCCGAGCCCCTGAAGATCCTGTTTTGTAAATGCCTGGATGAACAAATTGTCCCCAGTGAATGGAAAGTGGCTTATGTGAGTCCTATCTTCAAGAAGGGCGATCGTCCCTCTACGAACAACTATAGACCGGTGAGCCTGACCAGCATAATATGTAAAGTACTTGAGAGTATTATCAGAGATGCCGCGATGGAACATCTAATACTAAACAATCTTGTAAAGGATTGCCAAAACGGTTATATGCCGGGGCGCTCATGCTCAACACAATTACTCAAGGTATTGGATATTTGGACCCATATTCTGGAACGGGGTGGTAATATCGACAATATTTACCTAGATTTTGCCAAGGCTTTCGACAGTGTACCCCACGAAAGGCTGAAAATCAAACTGGAAGGTTACGGAATTTGGGGAAATGTCCTAGCGTGAATAGAAGACTTTCTACATGACCGCAAGCAGTGTGTGGTGAATAATGACACAAAATCATCATCTGTACCTGTCACAAGCAGGGTACCACAGGGCAGTGTATTGAGCCCGATGTTGTTTGTTTGTTTCATAAATGACATGCCTGACATTGTACACTCCTCCATACAAATGTTTGCCGATGACGCCAAGTAATTTCGGGAAATCAAGTACCAAGCGGACTGTGAAGAGCTCCAGAAGGATATCTGTGAGCTCCAAGAAAGGTCGAAGAAATGGCTGCTGAGATTCAATGTCACGAAGTGACATATTTCCCAACAGGATGAAGAAACTGCACTTTTTGAGACTAAATGTGAGAAGGCCCTAGATGTGTATGTTGACAATGAGCTGAAGTTCTCGGGTCATCACGAGAAGAAGGTAAATCAGGCAAATAGATTATTGGGTCATATAAGAAGGTCGTTTAGATATCTAGACGGTCCGTCCCTTGTAACGATCTTCAAGAGTGAAGTGCTTCCCCATCTGGAGTACTGTCACCCAGACTGATCCCCGAGATATGCTAGGGACTCTCAGTTGGTTGAAAATGTTCAAAGGAGGGCCACCAGACTGGTGCCTGCACTTCGGCACCAAAACTACCCTGAAAGATTGGAGCGCCTGAACTTGCCTAGCTTATACTACAGACGGGCAAGGGGCGACCTAATTGAGGTGTATAAGCATCTTAAGGGGCACTACTCAGTCAAGTGCCCTTACTTGGAGCTGGCGGACTCTCGCCCGACAAGAGGTCACTGCTCAAGATTGAAGAAGCCGCAAGTCCAGAAAACTTTGAGGGCAAACTTTTTCGGAGTGAGAGTTGTGAACTCTTGGAACAATCTACCAAAAAAGGGTTGTGATGGCACCGAGTGTGAGCTCTTTTGAGACCAGACTTGACCAACACTGGAGCAGGTTCAGGTACATTCAGGAGCCGGTGCATGCCCAGTACTTGCCAACAGAGCATGACAGAGACGTGACCATCGCCCGGGAGGCTAGCGAGCCGATTATTTGGTGAAGAGGATACAAGAAACAAAAGTACCCATATTCAAAAAGGGAGACAGAGCATCAGCGCCAAATTAATTACCGGCCGATTAGTTTGATGTCATTAGTGGGGAAATTTCTTGAATCAATTAAAGCAAATAGCATCCGGTCGCATTTAAAGAAAAGCAAATTAATCTACAACTTTCAACATAGATTTACAAAGGGAAAATTTCGTCTAACAAATCTGCTAACATTTCTTTGGAATGTCTTCCAGGTAGTAGATAATGACGAAAATTACGATGTTATTTGCTTAGACTTAAGCCAAGCGTTTGACAGAATAACGCATCAGAGGCTTCTGAGAAAAACAGTCTCATGGCATTGAGAGGAAAGTTTTAAATTGGACAAAATCACCGCTCACCGATAGAACACAGAGGGTCAGCGTAGATGGTGTAAAATCTGAGGGGCTGTGTAACCAGTGGGGTTCCCCAGGGTTCAGTACTGGGCCCACTCTTGTTCATAATCTACATCTAATATACTAGAGGACTAGGCGTCTGTCTGTCTGTCTGTCTGTCTGTCTGTCTGTCTGTCTGTTTTTGTCTGTTCTGGGCAGCCGAAACGGCACAATCGTTTTTCTTCAAACTTGGTGGAAAAATCGCAACAAATTCGTAGAGTGGAACAAACCTGGTCCCATATCGATGGTTTCTTTAGGAAGCCATTACATAGCCATTATATTACGCTGGAGAACGATGCAAGTCTACGGACTTGGCACACCCTCATTCGCTGTATGCTGTCAGCCCACGATTGCAGTTATCGTACGGCTCCCTCCTCCTCCTCCTCCTCCCCCCACTTTTTTTCTTAGCCTACTTTTTTTTACTTTTTTTACTTTTATCCTCTTCGCCACTGATCGGCTTGTTAGCCGCTTGGGCGATCGCTTACGTCTCTTTTCATTTATATTCTTCACCAAAAGATCGGCTCGCTAGCCGCCCGGGCGATCGGTCACGTCTCTGTCACGCACTGTTGGCAAATACTGGGCATGCACCGGCTCCTGAATGTACCTGAACCCACTCCAGTGTTGGTCAAGTCTTCTCTTGAAAGGGCTCACACTCCGTGCCGTCACAACACTCTCTGGTAGATTGTTCCAAGAGTTTACAACCCTCACTCCGAAAAAGTTTGCCCTCACGGTTTTCTGGACTTGCGGTTTCTTCAATCTTGAGCTGTGACCCCTTGTGAGGTGAGCGTCCGCCAGCTCCAAGTAAGGACACTCAACTGAGTAGTGCCCCCTGAGATGCTTATACACCTCAACTAGGTCCCCCCTTGCCCGTCTGTAGTATAAGCTAGGCAAGTTCAGGCGCTCCAATCTCTCAGGGTAGCTGAGGTGCCGAAGTGCAGGCACCAGTTTGGTGGCCCTCTTTTGAACATTTTCAACCAACTGACAGTCCCTAGCATATCTCGGGGACCAGATGGGGTGACAGTACTCCAGATGGCGAAGCACTTCACTCCTGATTTACCTTCTTCTCACAATGGCCCGAGAACTTCAGCTCATTGTCAACATACACACCTAGTTCCTTCTCACACACAGTCTCAACTAGTGCATTTTCTTCATCCCGTTGGGACATATGATACTAATGTTGTTTGGATTAGTAAAGGAAGGAAGATGAGTAAATAGAAGAATAAAGAAGGGGAGACAGAAAATAGTTAGAGATAACAGGTGGGGGAGAGCTGAGCTTCATCATGCGTCTGGATGCGCAGTTTCAACATTACCAGACGACCTTACAGCTACAGTGTATACTTATTCCTGTGGGTAACTGTACATGGAAAAGGAGAAGAGATAAAAATAATAATAACAGGAATGCATGGAGAAGATGACTACAATAGACACAGGGTGAATACAGACAGTGAAACAGACAAGAGGTTGACAAAAATAGACAGATTCATACATGCACAAATAGACGATATGGCAACTAACATGACAGACAGACAGCTGACTGACTGGTTCACATTAGAGAAACAGACAGACACACGCCAACAACGGATAAGACAGACAGATTTGACGACACAAAGAGTCCAGATGGGCTTACATTCAAACACCACGCAGATGAACAGACAGTTGGGATGGCAATAGACAGGACGGATAGACTTGAGACAGATTAGAAGGCATCTATAGACAAGAATAACACCAAATTGACCATAGCTGCGTCAGCGAGGGAAGGAGGTCTTAGATCCACCAGCGTAAATTATAAGACGCATTGGAAACTAACAATCCCTCGCGCGGAAAGAACATCGACGGTCGGTCAGTCATGTGAGATGGGCCTAAGACTGACTAATGTAGATGATGACTATGATGACTTAACACAGGTGATGATTTAAGCAGATGGTGACTAATCTAACCAGAATCAAGGTCACTTCTCTTCATAATATCATTTATCTCTGAATGATCATCGGTGATTCATAATAAAAAAATTATGATTTTAACCACTCCTTATGGCGAATATTTCTTTTATTCTAACCTTTATTCTATTCCATGATTATAACAACCAGGACCATGATTATAACAACCAGGGCCATGATTATAACAACCAGGGCCATGATTATAACAACCAGGGCCATGATTATAACAACCAGGGCCATGATTATAACAATCACGACCATGATTATAACAACCAGGGCCATGATTATAACAACCACGACCATGATTATAACAACCACGACCATGATCATAACAATCACGACCATGATTATAACAACCACGACCATGATTATAACAACCACGGCCACGATTAACAACTACGACCATGATTATAACAACCACGACCATCATTATAACAAACACGACTATGATTGTAACAACCACAAACATGAATATAACAAGCACGACCATGATTATAACAACCACGACTATGATTATAACAACCACGACCAAGATTATAACAACCACGACCATGATCATAACAACCACGACCATGATTATAACCACGACAATGATTATGACAACCATGAACATGATTATAACAACCAAGGCCATGATTATAACAACCACGACCATGATTATAACAACCAAGACCATGATTATAACAACCACGACCATGATTATAACAACCACAAATCCATGATTATACCAAGTACTCCACTATGATCATAACAACCACTTAATTCATGATTATAAATAACCACGACCATGATTATAACAACCACAACCATGATTATAAATAACCACGACCATGATTATAACAACCACGACTATGATCATAACTACCACGATTATGACTGAAACCACGACCATGATTATAATGAAAGCCATGACTATGATTATAACAACCACGACCATGATTATAACAACCACGACCACGATTATAACAACCACGACCATGATTATAACAACCACGACCATGATTATAACAACCACGACTATGATCATAACAACCACGACCATGATTATATCAACCACGACCATGATTATAACAATCACGACTATGATTATCATAACCACGACCATGATTATAACTACCACGACCATAATTATAACAACCACGACCATGATTATAACAACCACGACCACGATTATAAGAGCCACGACCATGATTATAACAACAACGACCATGATTATAACAACCATGACCATGATTATAACAACCACGACCTAGATCATAACAACCTCGGTAATCTGTACCACCGGACTCGCCACCGGGCACGAAGGCCCCACGATCACTTGTAAACGATCTAGATACTGGGATCAGCAGTGACATAAGCAAGTTTGCGGATGACACCGAAATAGGGCGGCAGATTAATTCAGGGCAGGATGCAAATGCACTACAGGAGGATTTAAATATGTTGCAGGAGTGGTCAGAAAATGGCAAATGAAATTCTACACCAGCAAGTGCAGCATACTTAATATTGGAAGAACAAATACTGTCAAAGTATACAACCTTAACAATATCAACTTAGAGAAGTCGACTTGTGAAAGTTACTTAGGGGTACGTGCAAGCCCGGACCTATGGCAAAGAAAACAGTGCGTTAATGTTCGAAATAAGTCAAACAGAGTATTAGGTTTTATATCAAGAAGTGTAAGTATTAAGAGTGCGGAGGTCATTTTGCAACTATATCTTGCGCAAGTCAGACCGCACCTCGAATATGCTGTTCAGTTCCGGTGCCCTTATTATAAAACGGATATCAATTCACTGGAGTCGGTGCAGCGAAGAATGACGTAAATGATTCAGGGACTTAGAAACCTTCCATATCAAGATAGATTAAAGAAACTAATATGCATCTCTAGAAAGACGAAGAGTGCGGGGAGATATGATAGAAGTATTTAAGTGGGTGAAAGGAATCAATAAAGGAGATATAGATAAAGTTCTTATAATATCCGAGCAGGATAGGATTCGTAGCAACGGATTTAAGTTGGATAAGTTTAGGTTAAGGAGAGAGATAGGAAGGAACTGGTTCACAAATAGGGTGGTAGACGAGTGGAACAAGCTTAGCAACTTTGTAGTAAGTGCTGGAACGCTGGAAAGTTTTACAAGGAGGCTAGATATATTCATGGATGATAGAGAGTGGTAACTCTCGACAACAGCTGCCATGCACAGGTCAACCGGCCGATTGCAGACACCTTATTTTATTATCTTCTTATGTATCAGGACATACCACGAAGATTCTTAAAACATTTCAACCTTTCCCAATAAGGGGAAGGAAGAATTGGGACTCTTAAGAACATAAGAACATAAGAATGGAGGGAACTGCAGTGGACCTATTGGCCCATACTGGGCAGTCCCATTTACACCCAACCCCTATTGCTCACAAATCCATCCAACCTATATTTGAAGCTATCCAGCGTATTCGAGTTAATTATGATGTTTGGTCATTTATTCCATTCATCCACTACTTTATTTCTAAACCAATGTTACCTATTTCGCGACTAAATCTAAATTTCTCTAATCTAAAGCCATTGTTTCGAGTTCGCTCTTGGTTGGGTACTTTGAGTACCTTTGTTAATTCATCTTTGTTTAGCATTGACTTCCATTAATACACCTCTATCATGTCGCCCCTCACTCTACGTCTCTCGAGGGAGTGCAGATTAAGATGCTTTAACCTGTCTGTGTACTCGAGGTTCCTAATGCCCGAAATTAGTCTTGTCATTCTCCTTTGAATACTTTCTAGGGATTCTATATCCATTCTGTAATACAGTGACCAGAATTGAAGTTCGTAATCCAAGTGAGGTCTCACAAGCGCAAGATATAGTATAAGGATGACCTCTCTAGTCTTGTAACTAACACTCCTTTGTATGAACCCAAGTATTTTATTAGCCTTGTTTCGAGCAAATACACATTGTTTACTTGGTTTAAGATTCCTACTTATCACTACTCCTAAATCTTTCTCACATTCGGATTTCTCTATAACATCGTTGTCCATCTGATATCTGGTTTCTCTGTTTACATCTCCAAGGCTAAGTACTCTACATTTGTCCACATTGAATTTCATTTGCCATTTTTCAGACCATTCGAATTTTTTTTAGATCTTCCTGTAGTTTTGCAGAGTCTTCGTCAGATTTAATTACTAGCCCGATTTTAGTGCCATCAGCAAATTTACTTATGTTGCTGTCTACGCCGATGTCGTTTATGTATATAATAAATAGTAATAGTCCAAGTACTGAGCCTTGGGGTACTCCACTAGTGATGTTACTCTAATCGGAATGCCGTTAATGTTCACTCATTGTTTTCTGTCCTGTAACCACCCCTAATCCATTTTAAAATATCTCCTCCAATGCCATGAGCCTCCACTTTTCGTATTAGTCTATCGTGGGGGACTCTGTCGAAGGCTTTACTAAAGTCAAGATATACCACATCATAGTCGTGCCCCTCGTCCACTGATTCGAAAACAGCTTAAAAGAATGTTAATAGATTAGTTAGACATGAACGCCGGCTTGTGAAGCCATGTTGGGAATCATTGATCAACTTGTGCCTCTCCAGGTGATTTCGATTAGAGTTTGAAATTATTGCTTCCAGTAATTTGCCTGCAATTGATGTTAAGCTGATTGGACGGTAGTCGGAAGATAGTGATCTATCTCCCTTCTTGAAAACCGGTATTACATTCGCTATCCTCCAGGACTCTGGTACTACACCCGTTTTTAATGACATGTTAAACAATTTTGCTAAAGGCATACTAAGCTCTTCCTTACATTCCTTTAATACTCTGGGAAATATCTCATCGAGACCTGGTCACTTATTTGGCCTTAACTTGTCTATTTACTTACAACCGTCTTTCCTAGTCACTACTATCTCGCTTAATCCGTTTTCTTCACTATCTCTGTATATAGTCGGTGCCTCGGGTATCATGTTTAAATTTTCGTTGGTAAAAACTGTTGACAAATATTTATTCAGATCATTGCTCCGTCGTTATCAGTTAACTCTCCGGTATCTGTCTGTATTGGTCCAATGTTTTCTCCTGTTTTAGTTTGATACATTTGAAAGAATCCCTTGTGATTTGACTTCGCCTCCCTTGCTACCTTCAGTTCATTATTCCTCTTTGCTTTTCTTATCTCGGTCTTAACCCTACTGGCCAATACCTTATAATAATCTCGGAGATAAACTTCACCACGATTTATTCTTCTACCTATAGCCTTCTTTTGTCCAATAATATTCTTGAAATAATTGTTAATCTATTTAAGGTCATTGTTGTCTGATCTAAGTTTTCTGTATGGTATGTTCTGCCTTTGTGCATTAAGTAACTCGGTATTTAAATTATTGTGGAACTCGTTTGACAATTACTCTTCCAAACAATGAACCTATCTTCCTAGCTAGTTAAACATGGGTTACATGAATCACAATACATTTCTTGAGATATATCCTTACTGAAGAAAATTGGCCGAAAAGATGTATGTCTAAACAGAAATCCGGATATACACAAGACAGAAAGCCGGATACATTCACAACACAGATAACCGGATATATAAAACACGGATCGGGATACATACAAAACACAGTTAACTGGATATATACAACACAGAAAGCCGAATATATACACAACACAGATAAATCTATCATCGCATTGGATCTCGGACGCGTCAATTATCTATTTAAATGCTGGTTTTGAGGCCAGAATGCAAATTACCCCCTCCGGGCTACATTAATGGTGGGAGGAACTACAACACTGGGGGCAGGTATTACAACACTGGTGGCAGGTATTACAGCACTGGTGGCAGGTACTACAACACTGGTGGAAGGTACTACAGCACTGGTGGCAGGTATTACAGCACTGGTGGCAGGTACTACAGCACTGGTGGCGGTATTACAACACTGGTGGCAGGTATTACAACACTGGTGGCAGGTATTACAACACTGGTGGCAGGTATTACAACACTGGTGGCAGGTATTACAGCACTGGTAGCACGTACAAAAACACTGGTGGCAGGTACTACAACACTGGTGGCGGTATTACAACACTGGTGGGAGGTATTGCAACGCTGGTGGCAATTACAGCGTAACAACACTGGTGGCGGGTATTGCTGGTGGCAGGTGCTACAACACTGGTGGCGGGTATTACAACACTGGTGGCGATGTTACAACGCACGGTGGCGAACAACAACACTGGTGGCAGGTGCTACAACACTGGTGGTGGCGGTATTACAACACTGGTGGCAGGTATTACAGCACTGGTGGCAGGTATTACCAGCACTGGTGGCAGGTATTACAGCACTGGTGGCGGGTATTGCAACACTGGTGGCGGGTGTTACAACACTGGTGGCAGGTAATTACAACACTGGTGGCAGGTGCTACAACGCACTGGTGGCAGATGATTACAGCACTGGTGGCGGGTGCTACCACTGGTGGCAGGTACTACAACACTGGTGTGGTATTACAGCAGCACTGGTGGCGGTATTACACAACACTGGTGGCAGGTGTTACAACACTGGTGGCAGGTATTACAACACTGGTGGCAGGTATTACAACACTGGTGGCGGGTATTACAGCACTGGTGGCGAATATTACCAGCACTGGTAACACATTACAACAACACTGGTGGCAGGTACTACAACACTGGTGGCGGTGTTACAACGCTGGTGGCAGGTACTACAACACTGAGTGGCAGGTGCAACAACACTGGTGGCGGGTACTACAACACTTTGAGTGGCAAATTGCACAACACTGTGGCACGTATTACACCACTGGTACGGCAGGTATTACAGCTCTGGTGGCAGGTACAACAACACTGGTGGCAGTGTTGCAACACTGGTGGCAGGTATTACAGCACTGGTGGCACGTACAGCGCAACACTGGTGGCGGGTGCTATAACACTGGTGGCGGTGTTACAACACTGGTGGCGGGTATTACAACACTGGTGGCGGGTATTACAGCACTGGTGGCGGGTGCTACAACACTGGTGGCAGGTACTACAACACTGGTGGCAGGTACTACAACACTGGTGGCAGGTACTACAACACTGGTGGCAGGTACTACAACACTGGTGGCAGGTACTACAGCCCGGGTGACAGGTATTACAGCATGGTGGCAGGTACTACAACACTGGTGGCAGGTACTACAACACTGGTGGCAGGTACTACAGCCCGGGTGACAGGTATTACAGCATGGTGGCAGGTAATACAGCACTGGTGGCAGGTATTACAGCACTGGTGGCACGAGATAACGTAGAGATGATAATTTTCATGTCCAAAATGAACCAAATATATTTTCACAGCTTGGATAACATAATTCGATAAACCTAGACAGGTGGCATGGTAGATAGTCAACTGTTATACTTACGGAGCACGTAACCGATAGTTTTAACACGATACAATTTCACTGATGAAATAGTAATACTGACGGAATGCAACCACTTTTTAAAATGTTTCTGAAAATCATGAATGATAATTTTTAGTGTGATTTTCCACTACATCTGAAAGACTCACCAACTGAATAAAATAGACTTTTAACAGAGTCACACACAGATTTCTAGTCACTTGTTTCTAACAGCCAGAGAGAATGTCACCCATCCAACTCCCTCCAGAGTTGCACGGAGACTGACTGCCGTTCTCACTTACACAGTTACACGTTTCTTCATACTACCACAGGCGCCGGTGTAGCAGAACGTTTTGAGATTCCGTGGTGAGCAGAGCTGGTGAGTGGCTACTGATAGCAGCATTATATTCGACTTCCACGCCTTTGGATGTATAATAATTCAATTAATCAATTGAGTTGTTGGAAGTGAAAATAAATGAAGCCCGAAATATTATAAAATATAGACAATACAGGGAAATAAATAAATACCAGTCCAGTGCATAAGTGGTGTAACAGGATAGTCAACTCTGATAATAATACAATTAATTATTTTAGTTTTTAAAATTTAATTTACTGGTAAACATAAAAGTCTATCAGTTTTTTTGCGAAAGTTAAATAGAAACTTCGATGGTGTGCAGAATGAACCTGGTCGAGGTGTGGTTATATTAGTGAGAAATTCTCCTATTTCGCTTGTAGACAATGAAAAATCCTTGAATGTTCATTTGTATGATAAAGTGGTCTGGTGAGAGATCAATATGAAAAGGAAAAATATACTAATTGGTGCTGTATATAGGGCTCCTATTACAAGTCGTGAGAAAAATCTTTTATTGAATTACCTAACCAAGTTGTTTCCTTTCCTCTTGGATG
The DNA here is from genome assembly GCF_018991925.1 of Homarus americanus. NCBI lineage: Eukaryota > Metazoa > Arthropoda > Malacostraca > Decapoda > Nephropidae > Homarus > Homarus americanus. The sequence continues at coordinate 9,491,326 of NW_024749657.1, forward strand.
TACTGTTAAATCTCTTTGTTTTGCTCTACTAAGATACTATTCCTGTTGTAAATATGTCTTCTCGTGGATGTTTGAACAATCCAAACGTCTGCTACATATGTGGGTGCTTTGTTGTATATAAGCAACTACAAGAAATAATCGTATTCGTGAAAAATGCATATTTTGTCTACTTTGGAGTGAAAATAGGTGATTTAGATAAACCATGGGCGCCACATAAAGTATGTCGCACTTGTGTTGAAGGCTTAAGACTGGAAATGCGGTAAGAAAAAAGTTATGCCATTTGGAGTCCCTCTGGTATGGCGGAAGCCTAAAAATCATGGTGATGTCTTATTTTTGCTCTGTGAAGATAAAGGGATATAATGCAAAAAATAAAAATAAACAAGGAATCATTCATCCCAAGATTCCATCTGCCATGAAACCAGTGCCGCATGGTCCTGAGGTTCCAGTCCCCATTCCGTCAGATGTGTTGCAGTCCGTGTCTTCAAAATCTGACCGTGATTCATCGACAGGTAACGGAAGTGATGTTTATCAACCTGAAGATATTATTGATGTACAGGAGGTGTTTACCCTGAGTGAACTTATCGATCTCGTTAGGGAATTAAATTTACCAAAAGAGTCTGCTGAACTTTTAGGATCTAGGTTGAAATCAAAGAAGTTATTGACCAAAGGGACATATTTTTCATGGTATAAGCAACGTGAACAAGAAATAGTTTTTTTTCAGAGGAAGGCTCCTTGCTTTATTGTAATAATGTGTCTGCTTTAATTAACTATTTTAGCATTACCTATACAGCTACTGAATGGAGGTTGTTCATTGATTTTTCAAAAACAAGTCTCAAAAGGGTTTTACTTCATAATGGAAATGTATTTTCATCAATTCCTGTGGCTCACTCTGTTCATCTTAAGGAAACGTATGAAAATTTGCAGAAACTTCTAGAGAAAGGTCATTATAAAGATCATGGTTGGTTGGTTTGTGGAGATTTCAAAGTCATTGCTTTGTTGGTTGGTCAACAGAGTGGACACATGAAAATGCCATGTTTTTTGTGCAAGTGGGACAACAGAGCAAGACGTGAACATTGGGACAAAAAACACTGGCCACCTAGACAGGCTCGTGTGCCAGGTTAAAAAAAATATTCTACATGAACCATTGATTGACCCTAAGTAAGTGCTGTTGCCTCCTCTGCATATTAAATTAGGGTTAATGAAACAATTTGTAAAAGCCCTAGATAAGGAAAGTGATTGTTTCAGGTACAGTCAGCCAAAGATGCACCGACCCCCACCCTGGGTCTCGTGCTCGCAATTTTACCTGGCAATACAATACTTGAAAGAAGGCTGGCTGTATGTAAAGGTGATTGTGATTGGTGGATTTATTTTCGGTTGTATCGCTGTCAGGATAAATATTAAGCAATCCAAAAGTAACACTTTTACAATATTAAATTATTCATCGTTATTTAAGATCATGACAAGTTTCCAAATATGCGTATATTTGCTTAAAAAATTAAGAAATTATATCAATGAATTGGCAACGCAGCTACAACCAGGGCTGCCACGAGATTCTCACATCAAATTTCAAGAATATACAGTATGTTCCACGTTTAATCTTGAGTGTTTCAGGAAGGAATTAATTGTCTTTACAATGTGAGTATTATATTATATAATTTGACGTATGTTAGAGAGCAGACTCTGTAAAGGTCCGTCCACACGATGGAGCAGTGCCCGGCGGGCACGCGCTAAATGCCCGTTATCGAGCAAAATTGGCGAGCAAACCAGCGGAGTGCCTGTGCCCGTCGTTGAGCGAAAACATGGTCCGCCTGCCTGGTGGTTTGCTGCCGGATATGGCAGGGTTACCCCCTTCACAAATACTAATATGTTTTAATATCATTTTCATTATTAATAATCGATAAAACCGGAAAACCGACATTCCTATAATATTGTCATTAATATTCAACATTACACAAGCCTGCAATACAAGACACGTGTTATTATTGGAACCTCACGTGACTGTCAAAAACATCTGATCACTACGCCACCGCTGACCTCGGGGGTCGGGTCCTCAAGTCGGTGAGGTATGAACAGAGATACTGACAGAACGTATGCTAGCACTTTGTATAAACTGAGTTAAGTACTGCAATTGTGATACGTATATGTTCCCCTCTCGGTCCAGATGTCCAGTGTATAACCAAATAAGTTTATGCAATGTACATTATTGGTGTGACAATAAACGGGAGATTGTTTATGTATTATGTAATGAGGACATTCGTGTGTGTTCTTCGTTCCTGCCGCTCTCCTCACTCTAGTCCCATAGCTTCCTGTCTATGCATATCATAATTCTAACATTATTCAATGAATTTTTATGTACTACAAATCTCACCTGCAAGTAATCTTCCTTGAGTACTTCATACATGGCTTGACAAGTTGCAGGTATTATGCGAGACAAACTTTGTTTTGATATCCTCGTTCTATAATGAAGTGACGTGTAGGTGCACCCAGTTGAAAGATATATGAGCGTTGCCTCTAGACGAGCCTCTGCAGATATACTCTCCCTCAAATTGGTATCCTGTTTTTTTTTATATATGGTTCCACTTTCGCTAGAAGTTTGTAAAAGGTGTTGGGGTCCATTCTCATGTAATTGATGAAGTCTTGCTCATGTCCATCTTGCAGTTCACGTAAAATCGTGGCATGACTTCCCAATACTTTTCTTCGACCTATCCACTCTTTGCACCACTTCCTTTTCTGCATTTGGTTCTTCTTTTTACACATAGCAGCAATTATTATGGTACACAACGCTGTGCTCTTTGCTTTAACTGTCCGGCGATTATTCCTGCGACACACCATGGTGATCGTACCGCACCCGCCACTGCCGACCACCTACTAGCTACCGGCGCCCGACTATGACTGCCGCCAACCACCCCTGTGTGTACAACAACACACAGGCTTTGCCCGGTAAACGGGCAAAGCCTGCCGGGCACTGCTCGATCGTGTGGACGGGACTTGATAGACTCAACTGACACAATAATGGCATGTGGTATCCCAGCACCAGCGCTGCACGGATGTGTGGAGAAGGGAAAACACTGAAGTGGTCATTTTGGTGTTCTATTAACTGTGTTTGATGGTATTATTATTAATAACTCAGTGAGAGAGAGAGAGAGAATCAAAGACAGAGTATACTTATATACTGTAGAGTTGATGAGGACTCAGAAAGGGGTTGAATAGCTGGGTTTTTTGGGGTGGGGGGGTTATTCTTCACTTTTTTTTATTTATTTTTTCATCATATTGCAACTGGCTTTATGTTCATTGCATAATTTAAATTTATGGTTTATAATATATTTCTTTCTTTCGAGGATTAAAATATAGACAGGTGTATTATTTACAGTATATTGTTTAATAACGGGTCCATCCACCCTCCTTATCAATTACAGCTTACAGCCTCCGCTGCATAGAAGATACGTTGTTTGTAACAAGCTCAGGTTTGTTTAAAAAAATCTCCCACTGTCTTGTCACGTGGTCGAACAGCTGGTTCGGCGTCCTCTCAAACTCGGGCTCCCAGAAATTGACTATACTTGTCCAGATATTTCCAATGGAATTCATGTCGTTCCCTTGCTCGGCAATTCCAAGAGCCTAAGGTGTTGCTGCCAGTCAAACCCTGACGCACTGCTCTGACCGTGTGGATGGGGCATCTATCACGAATAAAAGTAATTGTCCAGCAGGGAATAGGAAATTACGTTCCTGAATTGAAGGGAAAAACAGATTCCGCAGGATGTCTAAGTATTTATTTGCCGTAAACCTTTCCTTAATTTGGAAAACATCTCCCATACCGTGCAGGGATATGTAGCCCCACACGTTCAGCGTCACACGCCCACTTCTAGCAACCTCGTTTATGTGGGCCCTGTCGTATCTGCAGGAAGGGAAAATACGATACAAACATAAATATATTGGCCTAATTAAGCTATTACATCTTATACTAAGTTTGTAGTATAATAACTGAAAATAAATATTAATATTATGCGATAATCTTAAAGACTTATTTTAAAATGTATAATGAGCTGTTCGATGTTTTACGGCTATATCGACAAATACGGTCTAAATCTTATTTTAATCATTATGGACTTGCTAATATGTTAAGCTTACTTACTTCGTGCGATTTGGCCGCCACAAATGAAATTTACCGTGGTTAGTACTGGCAAAAGTCTTCTCATCCGTGAAGACTACTGGCAACCAAAACAAGGGGGTCCTCCCCCACATATTGCTGGGCAAACTGGAGGTGACCAGTGCGGTGTTGGTCAGTTAGCCGTTCCTTTATGACAGGGACTCTGTGTTGTATGCCCGCCTCTTCCAAACGTGACCTGACAGTCTGTGCTCTATCTAAGTGTAACGCCTCTCTGATGGCGACAGGGTTGGAGAACGGGTTGTTTCGGGCTGCTGCTATTATGGCGGCATCCTCATCCCCAGTAGTGAGTCGGGGGCGTGGTCTTCTTTCTGAAAATAGAAACAATATTGTTTTTGGATCTCCTGTGTCATAACCCGGTATGTCATTAACGCTATGGCATACACTCATAACCTTTAATAAAAACCATAACATTTACATTATAATATTTGCATTATTATATCATTTATATAAAAATACATATCTTAGATATTGTTTATAACCCGGTTCAATCTGAAATTTTCATACATACCCAAATCATTTAAAATACCTGTTTCGGCATATTTCCTGATCGACCTCTCCACAGTTGAAGTGCAAACAGCAAGTCGGTCTGCGATGGCACGCACCGTAAGGCCTTCTTCTCGGAGGGCGATTATTTGGCCGCGAGTAGTTAAGTGCTGTTGCGTCCTGTTCATGGTGACAGAAGTAATGCCTACTGTTTATCCCGTATTCACAACAACACTTTGGCCAAGCTCTTATTGGTTGATTAGACCATGCCAAGTGATATGTGATTGGTGGGCGTAAAACCTGATGCTGACGTCATAAATAAGATAGGTAAGTATTGAAAATGTTGAGTACACAGTCTTATGCTGAACAATTGTCGCTTTTTAGTTCGACAAAGGGGAACCAGATATTAAACTCCATATATCAGCTGCCACTTGGATACGTCATTTTCCCAATAGCACACATTTCACATATAATTCGTGTTATAATTGTCATAATTGAGAATGGAATTTATTTACACACACACACACACACACACACACACACACACACTGACTGAGAACTAGAATATACGAAGATACAATGTCGTGACTGACAAATGAGTCTATTACAATGTCTGCTCTCTAACTTACGTCAAAATATTTTATGTAATGCTCACATTGTAAAGACAATTAATTCCTCCATGAAACACTCAAGATTAAACGTGGAACATACTGTATATTCTTGAAATTTGATGTAAGAATCTCGTGGCAGCCCTGGTTGTAGTTGCGTTGCCAATTCATTGATATAGTTTCTTCATTATTTAAGCAAATATACGAATATTTGGAAACTTATCATGATCTTATATAACGATGAATAATTTATTATTGTAAAAATGTTACTTTTGGATTGTTTAATATTTATCCTGACAGCGATACAGCCGAAAATAAATCCACCAATCATTATCACCATTACATACAGCCAGCCTTCCTTCAGGTATTGCCAGGTAAAAGTGCGAGCACGAGACACAGGGTGGGGTCGGTGCATCTTTGGCTGACTGTACATCTTAGGAGACTTTAACGCCAGACACGGGATTTTCGACTATACAAATAATAACGCCCCTAATAAATTAATAAACCTAGGTGAAATCAATCATCTAGGTCCTAACTTTCCAACTTGAAGAAATCACAATACACAGTCGACACCAGACAAAAAATTTTACCAACAACAAAGCCTTTTTCAGTTACCATATAAAACAAGGACTCCTCACAGGCAGCGACCATCTACCAAATATACTAAGACTGTCAATATAATGACCACGGTCGTACATGTTAGTTAACGTAAAATCAGACGATTCATATTACGCTCAATAGCCCACAAAACATGCCTTCTTTATTGAGTCCCCCATCTGAGGCGTTCGAATTCTCATCGCTTCAGGACGTCTGAGTCCTTCGTTTTCTCTCAATCATAGAGTGCACCCGAGACTTCGTTATTCCTTAGTATAACGACACAAAATTTGAAATTGCAACTATAGTTGTATTATACTGCCAGATTCTGGGGGTCACTATTTCTAAGGGGAAAACTTAACTATAGTCTTAATTTCTAAAGGTCGCTGCCACCAGACCCCCTCTGGGCAGTATGTAGCTCATTAGGTAGCGGGCAGAGTGGACTAGGCATTGAGTTAGGTTTTTCATTGACCAGATCGATAAGGGGAAAGAAGGGCGAAACCATAATATGTCTTAATTATTTTATTCATTATAAAACATACTGGTAAAAAAAACATACAAGTGAGTTGGCCTTCCTCAGAAGAACAACGAAGATGTTGGTTACCCTGCTCGGCACCAGACGTCTTACATTAATTGCGTGTCATCCACATACGTATTGCATAACAATCCGTGACCTCCTTACCTCGGCCATTCCTTCTTACACTATCCCTTAACACGCCAGACTGCTCCACCTGTATGGAATATAGCACCGTAGGTTATCATACAGAGTAGCACCATCTCACCTCCCTGTAGCACCATCTTAACACACCTGTTACACTCAACACCTGCAAGTGTGGGACTCCTTGTAATTTCTAGGTATACATATCAGGCACCTCGTTCGCACACCGCCCTCGGTGGGTAGAAACGAGGGCTACACCAAGAGACATACCAGAATTGTTTCTACGCCTGGTATTATAGGTCGCTCCGAGTGACGACCGCGGAGTTTCTCAAGCGTTTCCTTATTTGTTCCTACTCATTTGGGTTGGTATGCTGGGAATCCTTCGTGGATTGGCATAGCTGGGAGTAGTCACCACCTGGTGGGACGCTCGCAGGGATAATGGCCGCCGCCCAGCAAGGCACTCCGACAGCATGGGACCTGAGATGATGGTAGAACGGGGGACACTCAGAAATAATGCCTGATGGGCGGTTATCACACACCCTAACACAGGGGTGGCCAACCTTTTGTGATGTGATCTACTTTTTCCACATTTACCCTGATGCGATCTACCAGTCTAATATTCAACCAAAACACTCTCCCTCCCACGACACATTTTCTGACATTGGGATATTTTCTTCACTGAAAAAGTTCCAGAAACTTCCTCCTGTTGCCATAGATTTGATCTGCATATTATTTTAAGGTTTCAGAAGTTCATTTTCGACTTCAGATATGTCCATGTTAAATACTGATGCCATTCTAGATGCAATATCTTCAACAATTGTGTCTTCACCAAATGCAAAACACATATATGTTGCAACAGGTTCTATTGTTGCTATATATTGAAACCGTCTGTCAAAATATGAAGCAAGGTTTTGCACCTGTTCCATATATAGAGTACTGTCAAACTGGTCACAGTCTTTTCCTTGGTTTTCTAGTTCAGACATCATATTACTGAAGTTTCGTAGTTGATGTTGATGCAGCTGCGAAGACACGAGTTTTAGTTTCTGCTTGAAAGCAGCCACAGGACTAATCATGTCAACTGTAGTTTTATCTTTCCCTTACAGATCTAAGTTTAGTTTATTCAGCATAGCAGTCATGTCAATTAAAAGCTTAATATAACAGCCACACTTCGTTGTGATCAAAAGTTAGGAAACCTATCATCACTCCTGCACAGGGCAATGAACCCACTGACTCGGCCAGCCATTGCAGGTGCTCCATCAGTTATCATAGATACAAGTTGGCAACTGTGTAATATTAACAAAATCACTGAAAGTCTGAAATATGTCCTCAACCCGAGTTTTTCTTTTTAATGGTAGAATTTTCAGCAGTTCCTCTTTGGTACTCATGTCTTTAAACACCATTCTAATGAAAATGCATAATTAAGATGTATCGACCACATCAGTAGACTCATCAAATTGTAATGAAAAGAACACACACTCATGTCTTTAATCAGTTATTCACCCAAATCCCCAGCCATAAATTCACAGCGCCTCATGACAGTGTTTCTTGATAAATGAACATCCTTAAAAGAAAACAGTATTTCAGACTTATTTTTGAAAATTTCAAACAACAAATCTGCTGCTTCTAAAAAAGGCCTCTTTGAATATTTCTCTAACTTGAAATGTTTTTTTATGCTTTGTAAGTACTTGACTCACCCTGAATGATGCAATGGTTGCGACCCTTGATTTTGAGCTCGCGTCTGTAAAAAGAGTTTGTTGTACAGTAAGCTGTGATTTCAGTTCATTAACTTTCCTCTTTCATAGCTCACTTTTGGGTGGGAAGTCATTATCATACTTCTTGTGAAATTTTTTTATTTGCATTTCAAGATTTCCTTTCTTGGCGAGAGCTGGAGACGCATAGCAGATCAGACACACACACTTCAAAATATTCATGATAAAAAAATAGTCTTTCTCCCATTCATTGAAAAAATGGTAAATTTTGGTCCTTTTAGTACTTGGTCCAGAACTTATTTTTGGTTCAGTTGATGGCCAATAACCTGTATTTGGAAAAGAAAGTCGTACGTGAATACAAGAATTACTTTTTTCCGTAACTGCATAACGTTTTTATTTTATTTTTGTATTGTTTTTTCATAAGCAATTGTCGCCGGCTAGTGTGGACACTTCTGTCTACTCCAGGATTGCGGCGAGAACTGTTGCTAAGCTAAAAAGTCAGTAATTCTCGTAATCACCCAAGACTTTTCCATAACAAGAATAACAAGTATTGCAAATGGCTGAAAATCACTACAGTGTTGGTGACAAGTGTGTAGGCTCGTAGGGGCAGGGTTGTCAATTATTCTCTCTTTACTTTTGACAAGACTCCTCAATATTGAGTCAACTTTTTCATTCCCAAATTCATTAAAACAAGGTTTAACGTGTATTTGTAAACTCATAAAAACAAATACTTGCTTAGTTTTAGCCTACAACTGATGACAACTTGCTGATCAATTTCCTCACCAAGAACCAGTCAGCACCCGCCCGTATGAACGCAAACACTTCCTATCAGGTTCCGCCACATACAGCATGGCACAGTTGAAGTTTTTCTTTTCTGTATGTATCGTTCTGATGTGTCCATAATGATAATCTATTCCAAGAAAAAATCTGAACAAAAATATCCCAATGATTATGAAAAAAAAAATAATATGATATTTGTACAGTATGGCAGCTGGTTATTAAGTTTAACTATGCCATGCGATCGACTAGAGAAGGGATTGCGATCGACTGGTTGGCCACCCCTACCCTAACACATTACTATTTCACTTAAACATCAGGCAAAGCTTTGAACTGTAATAACTGCTATATAAGCGGGTTTTTTTTTTTCAGGGCGGGATGTAGCCCGATGGAGGACGAGGTGATGGTAGAACGGAGGACACTGAGGGCAGTGCCCCGCCGCTCATCATCACCGCATAGGCCTACAGTTTCAAATCTTTAATTTTTACGTTTATTTCTTACGGTTCTCACATGAACACTTTCCTGTATATTGTAACGTCATGCCTTATAAACACATATTTTAATCCTAAGTTACACACTAAGTTAAGGTTCTGGTTTGATAGTTCGTGGGTAAATTCATTGGGTTATAATACCAATGCGGCACACTCGAGGCGGGTGCAAAGGACGCTCCCTTAAAACAAAAGCCAAATGTTCATGGCGTGGGTATATCCACTTCACTTAAAACTGTAATTAGGGATCCTCCTCTCACACATTGCACTATTTGAACACAGACATAAGATTCTCTGATCACTGTACCTGTCGTGGGTATATGTCACGTGAGGATACGAGGTGTATTAAGTTCACACCGATGCATAAAAGATATTTCCTTTCAAGTATAGTTTCTGGGTCACTTCCAACACCTCACATAGTTCTGATACATTCATCCTTTTTCCAGATCATTGTTCTCATGTATTTTCCTATGATATCTGTGGAAGTTATGTTCGCTACACGTTCACAGACGTAAATAGTATGACCTTCAAACCATGAACCACACTTAGTCCTACAGTACACTAGTCCGGCTCAACTGGACTTTCCCAATTATCTATGGATACCTGGAGTTCTCCTTAATGCTATGAATACATACAATTAATATTATATAACTGTACCTGGGTAAAATACAACACATGGTCTAGTAACATTGAGTAGGTGAGTTATCCTTTATCAATGTTTCCCGTTCTCTGAGATTCTACAAGAGCGGTGGATTTGAATGTTATGTTGCGTAATATGAATTAAAGGGGTTTTTTAGGAATGACAATGATGTGCGCAGTGCAGTATATGTTAAGGCAAATTGGATATGTCTTACAGATGAAACATTCAAGATCCCTTGTGAGTTATGTTGAAAGATTCAACTGTCTTTATTGTTGGTAAAACTTGTCAAGTGAGTGAGTGAGTGTCGAATCTGCCAGTACGAGTGGCATGTCCTTATGTCGTCCTCGAGGATAGCCATGAGCTTCCAATTGCTACTGAAGTTAGATTATTTTGATGCCCAAACATCAGTGAATCTGATGTTTGTAGTTTAGTTAGTGTCAGTTGTCTATTTAAGAAAGTCATTAATCCCCTGAAAAGATTCTGTTAAACTCAAAATCTCCAAGACCTAACGGCTCCCCATGACGAGTTCCTGTTTGTAGTTTTGCGGTTTCCGGAAAAATAGTGTTAGTGCGTGTGTATTTGACGCCCATTTCACTTTTACTTGGCAAACTCAATCTCTGATTAGATTATAAAAATAGAAATAAGAAATTCACCTGACCCATGGCACTGATTTTCATAGTTGAATGTACAGCGACTGAGTTGAATAGAATTTCTGTCGTTGGGAAGATTAGCCTTTCTGGCATGCATGCATAGGCCGGAACTGCCCGAGGCCCGTATATAAACGAATGCACGAGGAAGACTTCACTTGAGAACTGAACCTCGGCGAGGTAGGTTCTCCCTGCTCCCCGCTCCCTGCTCCCGAGGTACCGCGTGACCATGTTCACCTTAGACCAGGCGAAGGTCGTTAGACTGATTCCGGTCAAGCACCCTTCGCGCAAGGAACTCAATCTCCTTGTCCTGAGAAAAATTTTTGACCACCTCGGAATCACGGGGGTGACAGGGGTCGTCCGCAGTAAGAGCGGTAGCCTTATCGTCACCTTCGCGGAGTGGGGACAGGGCCAGCAATTTAAACCCGCCATGAGAATCAACGGAGTCGACGTCCTTTTTGAAGCCTGCCTTCAGGACAACTTGGTTTTGGGAGTCATTTCCCATAAAGAAATCGAACATCTCGAAAAACAAGAACTTGCTGAGCTGATCGGAGATCAGCTCGAGGTAGTTAGGAAGCTGACCAGCACAGCTGCCCTGGTTGGCTTACCTAAGGAACTTCCTAGCTCCGTTTTACTGGGTTGGGAGAAAATCCCAGTAAAACCGTACCAGCAAAGACCTACTCGTTGCTACAAATGCCAGAAGTACGGCCATCTGGCGCGGAAGTGTCGTGCTCGGGAGGTGTGTTCAAGCTGCGGGACACCCGGCCACATTGACGCTAACTGCCTGGCGGCCGCGAAGAAGTGCGCAGCTTGTGGTGGCCCTCACTCCTCCTCCGACCGGGAGTGTCCCAAGTGGAGGGAGGAGTGCAGGGTGGCCAAGCTGCGGGCTAAAGAAAAACTGAGCTACAAGGAGGCCCTCCTTGTAGTGAAAAATCAAGAAAAGAAAAAGCAAGACAAGAACAACCAAGACAAGAACAACCAAGACAAGAACAACCAAGACAAGAACAACCAAGACAAGAACAACCAAGACAAGAACAACCAAGACAAGAACAACCAAGACAAGAACAACCAAGACAAGAAAGAGATCAAGGAACCCGATAACATTACACTATCTTTAACATCCTAGAACAAGACCAGAAAGAAGAAGACCAGGAAGAAGAAGAATGGAAAGTGAAAAGCAAAAGAAGAAACAAGAAAAGAAAGAAGTCCAACCAATCAGCTTCGGCCGAAATAGCCTAGCGGCGAAGTGGCCAGCAATCCCCAACAACTTTGACTTTGAAGACTTACATACTCGTGACTCTTCCTCAACGCATCTCCAGGCACTGTCTGTGTTGTCACCACTACCGAGGTTCGATAGCTGCCTATGGGCAAGATGATCCTTGAAGGATGTCTTTAATATGGCGAGATTAGACTCAGAGGACAGGAGCACCCTGAAGACACTGCATCGAGTCTACCCCGGGCGCTACTAGCGAACGAGCTTCGGCTGTTTGTGTAGTAAGCAATCCCCACGACCAGTGGACTCAGTCTTGTCCAGACTAGTGGACTCAGTCTTGTCCGGTTCACTGATCTTGGTTATATGTATCGAGCAGAGTTGGTATCCATGATTGGGGATAATTAGCAGAAATATAGTTATCCCATGTTGAGTATTGACCCATAACTATTGAGATAACCAGTAATAATGTTTTTATGTGGTTGTGAGTTCTAGTTAAAGTACCATGTTGTTCATTCCGAAATAACATGATGTGCTAAATAATATCTTAATTTTGGTTATTGTCAAGTATGTCATATAACCAACTGCATTGACAATGAAATAAAATAATGATTGTTTAATGTTGTAATCAAAAATTGAAGATCTATTTTGCTACTTGTAAAGTAAGACCTAAGTGGTCCAGTCTTGTCTGAGTGTACATAATTAACATTTTGTTCACTCCTTATGTTAATAAATATTGAATTAGTAAGATACGAGCATCACCGCTCTATCCCTTCTAACAGTTGGTTCTCAGAAAATAACTATTGTAACTCAGGTGCCTAGAAGCTCGCTACCTAACATTTCAATGAGATATGTTATATTCTAATAAAAGTCTGGGTGGTGGCAGGCTACCATTGTAAGTATAATAAGTCTTATAGTAAGAATGACATGGTTTTCCCAGACTAATCCATGGTAGAGAATATAACTAAAGCAGGATAATAAATTGAGAGAAAGAAAGGATATAAAATTTAGAAAATACAATATTATATATAACAGAAGGAATAAGTATTGAAGAATAAAGTGAATAAATATGAAGTAAAAACAAGTCCCCTTACATTAACAAGCCCCATAAAGATACCATTAAAAAGAGACTGAAAATGAGTAAAACAGACTGGGACAGCTTCAAAGACGACTTAGGTAATCACCACTCGATTAACCTACAAGGGAAAACAACAGAAGACATAGACTCAGAAATGGACAGACTGCACTCAGCAATAAAAACATCTATAACCAAACACACTCCTACTTCACACTTTAGAACATTACCCAACAACAGACTACCAGAAGAAGTTAAATTAATCCAAACCATTACAATGAAATAAACAGGTATATGGAAAGACACGGCAGTAACAGATGGCTATATACGACGCAGACAGCACTACAGATAAAATTAAGAGACGCATGTAAGGAAGCAAACAATAAAAAATGGAATGATATTATAATGGCGGCTGACATGACTAAAGACACAAAAACATTTTGGACTTCCATAAACAAGATGATGGGGCACAACAAGCAAAAAACACCATACATTAAAGACCAAAATGGAACAAAATTGTACGAGGAAAATGAACAAGAGTCAGCATTCAAAAGGGAATGGGTAAAAGTTTTTAAAATATCAGATGAGGAAAATAAAGATTTTGATAGTGAACACGAAGAAAGGATAGAAGACGAAATGGGAAGACAAATACATAGAATCACCCCAAGGCAATATATAGACTATAACTTATTACCTAATAATCAAATAATAACCATGGGAGAAATGATGCACTGTCTGAGGAAGTTTAAGGAAAAGGCCCCTGGGCTCACAGGTATTACACGAAATATGATCATAAATCTACCTGAAAAAATCTTAAAAACACTATTAAACATTTATAACGCATGCTTAATAACCGGTTACTTTCCAGACAAACTAAAATATGTTAAAATGATATTTATTCCCAAGGAGGGTAAGGACAATAAGGAAATATTAAACTACAGGCCAATATCTTTATTAGAAATTACCGGGAAACTACTGGAAAAAATTTTAAATTCAAGACTTATAGCCCTTTTAACACAACAGGGGAAAACTAACAATCGTTTTTTAGTTTAACAAATTTATTGGCAGAGCTTGTAGTACAGTTTGCCTATTCTGAGTAATTCAGTCAGGTCTTGACACTGAGGGTGGTATCACTTCTCACTGTCACGCAGGACAGAGGTTCACACACAAAGAAATACATCATATTCATTAACAACTATAAATGTATAGAGGTCAGATTCATATGGATAATGTCACTGTTCACTGCCATGCAGGACAGAGGTTCGTACACAAAGAGTTGCATCATATTCATTGACAGTACATATACATATATGTAAACACACACACACACACATATACATACATATACGTATATACATACACATATACATGTACACGTACATATACATGCACACACGCACACATACATACACATACGTCGGTCAGATTCATGTGGGTAATGTCACTTTTCACTGCCATACAGGACAGAGGTTCGTACACAAAGAATGCATCATATTCATTGACACTATATATAGGTCAGATTCATGTGGGTAATGCCACTGTTCACTGCCACGCAGGACAGAGTAACAATAGACAACATGGATTTATGCCCAATAGAAATACCCTAACTGCAATAGCTACAATAACGGAAATAATTGCAATAGAAAAAAGCAAGGGGAACCAGATCAATATAATGTTAAGGGACGTTTCTAAGGCTTTTGATAAAGTTTGGCATTTTGGCTTAAAATATAAAATATTAAAATTGGGACTTACCGAACACTTAATAAGAATATTGTGTAACTATTTAGATGATAGGAGAGCACAAATTCAAATTGGAAAATTTATGGGAACTATGTTTAATCTTGAGAGTGGAGTACCTCAAGGAGGATGCCTTTCTCCAACACTTTATACAATTTATACCTCAGACACACCTCAACCTACCCCCTTTAGCGAATATGTAATGTTTGCTGATGATATTACTCAAATAGTATCGTACCCAGGAAAATCAACCCAATTTATGGCACTCTACACGGTAAGAGCAATAAAAAATATAAATGATTGAGAAAAAATGGAAAATCAGGACAAATAAGAACAAATTCAAGATAATACCAATAGCCAAGATTAAAACAAGTCCAGTAATAGTCGACCAGGAACTATACCCATACGACACTGAAGGTAGGATGCTTGGATTAAAACTAACAAAAAGAGGATATATAACATACTTAAAAGATAAAGAACGACAGGCAAGAATAAGATTATCAAAAATAAAACGTTTTAAGAACCTTAGCATTAATAACAAAAGAAAGATTTATATTGCCCTTGTCAAATCAATTATGGACTACCCACCCATCCCATTGAACACCCTTAGTAAAACGAGCATTAAAAGGTTACAAACAGCACAAAATATAGCCCTCAGATTTATATATAACATAAAATATACAGACCACATCAATAATGAACAGCTACACAAGAGAGCAAACCTCCTAGCAATCAATGTAGATATACACAACAAAGCCGCAAATATTTGGAACAAAGTGACTGAACTCAACACAGAAACATATCAAAATTGGATAAATAATATAGACAACGAAGAATTCCAAGAACACAGTTGGTTTAAATCAGCCAGGAAGAAAGTAATTGAACCATCTCCTGCCCCAATATACATATAAAACATTAATAGAGAGAATAAAAGATGAGAGTGACCTACCAGCTCCACTAAGAACCTGGCAGGCCTCTCCATACAGTGTACCTTTAGACTAACACAACTAACATTTAACATTGAACTAACATCTTAGCAAAAAAAAAAATGTGACTACCCTCCCAGCTACACAAGGACCTGGGCGGGCTCACTAACTCCATAAAAAAATAATAATAATAATAATAATGTGATTACCCTCCCAGCTACATCAGCCAGGAAGAAGTAATTGAACCACCTCCTGCCCCAATATACACATTTACACATAAAACATTAATAGAGGAATAAAGATGAGAGTGACCTACCAGCTCCACTAAGAACCTGGCAGGCCTCTCCATACAGTGTACCTTTAGACTAACACAACTAACACTTAACTAACACCTCAGAAAAAAAAATTGTGACCACCCTCCCAGTTACACAGTATATATACTGTAAAAAAAAATAAAATAAAATAAATAAATAAATAAATAAATAAATAAATAAAATAAATAAAAATAATAATAATAAAAAGAACTATATAAGTAAACCAATATTAATACAAAGGTCTGACGACCCAAGGGAGCAGAACAAAAAAAAAACACTAATAGGAAAGATGAAGCGATCTGGTTGAGCCTAGATTCTTTCTACTCCTACTGTATTTCAGTTTCACCACTTTTTCTTCAACCCCTAATAATCTTCGTTCACCTCATAACTAATGACTCCGTACCGTACTGAAGGAACGGACCTCTCCTCAGACCCCACACCGCCAAAGCAGCCAGCCTTCTTTCTACTGTTGACGACCGGACTACAACTCGAACTCTCTGTCTACCACTGGACTTCCCAGAACTCCTGTTTGGGGCAACGCTCCTTTGGGGCCTCCGCCCTTGGAAACGACCACGACTGCCACCGGACTGCGTCACGAGCGTTCAGGATTGTCAACCCTAGCTAGTCCTCCCCACGGGTAGAGTGAGTGACCCACAGTCCTGCTGGAGGGCAGCTATTGGTTGGCAGTACTGACGTGGTTTGAGGTCTTTCTCTCTTGCTGAAATCCTTCCTTACTTACCCTGGCCGAGGCACCTGCTTATATTTAAGTATTCGTGCTAGAGCCCCTCCAGTGGAGCACACCTCACAGTAGGTGGGATTGTGTGTGTCCGTTGGAGGTCGGGGGAACACAGGCCAATCCGGCACTGGAAAAACAGTGATAGTGCAGTTACACCACTGTCCGGGGGTCGTCTATAGGCACACTAAGAAGGGTCTTGAATAACCTTCTTTATCACCCACAATTAATACATGCTAGGAAGACACTAACAAATTAACCATGGCGACCAAGGTTAGACTCAATATCATAGACAAGAGAACAGCCCCTTCACGTTCTCAGATAACTGAAATAGCGTATGGTACACTCAATGTACCCTTCACAAGGATTTTCTCATCGAACGATGGATACACTGCAACATGCAGGGACGCAGATACCATTCTGAGCCCTGAGGGAATGCAAGCCTTTGGAGACATAGGACTCCAGGTCATCGTGCCACCAGAGGTTAAAGCAAAAAGATCAGTGTTTGTACGTGGACTTGACTACGAATTTGGAAAGCACTCGGCACAAGAAATAAAAGAAGAACTAGAAATAAAAAACAACTGGTTAAAAGTCGAAGTGGTAAAAATAATGCAATACACACATTGCTTAAAGCTGAGATTCACTGATACTTCAATGGCAGACAAGGCCCTGGAATCTGGAATCTTAGGGTTCAACATGTCAGTACTCCCTAAACAACTAGAAAGGGAGAAATACGTTTATATTCTCACCTGCTTTATCTGCTATGCACATGAATCTCATGCAACAAAAGACTGTCCTGAAAAGGAACTTAAAATATGCTCTGAATGTGCAGAAGAAGGCCATACCTTCCGGGACTGCAAGAATCAAGCCAAAGCATGTATAAATTGTAAAAATCGGAAGGAACCAGGATATAAGACCCACCGAACCCTAGCAATGGCCTGTCCATACAAAAAGAAAATAATAAATGAA
This sequence comes from Homarus americanus, assembly GCF_018991925.1. Classification (NCBI taxonomy): domain Eukaryota; kingdom Metazoa; phylum Arthropoda; class Malacostraca; order Decapoda; family Nephropidae; genus Homarus; species Homarus americanus. The sequence goes on from NW_024749657.1 coordinate 9,509,059, forward strand.
AAAGTAACAAAGGAAAAACAACAACAAGAACAGAAGGAGAATACAACATATGCTGCTATTGCAAAGAAAGTAGTTGAAGAAACAACACAACCACAGAAAACCACCAAAATTGTACTGAGCGAAATACGTGACTACAAAATGCTCATATGCCTATTATATTCTCACATAATGAACATAGGGAACCCAGGCACGTTCGAAATAGAAATGAACAAAATGCTCGGAAGAAACAATCTCCCAACAATGAGTTTCCCAGCCAACCCAGCTTCTGGATCTGTGCTACAAGCGTCCAGCTTAACCAACCCAGATGCACCACAGGAGACAGACAACGCAGAAGGAAAAGGAGCAACGGAGCAAACACCAGCCGCAACAGTACACGAAACAACCGAAGCTGACAAGGCAAAGTCACAAATGATTGAAACATCCACCCAAAGTACAGTAGAGAGGCAGGACCTTCAAAATAACATCGAAAGAGAGACAGGAGCCGTAAGGAAAAAAGTCACAATAGCAACCATGGATACCCAGGGCGAGGAAACGCTCCTGACTTTAGAATGTGCAGACGACTGTGAACTACAGCTTCACTGGTGTGACAAAATATTTATCCCTAATGAATGCAAAACGATGTCAGACATTATACAAGCCATAACGAAACAAGAACTAAAATGGACCTACTCTAACGAAAAATACTCTGAAGCACTAGTGGAAGCTTACCTGATAAACCAAAGGATTAAAATAAGGAGACACAACTTCAAAAAAGAAGAACAATGGAAATTCCGAAGAATCCGTAATGGACTGGTTCCGGACAAGAGATCGCCACCCGCGCAACAAACAAGAAACAAAAAATCAAAACACAATGAATAACGACAAACACAGAAGACTTACCATCATACAACACAACGTCCGCAACTGGGAAACAAATAAAAACAATCTTGCAAACACATACCTCAGCATTGACCCGGACATAATTATAATAAATAGTCACGGCAATTCAAATTCAAAGAAAATAAAAGTACAGTATTTGGATACACAACCTACCAAAGAAATAAAACAGAAGAATTTAATGATGGCGTGGCCATTGCTGTAAAACACAGACTCAAACATATTTACCGCCAAGACGGAACTACCTGCCGGCCCCAGACTTGATAAAACTATTGAACTACAACTGCCCAACATATATAATAGGAGATCTGAACCCAAGACATCCAATATTCGGCCACGGAAACAGGAACAGGGTGGGCACTGCACTGCATACCATAATGAACACAGGGAAGCTGATCCACCTAGGACCACACTTCACCACATTCATTGGCAATAACAAAACAACAACCCCAGACAAAGTCTTCACCAATAACAAGGCATTCCTGAATTACCATATAAAACAAGGACCACTAACTACCAGCGACCACATTCCAATGATAATAAAACTATCCACAAGCCCAATCCAAGTACCAACAACCCCACGTTTCCAAATGCAAAAAGCAGACTGGGAAGGCTACAGGAAGCAACTAGAACAAGTTAAGATCCCAGATCTCCAAGGCAAAACACTAGAAGATATTGACAACGAAACAGATACCCTTATACTTAACATCAAAAAGGCAATAGAGAACAACATACCAATCACAACATATCGAACGCTACCACACATCAGGACATCTCATGAATTGCGAATGCTCCAAGTACAATACAATAACATAATGATGTACATACAAAATTATCCACCAACAACAGAGCTTATTAGAAACTTAAGGCAAATACAACAAAAGTTAAGAGATGAAAGCCTGATAGCACACCAACAGATATGGAACGAACTAATAAACAACCTGGATACCACAAGAAATGACAAGAACTTCTGGCAGAACGTAAACAAAATTCTAGGAAACGACAAACCCCAACAAAAGTACATAAAAGACCAAAACGGGAAAAAACTCTTTGAAGAAAAAGAGATAGAATCCGCATACAGGAGAGAATGGAAAAAAGTTTTCAAATATCAGAAAAAGAAAATGAGGAATTTGATTAGGAACACGAAAATCACATCTGCAGAGAAATGGCTGAAATGATACATAGGATAACCCCATACCATGTTGTGGACAAAACCAGGCTCAACCTGATAGAACCAATTACAGAAGGAGAACTGCTACACTACATCAGACACACTAAAGAAAAAGCACCAGGATTTACAAAAATCACAAGAAATATGATCCTATACCTACCCAACAACTGCACACAAGCCATCCTTGAAATATTAAACTCAGCTTTGGCAAGTGGATACTTCATTGATGCATTCAAAAACGCAGAACTCATATTCATACCGAAACCAGCCAAAGACCACACTCAAGTAGTTAATTACAGACCGATTTCCCTACTCGAAGTTATAGGAAAACATAGGGAACACATACTACACTAGCCATAATCACGGAAACGTTAGCCAACAAGAAAGCAGAAAGAAACCAAGTCAACATTGTATTAAGAGACGTTAAGAAAGCGTTCGATAAAGTATGGCACTTGGATTAAAATTTAAACTGCTCCAATTAAATCTTCCAGACCCACTAGAAAAAATCGTCTGTGACTTCCTAGACGATCGCACGGCACAAATACAAATTGGCAGCTATATAGGACCACCCATAGAACTGAAAAGTGGAGTACCCCAAGGTAGTGTCCTTTCACCCACGCTGGACAACGTCTTTACAGCAGACCTACCAGAACCATCTCCCTACAGTGAATACCTACGTTTTGCAGACGATATCACACAAATCATCACATAACCCGGCAAATCAACAGCAATAATGGCACAACATACTGCCAACGCAATAGAGAACATCAACCAGTACGAAAAAATGTGGAGGATACAAACGAACACCAACAAGTTCAAAATAATACCAATCGCTAAAAGGAAAAAAAAAACATTATAGTAGACAACAAATTGATTCCATATGCCATGGAAGGCACTGTCCTAGGGCTGAAGATAACAACAAAAGGCTACAAAACATTCATCACCGAAAAACTAGCAAAAACCAGAAACATAATTAAATTAAAATGTTTGAGAAACCTGTCAGCAAAAAACAAGTTAAAGTTATATAGAGCCTATATCCAATCCCGACTAGTATATCCACCAATTCCCCTACATGCAATAAAACAAACAAACATAAAGAAACTGCAGACAATTCCAAACTTAGCCCTAAGGGATGTATACAACATCAGATATCCTGACATAGTCACCAACCGTCAACTACACCAACGAGCGCAAATAGAACCCCTAAACGTTTACCTACACCAACAATCAAAAAGAATATGGACAAAGTTAGAAGAAATAGAGCCAGGACCAATCACAGAATGGATGGAAGAGACAGAAGAAGGAAGAAGAGAACACTCGTGGTTCCCTCGCAGTAAAAGAAGAGCCCTAGAACCCACACCAACTCCACTCTATTGAAAGATGCAACGTTACCCCAGTGACAACCTTGGTAGCCCTACCACTTACAACATTAGATCATAAAAAGACGAGATGTTCTTAGCAGAAACACAAGTACCTGTCCTAGACTCCCCACCATTGGCTAGGACACAAGACCCGAAAATGTAAGGCATAAAATTGCAACACTCGTTAAACATACAAACACATAACATAAATATAACACCTAAGACGAAAATTAGCTGAAACACAAACATGAGAAAACAGAAGCACTTGGGTTGAGCCCCAAGACCTAGCACCCAACTACTACTTCCAAATTTCCTCGCCTTTCTTCTTGCACTATACACCAACCCCAAGTCCCTCCAAACTCCACCATCATTCTTCAAGTCCAGTTTCCGCACCACCAATCTACGCACCAGCATCAAGATCTCTTCACACTTTACTTCACCCATCGATTCGATTCGTTAAGGGAGACAGCACCACGCTCTTAAGCAGAGAAAATAGACAAACACAAAAAGAAATTAGACAACTGGCCACATACACTGGCTCTAAGGTCTTGCCTGCATAGATAACCACACCCCTCTTGCAAGTTTCTTGGGACATTTTTGTAAATGAGTCATATACATCTATATTGAACTCACATTCCTCCGGTTCGATTCTCCTATTTTTGTACAACAGTTCTACAACATCTACTATATTGGGTTGATGTACCCTCAGTAGTGTTACAAACTCCGCTCTCTTGTCGAAAAACGTGTCCAGTGCCGGATTTAGACCTGTGGAGGCCCATGGGCAGCCTCTTTGTGGAGGCCCCCCTCATTATAAGTACCCAAGAGGGTGGGGTGGCGGGTGAAGCGAGCCTAAACATCTGGGAGTTCCGGGGGGCGCTGAACAGTAGCCCCCCCCCCCCCGGGAAAATTTTGAAATTTGAACACTTCTTTGTTGAATTTTGAAGCCACATGCAGTTATACTGAGGAATTCAGAACATTGAGAAATTTTTAATTAACTGTATATTTATTGATAGTGTACAAATTCCCATGAATTTTAAAGAATAAAAATAAAAATAATCCAAATGAATAAACAAATAAATAAAATATTGTACAGTAATATGTTTAGGCCCCCAGATTGTGGAGGCCCCTGGGCAGCTGCCCACTTTGCCCACTCCTGAATCCGGCCCTGAACGCGTCATTATTAGTTTAGATGACTTTCAAGCCGGAAATTGTCCCCTATAATGTCTCTGGTCTTGGTATTGTCTCCGGCCCTCCTCTATTATCTGCATTTGCCTCGTTTATTGCATCCCTGGTTTGTAGGGTGTGGTTAGAGATGACATTGTTTACATGGTGCTCGCCTCCTCCTGGGTAGGAGGTAGAGCGGTTGGCGGATGTCCCGTTGCCCCCTGGTTCTGTGGGTAAAACAAGTGCTCGGTGAACTATCCTTACTGTCTCTTATCCTTGGTAAGTAGTAGTCAACAGCTATCAAACAGGGAGGTACTTACGCCTGGGAAGAAATTGGAAGCATAATGTGTTGTCTAATGGTAGACCCTGCTGCCATATGGCATCACAAAAATTGTGACCGAGTCCCAGGTTTTGCTGCTGATCTGACTTTCTGTCTCATTTACACACAATTGCAGGGCTCAATTGTTTCCCTTACCTTGACAACACAATAGACGAATGTCGTTTCTCACTGTAGAGTTAGTTGTTGTTAGAGTTGTTGTTGTTGTTGTTGTTGTTGTTGTTGTTGTTGTTGTTGTTGTTGTTGTTGTTGTTGTTGTTGTTGTTGTTGTTGTGTTGTTGTTGTTGTTGTTGTTGTTGTTGTTGTTGTTGTTGTTGTTGTTGTTGTTGTTGTTGTTGTTGTTGTTGTTGTTGTTGTTGTTGTTGTTGTTGTTGTTGTTGTTGTTGTTGTTGTTGTTGTTGTTGTTGTTGTTGTTGTTGTTGTTGTTATTTGTTGTTGTTGTTTGTTGTTGTTTTGTTGTTGTTGTTGTTGTTGTTGTTGTTGTTGTTGTTGTTGTTGTTGTTGTTGTTGTTGTTGTTGTTGTTGTTGTTATTTGTTGTTGTTGTTGTTGTTGTTGTATGTTGTTGTTGTTGTTGTTCCCCAGGACCCGATGTAGTCAGTGAAATTATTGCCAGGTGGGCAAATCCCCCGTAAAACAAAAAAAAACAATGTACCATTAGCATAACTTAACTTTAATCTCACATAACTTCAACCTAACAAAATCTTAACCCAACACAACTTTAGCTTAACATAACCTTAAGCTAACATAATTATCTTAACCTAACATAACTTTAACCTAACATAACTTCAACCTAAGATAACCTTAACCTAACACAACTTCAACCTAAAATAACCTTACGCTAACATAACCTTAATCTAACATAACTTCAACATAACATAACCTTAACTGAACTTAACCTTAAGCTAACATAATTATCTTAACCCAATATAACTTTAACCTAACATAACTTTAACCTAACATAACTTTAACCTAACATAACTTCAACCTAACATAATTTCAACCTAAGATAACCTTAACCCAATATAACTTTAGCTTAACATAACCTTAATCTAACATAACTTCAACCTAACATAACCTTAAGCTAACATAACCTTAAGCTAACATAACCTTAAGCTATCATAATTATCTTAACCCAACAAAACTTTAGCTTTACATAACTTTAACCTAACATAACATTAGCCTAACATAACCTTAATCTAACAGAATCTTAACCTAATATAATATTAAAATAATATAATCTTAACCGCACATAACCTTAAACTAACATAACTTTAACCTAACATAATCTTAACCTAATATAACGTTAACCGAAAATAACTTTAACCTAACATAACCTTAAACCTAACTTTAGCCTAACATAAGTTTAAACTAACATAACTTTAACCTAACATTTCTTTAACCTAACATAACTTTAACCTTACATAACTTTAGCCTAACATAACATTAACCTTACATAACTTTAACCTAACATAACTTTAGCCTAACATAACCTTAACCAGCATAACTTTAACCTAACATAACTTAAGCCGAACATAACTTTAACCAAACATAACTTTAACCTAACATAACTTTAGCCTAACATAACCTTAACCTAACATAACTTTAGCCTAACATAACTTTAGCCAAACATAACCTTAACCTAACATAACTTTAGCCTAACAAAACTTTAACCTAACATAACCTTAACCTAACATAACCTTACCCAGCATAACTTTAGCCTAACATAACTTACCCTAACATAACTTTAACCTAACATACCTTTAGCCTAACATACCTTTAGCCTAACATAACTTTAACCTAACATAACCTTAACCTAATATAATCTTAACCGAGCATAACCTTAACCTAACATAACTTCAACCTAACATAACCTTAACCTAATATAATCTTAACCTAATATAATCTTAACCTAACATAACTTTAACCTAACAGTGGATGCTTAAGCACACTACTGCTGCACCATCACCATATTCATTAAAACAAAATGTAGAACTTCAGTCTTTGGCTAGTTAACTTTTACAGGAAGATTTAGATTTAGCTGAAACGTTGGCAACCACATGTGCTGAGGTTGCCATTATTGGCTAAGAGCAGCAGCAGTAGCAGTCTTCCACGGGGGCTACACGGCGGGAAAATACTTCACCGCGGCGCACGCGCATATCCACCCTTATCCGGGGCTTTACGGGTTAGCCAACATTCCAGTCACGATTTATCATCGCCCTCAGCTGTAATATAATTCCCAGATGTGAGATTTGATACCTTTATATTTTCAAGTGGTTTATCTGACTTAAATTTTATTTGTGAAGTTGATAAAAACGTTCATTGTTTTCTATAAAATATATTATGAAACAGTTGCAGAAGTGACGCTTGGGGAGGTTGGTAATTGTGTCAGCCAGGGTTCACCGAGCGATGTTTGCCCTTGAACATCGCCAAGATTCACAAAGCTTCGTATCTTTTTCATTCTTATAATTATGGATAAGAAAACACATATGTGATACCTTATAAAATCCAATATTGACATCATTGATCTTTATATCTTCATGACTTGGTTTACGCAAGATGATTATAGGTGTTCGCGCCTCATTTAGGAGGAAAATTTAACGTAAGAATCTTTGGGAATCCATTACCAAACATAAAGGAACTAACATTCAAGATTCAATCAAATAAACAGTACAATGCTTATTTATTAACAAAATAGTATGTATGGTCTCTTCTGTTCTGGAATATAATAACAAAATTTATACAAGTCGAGAAGTATGTAAGTTATGATGGTTATTTTCCTCGGGGAGTATTATTGTTATTATGTTTCCTTACCATCAAACGCCTCACATGTTGCTTCGAAAACGTAAACAAAAGCTGAGTGGTGAGTATCATAAGTTGGTGTTCTCTGTTCTATTTTTCAGTTATATTGCTTGTATGTTCATGTTATCGTTATTTTAGGAGCTCGTTGTGAAATGTTAATGCTCTTGTGATTATGCAAGTACTGATTGGAGGTAAATATAGCCACTTATTTAGTACATATTTGCAAGTTTCTCCCGAGAAGCCAACGTGATAATGGCGAAGTTGAATATACATTTTTACTGCTTTGTTTTGAGCACAGTTGATTCGCTTTAAGTTTGATATGGGAGGGATTTACTGCGTTTCTGTCTAACTTTGATAAATATATTTGTTTCATTAAAGGGTCAGGTAATAAGCTCCCTCGGTACATAAAGGTCTCACAAGTTCTTAGGCTGAATGTTAATCGGGCTTGACCCTACTCTATTATCACTGAGACCTTTTGGACTGGACCATTGATGACTGAATTGATATCGGTCTTTGGTAAATTTTTACAAGTTGCCCATAATTTAACAAATTATTGATGACTAACCCACGGCCGAAATTCATAGAAAAGTTTTTAAAAACGCCCCAATTTTACAGTTTTTATAGTGTACGCTGTTGAAGTTTGTGCAAATGTGTTAAAGATGTTTATTTCTTAAAATAAACGAAACCTAACCTTAGTGGGTATGAAAAACAGACCTCGCCAACCCAGCCAAACAAACCTACTTAACCTTACCTAACTTCCTTAGGATCCCCTGGTATATTAAACAGAAAGAACTTACTAAGATATGGTGTAATTTGAGGTTTTTTCTGGACCCGTGACCATCCGGCAGTATCGAGGCTTATGCAGTCCAGGCTGCGGAGTGATATGTTATTGAGATGGCGGGAAACACGAGCCACGGCGTCGAGGAAGTGATGAATGATTGTTTCCAATCAACAACTGATTTAGCACACAAACCCAGTACAATTTCACAGTATTGCTGTGAACAATACTTTCCACTTAAAGGAACGATGCCGTGGTCTTTCAAAAACTGAAGGGTCTCGTCTTTATCCCTAAATTAGCAAATTACATCCATATAAGACCGGTGAAAACCTTCACATGTCATGCTGAAAATGAAACTGCCACGGGGAAGAGACGACTCCTCTCTAGAGCGTGTCCTTATTACCTCCGAGGAGACAAGGTAGTGTGTGCCTATGCGCCTAATTATCTACCAAATGAAGCATTTGCTCAAGAAATGATTACCACATCAGAACTCACTGATGAAAATAAAGTAAGAATATAAACAATAAAACAAATAACTTGTCTGCGGGTAAGTCACCAATATTAACCCGGAAATGTAACTAAGAGAGGGTAAAATTTCACTTGTTGCCACTATATGAAATTGAAGTTGAAACAATGTTTTTCCAATAGTTTTGATGTGTGAACGAATTTAACCTTCATTTCTGGCACAAATCAACAGTTTCTGAGATTAGCCCCCTCCCATCTCAGAATCTAGAGATTTGCTATAAAAATCAAGGTAAAAGGTGTTCAAAACACATCGAAAACCACCGGAAAAACAAAACCCTAACCTAAACTAACTTAACTGGGGAGCTCCACAGTCGTTCAAAGTTTTGCTTGTGTACCGCCACGTAAGAACATACATAATAAATTGTTAAATGTCTCACTTATACGTAATTTGTGCCAGAAATTTTATTGAAGAAAGGTGTCTTTGAATTGTCAAAACTACTGAATGGAACTATAAAATTTCCGAGGTTCGTGTAGTGACAACAAGTGATATAATACAGTCTGTTGTTAGAAATGATGAGATATACCTAGAACTGAAACCAAAAATATTGTGGGACATAATAGACAACTTCTAAAAAAAATACGGGCCTTTAAGTACCAAGCTCTGTTGTGTCAGTCTAAGCAGTTTGGAAAATGGTATACAATAAGTCCTCACTTAACGTCGGGGTTATGTTCCTAAAAATGCGATGTTGTACGAAACAACGTTAAGCGGATCAATTTTTCCCATAAGAAATAGATAAAATACGGGAGTTACGTTCCTGAGCCTCCCTTTGACCCGTGAAATACATTTCATATACAGAAAATCATTGTCATTTCTATAGAAGATAATGCATACATATACAACTATGTACTAAGTTTGTATTGGTACTCACCGATGGGCGGAGGTGGTAGAGCGAGTGTGTGGTGGGTAGTGGAGCAAAGGAGGCGGTTGGCGGGAGGGGATGGAGTATGGCAGGAGCGGAGGAGGAGGGTGGGAGTGGAAGAGAAGGGTGGGATTGGAAGAGGAGGGTGGGAGTGGAGGGTGGTGAGTCACTGAGACTGCTCCGAGCCAGACGGGAGAGAGTGGTGCGCCGTAGAAAGTAGTCCGTGACGACACAAAACGACGTACGTAGTATCGGATCACCAGAGCGTTAAACAAATTTTTGGTCTCTAAAATTTAGCGACGTAGCACCAAAACAACGTTGAGCGCGGACTTAGTGTATAACTATATTTGTTTAGGGCGATCATGTTTTTTTACACGAATACGTATTTTTTTGGTGTATTTTTATTTTATTTTTTAAATATGACCTTCATTTCCTTAGGAAATTTGTGGTTTCAAGGAAATGATGATTTTACATGTCAAATACATATAGAACTAACCAACCAACCAAAGAAACATACCTGACCTTACCTAACTTCCTCTGCCCTCTGGACCCCTACGCTTTAAACAGGAAGTACTTATTTTGATATCGGATACCAATGAAAGAAACTTAATCCAAGCGTCATGGTGTAATTTAACTGAGCGGGTCAGTTAAAACAAATAAACGACACGCAGCAACTTCGCTGATTTTTCAGAGAAGTATTTATGGTAAATAATTCAACTTCCGACATTACTTCCAACAAAATAATGACTCCAAGAATGTTGAAAGGTAACGTAACCTATTTCTAAAGTCCAAATGGCAAAATATTAACTTTTTCTACAGGAAATGCGAATGTCAATAAAATCAATCTTAACCTGAAAAATCAGTTTAACAATTTTAAGTACTGTATTTATAAACACTGGTACTGTATGCACATAAAGTGAGTGAAAGGTAGTATTTAAAGATTATGGTCCAGGTTAAGTAGCCATCTAACAATTTGAAGTCTTATTTTATTCATCAAGAATAAAGCAAATTAAGTGGAGGAATAGCTCTTGGTATTCAGGTTTTGTCCCCAGTTTTCATTGTAAATAAAGGAACTGCTACTACCACATGAAGAGGGCACCATCTTTGTTTATGTGAACAGGATTAAGAGGAGTCCGAACATTTCATTGACATGCATAGTATTGTAACACCATTCTGTTCCATGTTAACTGAGAAACGACAGCAGCAGCAGCAGGAAGTTTTGTATTGTTTTTTATATATATACACTGATAATAGATTATTCTTTCGTATGTTAAGAATACTGATATACCAAAAAAGGACAGTTATTGATAATTAAATATAGAAGGATTTGCAATTTTTTTAATCACCATCCTTTCACAATACAAATCACTTGCAGAAATGTCATTATTATTACATTGTCTTATGATTTATTGTAACTAAGATGAACCAACAAATCTTAACTAACCTACTTATCCTAGGATAGAACTATTTTAATTGGCAGTAAGCAGCTACCAAACAGGGAGGTACTACCGCCTGGGAGATATTGGAAGTATAATATATTGTCTAATGGTAGACCCGGCTGCCGTATGGCATCACAAAAATTGTGACCAAGTCCCAGGTTGCTGATCTGACTTTCTGCCTCATTTACACACAATTGCAGGGTCTCAATTGTTTCTCTTACTATTGACAACACAACATACATAATGTATATTGTTTCTCACTTTTGATCTTTTTTTTTCATTTTTATATTTCTTTATGGTTCTTTATTATTTTTATTATTATTATTATTATTATTATTATTATTATTCCATAATTATTATTACAGTCAACCCTCACTTTACTCGGTTAATGTAACCTACAGGGTACCGCGGAAAGTGAGAAACGCGTAAAGTGAATAACATAACAGATGGGATTAATTGAAATAGAGACCGGGCCGACCCCCAAACTCCACTTTTTGACGACACACAACTATGTTGTAGTAAAAATATTATCTTAACTTTATGATGGTATGCACACACAATTAATAATTAAGAGAAATATCAATAATATTAGGTTTTTTAACACTTATATTAGTAGAAAAGATGGCTGGGCACACGGGGATGGGCGGTTGGTTCCGAGGCAGAGGGCAGATTATTGGCCCTCACCTGTATCACTTGTATCAATTGTATCACTATCCACCACAGAGGCTTGCAGGGCCTCTTTGTCAAACCCCCCAAAGTCCATATAAGTACCATATCCTCACTATAATTATCACTATCACTGACTTGGGCCGGCTGTGGTGAGTGGCGGGTGAAGAACTGGTAATGTTTTGATGACTGGTCGACCTTGTGCGCACCATGTTCGCGCCGCTTACACAACATGGCGGATGGCGGGAGGTTTGGATCCAAAAATGGCGCAGCTCGCCAGCTGCTCTCCGCGTAAAGGGGTACACGCACCGTGGAATGTGAGCATCCTGGGTTCCGGCAGGGCACCACGGAATGTGGGACCGCGTAAAGTGAGGGTTGACTGTATTGTCGTTATTATTTTATCATTGTATTTTAAAAAAATTATTGTTTATATTTTATTTATTTATTTATATTATATTATTTTATTTTATTTTATTAATATTTTTTTACAGGGATTAGCCCACCCGGGCACAGGTCACACCCATATCAGGGCCTGGGGGGCGAAAATGTAATAATAATAATAATAATAATAAATAGTAAATAAAATTTATAATAAAAAATAAAAAATTGAAAATAAAATAATAAATTAATAATTGTAATAATAATAATAACAACAACAACACTGTAATAATAGTAGTAATAATAATAATAAAGAAATACAAAATTTGAAAAAAGATCAAAGGTGAGAAACAATAGATGTATGTTGTGTTGTCAATAGTAAGAGAAACAATTGGGATCGGTTAGGGATTGGTTGATGTACAGTGTTTGTTAACAGAGATGCACAAATGTCATTGTGAAGTGGGCATTTGGCAGCAGCGTCTTTATTTATTGGGAAAAACTTGGTTAAACCCGAATATGAAAAGTTCATGCCCATATCCTATACATTTAAAAAAATTTAATATATTTATTTAACCAAACTTTTAGATAAACTATTCTGGATTATTATAGTAAAGAAGTGAAGTTTTTAACTTAATTAGAACTGCATTTACAGAGTCCAGTAATTTAGACTCGAGGAAAACATCTCCAGCACCCAAAAACGTTCTGAGGAAGTGAGCTAGTGTGCGTCTGTGCAAGAGGTCTTGTTTAGACACTAGGAAACTTTTCCCAGTAACGGGGAAAGGTCCCGGGGATAAGGAATTTTTCCGGGCTTGAGAAAGTCGTCTTGTTACCCGGAAATCTCTCATCCCCGGAAGTGCTCTGCTCCAATTGTTCCTACTAATGGGAATATCACTGTGTATGGTAGTACACTGTACTGGCAGTATATGGCAACAGGTACAGAGACTCTTTGTACATGATTAAAAAAGGTTATCTTATTTCACCTAAAGTAATACAAAATAGAACATTCAATTGACAGTACTTTACATTTTTAATGGTAGTACAGTGAACCCTCAAAGATTCAGACCCTGTAAATCCGTATTTTGATAGATCCGGACAAAATTTGGGGATTCTGGGTTAAGGTGAAGGTAGTTTTAGGCTTAAAGTTTTATCTTATAAAATGTCACCGACTAAACTTACCAGCAGGGTTGTTATGATTTAAATCAAATGATTTAAATCACATGATTTAAATTGATTTAAATCCGAGTAAAAAAATTATTATTTAAATCGATTTAAATCAGAGTAAAAAAATCATGATTTAAATCAAAATGATTTTTTTACTAATAACTGTTTTCTCTTTTTATTCTACCTGATTGAAAAGTATATGCAAAGCAGCAGGCTAATAACATCAAGATGATTAAAATGCTAAGACCAGGATATCAAATTGGAGGGTCTCTTTTGGATCAAGCCTACGATTCGGTGATTAAGAATTATTCAGAAGAACTAAGTGGGAAAACAGTTTGCATGGCCATGGATGGTTGGAGTAATGTCCATAATGAGCCTATAGTATGTATAACTTTAACAGCGGACAACCGTATTTATCTTGTTGACTCTATAGACACAGAATCAAGACATACAGCTGAATATCTGTTGAAATTAGCTGAATGTGCTACAAAAAAGTGTGAAGACAAATTTGGATGCACAGTAAGAAGCTGTGTAACAGATAATGCTGCTAATATGGCAAAAATGAGAAGTGAATTCGGACAAGATAAATCCATTATAACATATGGTTGCTCTGCACACCTGTTAAATTTGCTTTCACACGACCTGCAAATCAAGAACATTAAGGAGCACATTACCGAAATCATTAAGTACTTCAGAAATCATCACATCCCAGGATCTTTGTATAGAAGAGCAGGAGGAACAATGCTAGTAATGCCATCAGACACACGATGGAACACAGTGACAGATTCTATTGAATCTTATTTAAAGAACTGGGAGACCCTTGTCAAAGTGTGCAGAGAAAATAGTGAAGACATTGATAAGAAAATTGAAAGGAAATTTAATGATAAGGCATTAAAAAGAACTGCAGAAGACATTTAGAGAGACTTAAGCCTATTGCTGTGGCATTGGACTGTGTCCAGAGAGAACATACCCTATTAAGTGATGCTGTAGAAATCTGGGTAAAACTGAAAACTGATATTAAGGAGTATTTAACAGATAAGAAGGATATGGATAATTTTGAAAAAAGAATCAAAGTAGCATTGACACCTGCTCATTTTCTAGCTAATATGATAGATCCAAGGTATCGGGGCAGACATCTGACTCCTGAGCAGCGAGACATTGCAGAACAGTATGTGTGCGAGTCTCTTCCACATTTCCTTTCAACATTAATGTCCTTCCATGGAAGAAGCGCACCATTTAAAGAGGTCTATTTTGGTAAAGATGTTGTAAAATCTCTCTCACCCCTTGCTTGGTGGCAGTATTTTGCCAATGATATGACAGAAAATGTAATGGATGTTCCTAGGCAATTATTTACAGCTGTTGCATCATCAGCAGGGGTTGAGAGAATTTTTTCCACATATGGATTTGTACACTCAAAGGTAAGAAATCGCCTAGGACAAGAAAAGGCATCTAAGCTTGTCACAGTACATAAGCATTTCAATGTTCAACTAAGCTAATTTAAATGTTTTGAACTATTTTTGTTGTTTACAGAATGAGAATATTGTGTTGACTTGAAGTTATTACCGGTAATTCTTAATACACTATAATCCTACAAATGTAAGAAAATAAACTTGTTACCAGTATTATTTTTTTTACAAAATGAGAATATTATTCTGTTGACTTCAAGAAGTTAAGTTATTAATTTTTGAAACACTGTAATCCTATAAGAGCATTTATGTTAAATTTCATTATTACGTTTGGATTTGTGCACTCAAATGTAAGATATGTTACCAGTTTTCTTTTATTTTACAAAAAGAATATTATTGTGTTAAATTCCATTGGTACATCTACTGCATAAATATCTTAATGCCAATGTTCTGTTTATTATCCTGAATAAGCTTTGGTTGAAAAATACTGTTTTTATGGTTTAAAAATACTATTTTAATGCAATTAGTAAGAAATAAAAAAAATAGATTTAAATAAAAAAATCCGATTTAAATCAAATAAATCGATTTTTTTATTAAAAAAAAAATCATGTTTTTTTCCAACCCTGCTTACCAGAATATAACATACATTGCTGGAATTCTTGCATGATAGCGAATAATTTCAGTACAAACATCACATACTTTGCACACGAGATAAATTTTTTAGTCCTTTAGTGTACAGAAAGATCTCATATTTCGTGTTTTTGAATTTCGTGAGCACTACCTGATGTAACCAAGTCTTATATTTGGGTTAAAATATCGTGAATTTTGTGAGATCCAGCCAGCTGAATGCTGGCCACCGTCTTGAATGACGTCACAGCCCTCATACCAGTTACAGTCATTTCTGCTACAACGTGTGTTTTGTCAAGGCGAATTGGTTGCAACGCGATTGATGATTAGGGGAACGCTGTTTGTAAAATGCGCGGGATTATGCAATGTTTACAGTTCACGTTCGACATCACATGTTCAATTGATTCATGTCTTTTGTTTGTGAAGTGTTTTTTTTTGAGAGGTACTCTTTAAATTTTTAATTTATTTATTTTTTTAATTTAGCTGTTACCCATAGTTCGGTGTGAAAAGAGTAAATAAAAAGAATGTTTATTAGTGAGGACTAATAACGGTTTACACCAGCGCTCTCTGTGTACATCATGTGATCAGTTAAATTGCGCAGTTTCTGTCAATTACTTCGTAATTTTCGCTATTTTCTCCAATTTTGTTGTGTTAGCGATGAATACGGAAAGACAAGGTAAGAAGAATGTTTCTAAGAGGCGTTCTGGTGATCAAATTGCCGGTGGTGAACGTAAAAGAGGTTTACAGGAACGCAACTATCGCGTTGTAGCCCGCGCCATCCTAGCAACCGCCCGGGCTGTTATTGTGTGCTTTTTTGGGTGGTGCTACCATCTGTCGAGTCAAGATAATGGCCTCTACCTCTACTGGGGGTCCTACTGGTGCTGGTGGGACTGACTCACCTAAGCGGTCAAATAATGAAAAGGAGAAGCGGGACTATCATAAGGGAGTTAAGTTTGTCAAGTACTCGATGCAGGATAAGCAGCGTGTGATTAAATTACTTGAGGAAGGCCTAAAAACTAGTTTCTGGAAAGCACAATCAAGTCAATAAAGGCAGAATTTGTATCATTTGGAGGTTATAAATGGGAAATCAGAGGTTGATGTAGAGTGGCCAGTCTATATTGTTATTTTTCCCATTAGTTTATGTATTTGCATTTGGCGAATTTGAATTTGGCGCAATTACTCGTGAAATACAAGATCTTACTATAATACATTTAAGTACAAGTTTTTCAACTCGTATTTTCTGGTAGATATACGTAACTTTCTTCATTTATTTTTACTCATTTACATGCACACACCATCATAAATACATATTGTGAAAAAGATAAAAGAAATAATTGTCCTAAGGGCAAACCTGTACTTAAATACAGTCGAACCTCGTTAATTCGGACCCCCTTTAATCCGGATTTCGGATAATTCGGACAAAATCTTTTTTTTTTTTTTTTTTTTTTTTAAGATTTGTAGGAATATTACCTACGCGGACTTTAAGCTAAAATGCTGGTCCACCCACTGCTGGGATAAAACATGTAACATCACCACTAGTGTGGGGGGGGGATGCAACTTTTAGCTTCAGACATGAAAAATATTTACCATTTACTGTCAGTAAACAATGGAAATGTAAAATATGTACCAATTAGTAATGAAAAGTTGTGCAGTTCCTTCAGCAAATGAAGCTCACCAACTTACAATAGGCTAAATTACCTTACAACGTGTTTTCAGTAGTCTATGTTGAAGTTCTTAGCTCAGGCCAACTTATCATATCATATACGGTATCACAGTTCTCATTGATCTACAAAAAATACCAGTAATAAAAACCTTTTCGATATTTCACACTTAATATAATAACCGGTAATCTACTTCAAGCTCCTATTGTTTACAACGACGCATGATGCACCACCAGCTGTTGAGTATCAGCTAGACGGTACACGTGTTTTTCGAATCGTTTTCAGTTAAAAAACTGTTAAATTACATGGATATTTTACCTTAACTGTGCCTGAATGAATATATTCTCGGAAATAAATAGTAGTTTTGCTGAAACGTGATGTATTTTAATGTAAAATAGGATAAAATACATGACGAAAACAAAAGATTTTACCTAACCTTCCGATGTTCAAGAGAAGTACTCGTTTTTTTAATAGTTTTTGGTTAAAATACTGTTATATTACAATGGTATTCTATTCATACTGTGCTTGATATAATGCATTCACGGAAATGTAATATTTTTGCTGAAATGACGTACGTATTACAGTGGAAAGTGGGATAAAACCGTGACGAAAACAATTACTTTCGGTTTCTTTCGCTCAAAAGATGTTACCGTAATCGCTTTTCGATTGGTTTTCAGTTAAAAAACTGTTGTATTACAATAATATTCTATCTTAATTGACTTGAATAAATACTACGATACCATATTTCTGAATATTTTCATTAAAATCCATCCAAATCATTTTCCTTGTCATCGTCTGCAGCACCAAACCTGCTTCTCCCAGTCCTCTCCTTGAACAGGGCTAGAGGGTACGTGTTTTTCGAATCATTTTCAGTTAAAAAACTGTTACATCACACGTATATTTTACCTAAACTGCGCCTGAATGAATATATTCTCGGAAATAAATAGTAGTTTTGCTGAAACGTGATGTATTTTAATGTAAAATAGGATAAAATACATGACGAAAACAAAAGATTTTACCTAACCTTCCGATGTTCAAGAGAAGTTACTCGTGTTTTAATAGTTTTCGGTTAAAATACTGTTATATTACAATGATATTCTATTCATACTGTGCTTGATATAATACATTCACGGAAATGTAATATTTTTGCTGAAATAGCGTCGTATTACAGTGGAAAGTGGGATAAAATCGTGGCGAAAACAATGACTTTGAAATATAATGCAATATTAACCCTAAATCAGTTAATTCGGACAATCGGCTAACGGACACCCTTCCCCCTATTAGTCCGAATTAACGAAGATAAGCTTATATACTAAATAATTACTAAAATTTGTCTATTGCAAACTATAGGATGCTTTTACTCAAATTAATTAACATCTTACAAGAATTCCAGTGATGTAAGTTATATTCTGCCAAGTCAATTCAGTTACATTTTATAAGCGAAAAGCTTAAAATACCTCTGTTTGATATGATAACTACTCACTTGGTAACTTCTCAACCCGCTGTGAACACCTCACCTCCTCCCAGCCAGGGTGAAGGTAGTTTGAGGCTTAAAGTTTTTATCTTATAAAATGTCACAGACTAAACTTACCAGAATATAACTTCCATTGCTGGAATCCTTGCAAGATAACTAATAAGTTGAATATAAACATCATATAGTTTGCACAAGAGATCAAAATTTTAGTCCTTAAGTGTACAGTAGTATATTTGAGTACAAAGTGAGTACATACAGTAATATGTTGCTCAAAATTATGGCTTTTTCACAGGAAAAAGTCTGTATAGCTAACCCCAGTGGTCAGGATAATATGCACTGTATTTATGGTGTTTTATTTATTATTATTTGTCTTTATACATTTATTATTCGCATTAAGATTCAGACAATTGGCTTTTTCGGACTGGTGGTCTCCACTTTTAGTTCGAATCTTGATGTTCACTGTACAGTGCTCTCGTTGGCGCCTCGGTTAACAGCGCCCGTCTGGCGCCTCGGTTAACAGCGCCTCGATTAACGGCGCCTCGGTTAACGATTTACCTTCCATAAGATTCTTAACCCGGTTAACGAGCCAGCTTAAACATGTTTTAAGCTTGCATTTGGCGGCCCAACAGCTGTAGTATTAGTCCGTTAATACAGTAATGGGTTTTAGGGCTTAAATTCCTTACTATTTTAGTAAATATCAAGAAGTTTATGCTATTCAATAATTTTTAAAGTTTAATATTAACTTTTTAGTCATTTTAACAATTATTGAACATAATTGAAGGTAAAGAACTAGTTTGGCGTGCCATCCAGCCTGTTAACACACAAACAGGCATTAGTT